>NC_136903.1:6369378-6382658 GCF_949606895.1 Notothenia rossii | reverse complement strand
AACGTGAGCCAAGAGGCTATTTTTCATCTGAAGTCCCTGGAGAGATTGGGTTGAGATGGACAGTCAACCTAAAACACATTTCATTGAAACAATTAAATACAATCAAATAAAAACATGCAATATACAGTCCTGGAATACTTAAAGTGGACCTATCATGCTATATTTGAATAATATAGTGTAGGACCATACCTATATAAGGCATATTTATACTTTTTATTTTTCAAAATACCAAACAGATCATGCATTTTAGCCATTCCTAATTTCGCTCAATTTAACACTGTCTTTGCATGGGCTGATTCTGTGAGAACAGCACCATCTACAGGCCTGGCATATGTACTACAGCGTCTCCAGCGCTTTCCAACGGCAATGTCCGTGGCTGTCTCATCCTGATTGGTGGAGTTGGCCCAATAGCCGTAGCGCCACTTCTGTGACGTCATAGAAGTGTTCAAATCTGGATCAGTCTGTATCAGATCCGTTGCAGCCCCTTTTTTAGAGATTTGGGTATGGAGGAAAATAGAGAGAGTTGTGTTTTCTGACACTTGGTGAGTTCCCTGGAACACCGGGAACACATATTCATGTATACAAGACGTACAAAAGTGCATTTTGCATGATAGGTCACCTTTAAACAATTAAATACAATCAAATAAAAACATGCAACATACAGTCCTGGAATACTTAAATGCAAAGTAAAAAAGACAGAACAATAGAACAAAACAAAACATAAAAGAACATGTTAAAACACAGATCACATTCCCAGAGAGAAGTATATTACCACCACAAAGTAAATCAAGGTTAAGATCATTCATATTAAAACCATTTAGAGAAAAAAAAACATGCTACTTTCTTATGGAGTTCGAACTACTGCTGAAGGTTTTTAAAGATGTTTCTGAACAAAAAAACCTCTTGGTTATTCAAAGTGCAGCTGCTCTAGTCCTAACAGAAACCCAACAAAGTGCTGGTATCTATTATGTCACTAAATGGTTGAGATTTTCATTTGGTCTTGTTCTCTACACAGCCTCCTTCATACACGCACTGAAACCAATTATCAAGGCATTACTTGGAGGATCTGAAGGTGAACATGCCAATGTCCAAACCCTTCATAATGGACATGCAACAGACTTTACCTTTCGAGGGCCCTGGTAATGACCCTGAGTGGTGTTCTTTTGAGTTCATACAGGAAAAGAGCTGCTCCTTTTCAAGGGGAGTTCATGGCAAGTAATTGGCCTTGGTAATGACACATCAACGGCAGCTGTTGTGAATCCAGAAAGAAAGACGGGTGATGAAGAAGAAGGGTAACTTTCAACATGATGGCAACTAAAATGAGATTCTGCTGCCAAAGTTGTAAGCTATATTCCAGGAAAGGCCTTATGAACAAATGAACAAATGGCTGCATTATCACGGTTTAATCCAGTGGCGGACTGGCCATCGGGACGTTCGGGACGAATCCCGATGGGCCGGTACTGAAGTGGGCCGGTCGGATAAGTCAACAGCACCCCCCCCCGTTGACAATTTACTAGCGGTACCGAAGTGGGCCGCTCGAGAGTCCGAATATTTTAATTACTCCTGTGTACATTTTGAAGCTGCTTGTCCTTCCTTATCACTTCTTCCTCAAATAATGTCCATCTAAAACAGGGATGGGCAAATGGCACCTATTGTGCAAAATCCACTTTGTCATATCTCTTCTACATCAACATGTGTCCCCTCTCCGTAATGTTGTTTCCATAGCAACAACAACTACCTGTCAACTCGCCTTCAAAATAATATATTATATCCTTTTCAGTTTCACAGAACACAAATTGGGTTATTTACATAATATGTTTACATGATTTTGTTGTGCAATAAAACAACCAGATGGACACACGATGAAGGAAATGTTCAAATTCGGTTCTGATCGTAGCAACATTGGGCCATTCGTGAGGGCATCTTAAGCCATCGTATGACCGCCGGTGGAGTTTGTCAGGGTCTGGCAGCAACTTCGTGTGCGGTGGCAAAATCTTTGGCATGCCAAGAAATTGCCGAAGGACCTTGCGAAGGTTCATTTTTGTGTTGAATTCGTGTGTCAATTTTGCCCTTCGTAAGGCCATCGTGAGGGCATCTTGTTATCATTGGTGCCATCGGGCATTCGCCCCGATCAGATTGAGGGTGAATGCCCGATGGCACCGATGATAACACGAAGATGACACGATTTGACAAGATGCCCTCACGAGTGCCTTACGAAGTTGCCGCTCACGAAGTTGCTGCCGGAGCCTGAGAGACTCCACCGGCGGTCATACGATGGCTTAAGATGCCCTCACGAATGGCCCGATGTTGCTACGATCAGAGCCGAATTTGAACATTTCCTTCATCGTGTGTCCATCGGGTGTCAATTTCGGGACAGTGTGACGCGGGCTTTAGCCAATCACCAACCAAGGTAACCCCCCCCCCCCCCCCCCTTATCACCTGAATCTCCTCCTAGAGCACCATTGTGTTCTTTTTAACCAAATGTCTCTCAGAGGGGCGTGGGGAGGGGCTCCTTATTTTCATCTAAAGTAACAGACAGAGAATCAGCACTTTGGAAACAGGGCTGAAACAGAGGGGATTATGGGATGGGAACACTTCAGAGACATGTTTTGTACATATCTGAGACCTACAGTATAATAAAGCAATGAAAAACAGTACAATAGGGGACCTTTAACGAAATGTAACATCTTAAATCCAAGTGCAGAGCTTAGTGGAGTGCCAGGTACGGTTTATTCTTCAGTATTTATTAGCAGAAATATATATATACATATTCCATTTCTCTCTTCCAGCAGAAAGACCTCTCCTGTGTCAATCTTCCTTATTACATAAATGCCTTTAAGAATCTGTCCACGCTGTGGCATTACTCAGCCATGCTGGAGGCATATCCTGTTAATTTGAATGCACGCCAGCCCACACGCAACCAGCGGCTCAATCTACTCAGGAGAAAATTACAAAGCCCAATCAATACAAATGTGTCCTACAAAGTTAAATACCAGCTCGCCTGATAAACAGCCACTTCTCCCTGTCATACTGCACAGAGGCAATCTGGCGCTACAAATTGCAGTTTAGAAGGACAGCAGAGAGGAGGATGGCTTCCTGGGAAGAAATTGGGAATATGTGTTGCCTTTTTAACTCTCTTTAAAGTTTTCCTCGGGGACTCTGCTGATTGCTCATTGACCCCATGTTGTAGCATGAGTCCTTTGGGCTATTTGGTGAGCGAACTCTTGACTCTTTTATGACAGTATACCAGTTTTGATTATTGTATCCTACTGCGTCCCTTTGAAATCAGAAGTGACATGTGATAGTGAAACAGAAGAACTACCATTCTTATATTTACATGATTTTTTTACAAATAGCTTTAATGAATACAAATGTTAAAGCTGAAATAAAAAACACTGGCAACACTGAAACAGAAAATTATGATAGCGACCTGTAAATCTGGCAATGTTTCCACACCCTGAAGCATTCCCTATATTTTCATCAGTTTTATTGTAATTGGAGCATAATTCACATTATTATTATTGTAATGGGAAATGGCGATTGAGTCCAAAAAATCATCAGGAAAAGGCGGTAATAAATCAAATGAGAAATAGGATAATTTTCTCATAGACTTCTTTTCAATTTTATTTCTTTTTGCAACCTTTTTGAAAATATGCAGCTTTAAGACAAAAGCTAAGGTAAGATGGAAATGCAGGCGTCTATACATGCTGCATTGGCCTGGCTTTTCAGATTGCTTGCTATCTGGTTAGCAGCATTAAACAGCAGAGCTAAATTAACAAGTGGCTTGTCGACAAAGCAGCGCATCTGGAAGCTATTTAATTTTTCTCAGGAGTTGGTGGAGAACAAAACTAAACTAAAAGGAGAGTAAAAGTAGGACGACTCCGATCAGACGCTCATGTCACTCTTTGCTTTCTAAATAAGCATATTGGCAATTGTTTGCTGAAGCCAGAAGGAACCCTATCACCGGGGAAATACTATTTAATCCCCATAAAAGTAACCTAATAGCTTATTTCCTTTGTGGCCTTCCAACAACTCTCAGCACTGCCTCTGAGAGATGCTTAAAGGAAGGTCTTTAGCTCATTCACTCTTAATCCTGAGCGCTGGGACCCAGAATTTAGCTGGGACCGTCTCACACCCAGCAGATAATTGCATCTCGGTAGTGCCATCAAGTCTCAGGCGTTAATCAAGTTGATTTGAATCTAAAATCTCAATTGTCAGCTAGACAGCCACAACATGCTGCATTTCGAGGAGATGTGTGTTAAAGGAAGACGTGTCCTACATGGGCGTAATATCCACTGGGGACAGGGGGGACATGTCCCCCCCACTTTTCGAAAATCCCGTTTGTGTCCCCCCCCAGTTTTCAAATATGTTTATTACTTTTTTTTACGCAAGGGGTCATCTTCACGGAGGAGCATCTGTGTGTGCGTGGCACGAGTGCATTTTGTGTGAGAGAGATAGAGAGACAGAGAGAGAGACAGAGACAGAGAGAGAGACACAGAGAGAGAGAGAGACAGAGAGAGAGACAGAGAGAGAGACATGAGAGACAGAGAGAGGGACAGAGAGAGACACAGAGAGAGAGACAGAGAGAGACAGAGAGAGAGACAGAGACAGAGAGAGACAGAGAGAGAGACAGAGAGAGACAGAGAGAGAGACAGAGAGAGAGACAGAGAGAGACAGTGAGAGAGAGAGAGACAGAGAGAGAGACAGAGAAAGACAGAGAGAGACAGAGAGAGAGACAGAGAGAGACAGAGAGAGAGAGACAGAGAGAGAGACAGAGAGAGACAGAGAGAGAGACAGAGAGAGACAGAGAGAGAGACAGAGAGAGAGACAGAGAGAGGGACAGAGAGAGAGAGACAGAGACAGAGACAGAGACAGAGAGAGACAGAGAGACAGAGAGAGTTACGGGGGTTGTTGTTAGCATCCGGTGCTAGCTCGAAGCTAACGGAGATTAGAAGCCCCCCCCCCCCCACCCTAGAGGATGTGAGGTCATCACAAATAAAACAGGCTCACATGGAGAGGATACTAGATACGTTTGCGCACTCATTACACATTTGTCTTGGATTAGTTAACACCATAGTCCCTAATATATTTGTAGAAAGGCAGGAAATGGAATTAAATCGAGAACAATGTTTCATCGCGGAGGACCCCCTGTTTTGTGTCCCCCCCACTTCTCAAACCAAAGTTACACCCTTGCCTGCTACAAAAGAACATGACAGAAATCTTGCAAAGTGAAGCCAGTCATTCTTTCGTTCTGCTCATTTCTGCCTGTGGTGCCATATTTAAAACACAGGTCCGCAACAGCTGTCATGATCTATTTTCCAAGGGATATATTAACTATTATTTGACTGCCCTTTAGCAAAATTGCAAAGAAACAGTTAATGAATCACTCGTTTGAAAACCAATACACTTGTCTTAACCAATCTAGTATACCATACATATTATTTGCAATAAGTGAGTATAGACAATGGATGGCTGGCTTTATTAAGAACATTTAAGATGAGATAAGATTAGATAGTCCTTTACTCTGAAGGAGCTACAAGTGTACCTTGAAATGTATGTCTTGGCATGTATGATGTTTTATCAGTGCTTAATAAATCCACCCGTTATCTAAATTCCTATAGTTTGATTGGCTTGTTATGCTTTTTTAGAAGATCAGCCAGAAATGTCTTTGAACAAACGAGGCTTTTATAGGGTCTAATGTATTTGGACACCTAGACTTTTAACCAAAGTTGTATTTAAACATCTCATTCCCAAAAACATTAATCTGCTGTCTTTTTGGGAAAGCCTCGGATCAACTCAAAATAACGCTTGTTTTTTATGTTTCTTTGTCTTTTTGTGTTCTTATGGGTAGACGGGCTGAACTACCACGCTGAGTTATGTAACACTGACATGTGTGTGTTTTTGTGTAGGGTTGTGTGACAGGATGTGATGTTATTTTAAGGTGCATTGATTCCTTTCGCCCCACTTCTTTTTTTGGACGTTGAAATAAATCATTAAAGAACATCAAAATATGAAGAACAAATGTTTCTGTTCCGTGCATCCCTTTTTTAACAAGCGCCTCTCTGTCATTCCTCACTGCACACCCACCCCCTCACAAATAACCCTTAAACGCATCTCACAATAAACCAAGACTCAGATAAACACGGAGGATAAATTAGGCTGCACCGAGAAATTGTTCTGGACTTCGTATTGCACTATATACATTTAAAGGTCACCTATTATGCAAAATCCCCTCTTCTCCATGTCTCTTCTACATCAACATGTGTCCCCTCTGTGGAAAGAGACTCTGAAAGTTTCAGGAACAAAGATTCTCTCTCTTTTTGTCCTGATCCATTTCTATAAAAAGCTGTCTGAAGATGAGCTGATGCGTCGCTTTGTTCTCCTGCGTCTTGGCCATGTGTCGCACTGGAACACACCGCAAAGACTTCAGCCGAGCACGTAGGAACTGCGCATGCGTGAGTTGCAATAACTCTCCTTACCAGCAGGCGGCGGTAGTGTGTACAACCGGAAGACAGACTGCGTGATACACCAAGAGAAGAAGAACAGACTGCGTGATACAAACAAATAGCGTGTGCGTTCCATTTTCACTCTCGTCCATCGAAAATATGTTTTGTGCGGTACTGGAGCTATCAGCCATTGGAGTGTTGCTTGTGGAAGACATTCTCAAGCAACAGTCTCTCAAGAGGCGGAAGCGATCAGAGTGATTTCTTTGGCCATGTTGAATCGGCCATGCGTCGGCCATGAAAGGCCAAATAAGGCGTGCCACGACCGACGGTGCAGGACACACCAAATTGAGTTTGGGTGACAGGGCACGCTTCGTCATCCGACTAACGAAAACGTCCGATTTCGGCCTGATGTGTCAGGGCCTTTAATTTCAGTTTCTTTGCTCCGTAACAGACAGAGAATCAGCCCTGAAACAGAGGGGATTATGGGATGCTGCAAAGATTTGTTTGGTATTTGGAGCCAAACACTTCAGAGACATGTTTTGTATATATATGAGACCTATAATATATTGATGAAAAACAGTATAATAGGGGACCTTTAAAGGTCCCATTTCATGGCCATTTCTACTGATCATAATTCCATTGTTGAGGTCTACTAGAATAGATTTATATTGTGCAATTTTCCAAAATCACTTTGGTTTCGCATACAGCATCTCTGTAAACTACGTGTATTCACTGAATGTCACTCTCTGCCTTTAACGGCTCGTTGTAGCTCCAATAGCTCCCGCCCCCACCCTCCCTGTGAGCACAGTGTGCTCTGATTGGTCGGGACGTTGTGAATCGCGCTGAGCTCCGTGGAGGTGTGGTTTCCTTGTTTAGCGACAGCGAAACACAGCCAAACTCACCCTGAGCACACACAAAGTCACAGCCGAAGTAAAAACAATAAGTGTGGCTTGATATTGAGTAAGAAAAAGGTTGATAAACGATGTGAGAATGGGTCTGCAGAGAGAATTTCGCCGCGATCCCAACTGTCTGTTATCAGCCTGCAGCCAGGGAGGAGAGATCAGCAGAGCTGCCTGCACTGAGTGTGTGTGTGAGGAAGTCCGTGGATTGGTCAATATGGACCAATCAGCGGGGGCTTAACGTAACGGCTCGGCGGATGTAACGTAACGGCTCCACGGATTGGTCCATTTGGTTCCGGGTAACGCATGACATAATGCAGTACCCGGAAGAATCAATGGACAGTGACGTATCTCCAACGAGGCGTTTTGTGGAGGTATTTTCTGTGTTAGAGTTTTACTCGCTACAGGGTGTACTTTGAGGGTTTTGACTCTGCAGACCGTTCACATGCATAAAAACCTTCATAACACACAAGGGGACAGGTAATAACCGGAAAAGCATGACATGGGACCTTTAAGTAATTACTATTATTAAACATGTCGGAATATATTCAAAGCAATTTTCTAAAAGAATCAAAAGCCTTCAGCTGAAAAGAATAACTGTTCTCCACAGTGGTTTGGGGCTTTTTGGTTTTGCTTCCCGATTGGCAGAAGAGGGAACGGAGGGTTTAATGTGCAGCAGGGCCCCAACTGTGAAAGCATCAATAAGTGCCAGGCAGTAAAGCCCTCCTGGGTGTGAGATTGGCTCCATTGATTGGTTTCTCTGAAGATAACATCCTCACTTGTCCGTCTGCCCGTCTCTTTTAAAAGTTCTGAAATTTAAATGGTCAAGCTCTCATTTTGTTCTCTAATCTCCTCCTATGTTAGTGAAACTTCCTGAAAAACCTGTCAGTGGAGTTAATTTGCAATGGAAGTACAAAGCGCAGCCCAAATCTCTTTGAAACAGCTCTTGAGGCTGTTTCTGATGTGTGCGTTCCAGGCTGTTGTGGGCGAGAGTCTCAACAGAGGTGAAATACACTGCTGGGTATTGATCCGACCATGTGATTCCACTTCTCCCCCTGTGGGCTCTGCTCCCTTATCGCCTGTATCCGCCCGCATCGATTGGCCGGTGCATGCAGGCTGGACGTTCAAAACAACGTGGTGAACCAGATGTGTGCTACAGAGAGCCTTCCCACTTAGCCTTTAACCCTAATTGATATGCCTTTGAGAACGCGTGTCAGTCATTTGCGTTTTAATTGGATGTCCCCGAGTGCAGACATGCAATGTATCAAATGGTGTTTTGCAAGCGTTGCCAATATCAGGTAAAATAATGCAAGGAGAGCTATGAATATAATCTAATCACAATTTCTATAGCGTCTAATCTGTTAACTATGAAATCTACAAGGGTTCCACATTTAAATTGCTGTGATATACAACTTCTGTAAGAATCAATACGCTATTGTTTCACACATTTATCATGGAATCTAATGAACATTTGGTTTGTTTTGGTGTTATTGATTGCCTCGTAATAAAGCTAAAACTCCTTATTGATCACAGAGGTGCTAATATATATTTCTGGAGGCCGTCACCCACTAATCAGTATTTCATATCGAGTCAACAAACACCTCGGATGTGTGGCCAATACAAAGGGTTTGTGTGAAGCCAAAGCAAGCAGTGCACAAATTGTGTATATTTCGGCTTTTAATCTTATCTTAATGCAGCATTATATTTATCAGTACATATAAATCATCAGTAATGGCCAGAAGTGTACTGCTGAGATCTGGGAATGCAGTTAAATTGTTAAAAGAATAACAATAGCAAGCAAAGAATGCATTAAATATAACAATGACACATGTACTAAACACTGTGCATTAAAATGACTGAACATATAAAGAAACTAGAATCAGATTAAATCAATTCGATAAAAGCGTGTTTTAGAAATCTGACAGATAGAAACCTGAGCTGTCAAAATGTTTTCTTGTGAAATTAGTGATTATTACACACCTCAAAAAGGGTTTTGTTTGGGTTAATCTGACTCAACTGCCACGTTTTGTAGCTCGTAGAAATTAACTGGGTGGGTGCACAAGCAATAATAATAATTAATCAAATGTGATGGAAAAACATTTCTTGTTTTCTTCCCATAAACACCCGTTTGAAAGTCTACAGTTTTTCGCCGTGTGATCGTCAGCCGTCATTAGCATTCCTTCTGATGCTCATCCAGACGCAGATCCTCGTTTAATTTGCTTCCAGGCTTAATTTGAAGCAGCAGAGATAATGCAAACATCTTTTCTTTGTTAATTGAAATCCTGATTAATTAACAAACTGCCTTACTGAGAGTGATTTCATTTTGTCCTTATCAGGGAATCGGATCATACGTACGGCAGCCAGAAGCCGTTTTTGTTGCATTTGCTATCTTTAAAAAACCTAAGGGGTAACCTTAACCTGGAATATGGATTTATGTTATTTTACTATGATATATTACTGGTTATGATGATGTTACTTCTTGTGCCTTTTTGGAACCAGAAGTGCTCCGTAAGGTTGGTGCAAAGTAAAAGAGAAAGCTGATCAAGGCAACCAAGATGAACTTTGATAACCTGAAAAAAAAAAGGGTTAAAGTTCTGCACAGAAAACAATTGGAACGGGAACATATTTCACAAAATGAACATCATGCTCTAGTGATGCTTGAAAATAGCAATTGAGGCCCTATAATCATCCGGAAATTGTTTTCTGATGTAAAAAATGGAGTGAGAGGTAGGGTAGTTGTCTCTAACGCAGCGTCCACACGGCGGCGTGCGTTGAAGCTTGCCGGTGGGCGTGTCTGAAGCTCGACCAACAACCAATCACATGAATCTCCCACCCCGGACATACAAGCACGCGGTTTGATTGGCTCGAGCTTGTACTGGCATATGATTCGATTGGCTGACGCTTCCGTCGAAGCTTTAAAAGTTGAACATCGATCAACTTTTTTTAGCGAGCAAAGAGAAGCGACGCTCCCACAATGCAGTTTGGCAAAGTGTGACGTCACCCAATGGGCAGAAGCATTGAAGCTTCAACGTACGCCGCCAAGTGGACGGGCCGATAGACTTCTATAGAATTGGACTTTGTTTTCCGACCAGTGGAGTCGACCCATGTTGGAAAATGTTTCTTTGTTGATTGAAGTCCTGATTATTTAACAGACTGCATTACTCAGAGAGATTTGTTTTTAGTTTTTCCATCACGTCCATATCAGCTAATACGAATCATACTGATGGCAGCATGAAGCAGGGTATGAAACCTCAACCTGGAATATAGATTATCTCGTCTTCAAAGCATTCTCTGTCGTGAAACAGCCGTAAAACAAATAACAATAGATCTGTTGTACTCACATACCCTGAGGGAGAGGGAATCTTGTCTGACTAATATTGAGTGCACTGGGTTTCAGGCTCTGTGAGTCCGACTACCAACAAAGTTAGTTGCCGCAGGATACTTTTTCATGTGTCATTATTTCCTTGGACCAGTGAAACTAAATGTGAACCTATTTTTTCTCCAAGATTGTAGAACCTCCTGGATGTTTTGGTTGGGAGGAACTGTCCACTTCATTTACTCCTTCCATTTGTTAAGGCTTTTATAAAAGTCACGCACCATCTGCATGCTGGAAACCCCAGAAACTTCTCTTAGGAGTGTGTTTGCTCCTGAACAACGCTCGCTGCCTAAGCTGTTCAATGAGGGGATTTATTTTCTGCTTCTCGGTCGACTGTGTGACCTCTGTTGGGCTTTACCTTGGTGCATTAAGTTAAGTTGTGCTCGCGGTCAAACACAAATGCAGGCAGTAAGTAGGTTGGTAGGTTGGCACAGCTTTCAGTGTAAGAGTGCGGTCAAAATCTATGTTCCAACTCTCGGCATCAGCTGTCAGCACTAGAGGCCTTCATCTGCTCCCTCTGGACTCAATTTGTACACCGTGTTGTTTTTACACATACCAAAACACAAACACACACCGAAAGATTTGAAGAAACTCACACAAACACTCGTACCTTGTTATCCAAATACTGTCATCTCTTCTGAGTGTGCTCTGGGATCGCTGTCAAAGGCTGCAAGGAATGAAAAATGACAACATGAATACATTTCCTCATTGGTGACACACGTAAAATCCAATGAAGAGGTTAGAAAAGTTTGAGATTGTATATCAGAAAATTGGTGAGAAGATATGCTGAGTCACTTTAATTTGCCTTTTGGAGTTTTTAAATGTTCTGTCATATTCAGAGTTACTCACCAAAACACATTTAGTGTGTCCTTGAGATCTGACAAATGGGCTGAATGCTTTTCCTTCCTCATAGAAACTTTTCAAAGCGTACGAGTATTTTATATCAAGGGTGATCCCAGTCTTCTTCTTCACTGCCTTTGCGCATTGCTACATATATTTGATTTTAACCTACCTACTACCTTTGGATTGATTGAAAAGTATGAACTCATAAATAAGTGTGCATGTTGTGTTTGCTTCTTCTTGTGCTTTGGAAAGACAGTCATATAAATGAATGCAGCAGAATCTCAAGTTTTCCGAGGGCATGCAGAGACTAACTTTAAATACTTGGAAACATGTGTGTCTTAATGTAGTTGCCAATCCAGATTAAAAACTTGTTTGTTATACTATCTTGAGTTTTTTCTGCATTATTATTTGTTCAAGTATTGGTTTATCTACAACTGTGTACAATAAATGTGTTGCACCATATATCCCACAATTCCCATCTGTTGTCCCTGGGCTTGTTCATGTGATTCTTGTTTTGTCTGCTTTTCTATGAACACTGGGACCTCTTGCACTTTCCCAGTCAAAAAAAAGACATCAGGTAGACCTTGACATTATGTTTAAAGCCATTGCTAATACCTACAAAGGTAATATTGTGGCGTGCCTTGACTTCACAGCAGAGCATGGCTGTGCCTTCAGAGTTGTCAGCCTTCGTCACGTCTTCCTCACCACACATTCCTCATTCTTTATGCTCCGGCTCAGCGGGAACTCAGCTTTGTGATCTCTTGTTTGAAGCTGGAGGTCTCTCTCTGCAATGCTCCGCAGACTTTGCCGCAGGGCTGCCATGTTGCGTTGACAACACAGTGGGATCCAGGAGAGCCTCGGAGGCGCCACTTCTGAGATAAAGTTCACGCAAAAATCAGGTGTAGACGGAAAAAGTGCCTGGGGTAATCGCTGTTGATTTGGAGCCAAACGACCTGATCCCCATGCTGCAATACGGAGACTTCAATGTCACAAGTCACTGTTCCAGGATCAAATTTATTTATGTTCCTGTGACAAGTTAGACAGAGTGAGTCCAGTATATGTTTTGACAGGGCTTCTGATTCGCAGAGACACGCTGCGTTTTAGCAGAAAAGGGCACTTGTCTCTTGTTCCAACAAGAGAGCAGCAGATAACACCCCCTCTACAAACTAACTATCAGATGATTAATCACCACAGCGAAAGAAAATACAATGGTGCATCGCGTCTCATTAACCGAGGGATGCCCCATCATAACGAGTCATTAATGCAAACAGCAGCCAGCACTGATTGGCTGCCGAATAAGCCTCCATGCATCACAGCACATGGCAGCAAACATTTAGCCGTAATGACTCAAACTCATCACCGTCATGATGTATTTTTTGACAGCGCTGGCAGATTGATTGTACTCTCCGTGCGCAGTTTGATATCAGCCCGTGTTCCGTGTGACACCGCAGTCTTTCACCCGTGCTGTTCCCCTGTTGGGTTGATGGTATGGAAACACACTATATTTCAACACAGAATGATGGCAGGGCAATAACAGGATACAAGCCGCTTTGCTGATGTGGAGAAAAAACACATTGAATCGGCAGTTTTATTATTATTTGTTTTCTTTTATCATGTTTCAATTGATGGTTAATGGTCACTTTAATGTGTGCAATGGGTTTTCTTGGCTGCTTGTCCTTGGCCACAGGGAATATTGAAAAAGAAAACAAATTATTT
>NC_136903.1:6339378-6366878 GCF_949606895.1 Notothenia rossii | reverse complement strand
CATGCAGTGACATTGTAATGGGGAAAGAGTAAAACTTACTGGGAAAAACTGTGAGACCTGTTGTAGAGTTGAAACTGCATATTTTCTCTTCTGAAATGAGATAGACATGGATTTTTGTTTCTGAGTGACAGGCAATAATGAACTATACCAACCCAAACTTTATTTATACGGCACAAACACAACAAGCCCTTGTGGCCTCACCGGAGATGATCTGCAACATTCAGCACATGATCGCTCACCATCCCTCTGGAATCCATTATGTTGACTTCCATTGTACTGTCAAGTTTGTGGGCACAGAACCAGAAAAAGAAAACAAGGAGAAAGTAATTCATTCATCTGCTTTTCTGTCTGCAAGTGAAAGATTCTGAAATCTGAGCTGCAGAAAATATTGATTTCTTGTTGACAGGTTGTATTAATTGGGAGATGTTTTCCAATGACCAACAAGATTCAGAAAAACACACGCGAAACACACTCTTTTCACCCTCTGTCTGAAACCAGAGCCCAGTCTGCTCTGATTGGTTAGCTGGCCGGCTCTCTTGTGATTGGTCCGTCGCTTAGAGATGTCCCGCCCCTTAGCCTATATCACGGTACAATGTGTTGGAGCACTAGCTAATAGAAGCAGAGTGTTACATAGTGATGTCACTGTTCCTGAAGTTATCAAAGGAATCAAATCGACGCGTTTCAGGCTTTGGGATTGTAGACCTTTGCAGACCATTTACATGCACAAAGACCTATAACACACAGGAAAGGGGAAACCCAAACAAACTTAATAGGGCCTCTTTAAAATATGTGTGCCCTAGATTGTTTAAATAAAAACCCAGCTTAAGTTCCTGCAATGTTCCAATCAACAAATGCAATAACAAATCAGCACTTGCTTATCAGACATCAGCTAATAATGGCTTATCGTCAACAAGATTTAACCACTCTGACTTCCCTGAGGCAGACACTGCGTCATTGTACCCGTTAAGCTAATCTCCCCACTATCACACCTTTTCATGCTGAATGGAGAGGTTTAATTTCCCTTGTTGTTGTAATTGCACATTAGTCTCTTTGTATTTGAATTAAAACACATCTTTCTTAACAGAAGAGTTCTGTTTTAAGCCTTGAACTGCCCGCTAGAAAAGGCAGGATGGTTGCTGGAACAGAATAATACTCTTTGCATAAACAAACAAGGAAACAAACTAAACAGAAAAGCGTTGAACAAAGAAGAAGACACATTTGTTCAGACGCTGGAATAATCTGAGCGCCTGGTTCTGTGTGATATGTGTTGATCCAAGAGACTAGCATATTTGTTTGTGTTTGCCTTCTCATTTGCATGGAAATATGTGTGTTTTTCTCCCTAAAGAACATCTGAGGACATCATTAAATGTCGAAAAGCACGGACATAAATTAAACATTACCGTTTTATGTTGCCTCAGTTTGTAAACTTTCCGAGAGATTTCTTATCATAGCCCCACATCTTAATTACACCAATGTACAAGCCACTCGGGTAAAGCTTCTTTCCACGGGGACTGAACACAGAGAGGGAGAGAAAGTCACAGAAATGTTTGCCAATACTTGATTTGCATTATGACTGCATTAGAAATGGAAAATACTAGCATGCAAGTGAATGGAATACAATTATCAAGCAGCCTGATGACTTATTTATTGCTGATGGAGAATACGAATCCTAAAAAGTCCTTGAATGCCCCTTCAGTTTTATAAATCATGATGCTGAGACACATTTTGGAAGGAAAGTGCTTTTTCTTTTTGCCTTTAGTCATTCTTCTTTATTCCGTGAGTTCACTAAGTTTCTCATAATGATTTAAAAACATCTCCAGAGAGAAACTGGAATTTACGAGTTCTCTTACAGAAATAAGAAGACCTTATTCAAAATCACATTGACCTTGCGAAAATGAAAATAAGTGAAAATCCAACCTTGGAACAGAACATGTTCAAACAGTATAAGATTTTATACTTAAAGGGGACCTATCATTCAAAATGCACTTTTTTATGTCTTTTATACATAAATATGCGTCCCCGTACCCACATCTTTTAAAAACGGGGGTTACAACAAGCGGATACAGATTTGCAGCCGATATAACGTCAAATCGGCGGCGGACTCACAGAAAGTTGCTATCAGAAACAATGCCTGACGTGGCTTGGACGTAATCTCCTCTTTGTTTACATTAGCAAGCCTCGCTAACACTCAGAGCTAACCTGTACTGTTTCTAAAATCCATGATCTGTTTGTATTTTGAGCAAAACACATCATAGACGTGTTTTTATATATTTGTGTATACCCGAGACCCATAACATATGCCTTAAAATAGCATGATAGGTGCACTTTAAGTTAAAGTAGAAATACTATTAATTTTTACAAGTAATTGTAGGAATACTGTTACGGCCCATCCACACGGCGGCATGCATTGTCGCTTGCCAGCGGGCATGTCTGAAGCTCGACCAACAACCAATCACCTGAATCTCCCGCCCCGGACAGACAAGCAGTGGTTTGATTGGCTAGAGCTTGTACTGGCATATGATTCGATTGGCTGACGCTTCCGTCGAAGCTTCAAAAGTTGAACATTGCTCAAATTTTACAGCGAGCACTGCGAGAAAAGCTACGCTTTGCTCCCACAATGCAGTTCGGCGATGCGTGACGTCACCCCATTCAAAGTGAATGGGCAGAAGCGTTGAAGCTTCATATGGAGCTATTTCAGGGTCATAAGTTTTGATCATTCAAAAAAATACAATTTATTTGAAAGTTTTTATCCTGAACTTTCAAAAATAAAATGATGTATTCAAAATAAAAATAAGTATTCAAAATCATTTTTCAGGTTGAATATTATTTTTGATTCAGTTCAGCAATTTTTTTTAATAAAATATTTATTTTCAGATTTCACTTTTATACATATTTTGATATTTGAATCCTTCTTTTTTTCAGTTACATTTTTATCGTTTTCAGATTCAAAACAATAATTTGTTCAGTTTCAAATCTTATTTTTTCAGGTTTCACATTGCTTTTCACCTTCAGATCTTTTTTCACTTTCAGATCTTTTTTTTCGCTTTCAGATCTTTTTTTTTCGCTTTAAAACTTTTGACCCTGATGTTGCTTGGTGGGGCGGGGCTTAGCAAAGAGTAGTTTGGCATCCTGAGTGACAGGCCTCCCTCTGTCATGTTGCCTTCATGGATGTTAGGTATCGCGAGAAATATAACTCAATACTTTCTATACACGATACTCCCGTGATAGGTGGGAAATAAAACTGATACCAGCGTCAAAGTTCCTTTAAGCGAGTTGTTGAGCAACAATCGAGGTATAAGCGCAATAAACTGTGCTAGAATGTGAAATTACGTATCCGCAACGAGCCAGCAGGTTGTTCTGGTGGACCTGACGCCATCCCCCGCTGTCTCACGGAGAGATACTGCAGGTCCTTCCTTCCTGCAGCGGTCAGACTATACAACCAGCACAGCCTCTAGACCCCGCACAAAACAACTCAGACTATAACACCTCTTGTTGATAAATACCAACTATGTGCAATATTTGCAATATGTGCAATATATATATGCCATTAAAAACTGTGCTGCTAAATCCGCAGAACTGTTACAGGGTGTGTATTATGTAAAATGTGTAACTTTGAAAAATATAATTTCTTTTTTTAATCTTTAATACTTTTTTCATGCATGCTTTAGGTAGCATTAAGCTGTCTTTGACTCTTCTCTGCTGTAACAATGTAAATGTATCCCCTGTGGGACTAATAAAGGTAATCTGATTCTGATCGCAAAAACCAAGCCAATACTATGCTGCGTTCATGGAGATACGTGAAAGTGGGGAAGGACAATGCTTGATTGCGGATACGTAATTTCACATTCTAGCACAGTTTATTGCTCTTATACCTTGATTGTTGCCAATCACGATGCTCAACAGCTTGCTTAAAGGAACTTTGAAGCTGGTATCAGTTTACCACCAATCGCGGGAGGATTGTGTATAGAAAGTATTGAGTTATATTTCTCGCGCTACCTAACATCCTTGAAGGCAACATGACAGAGGGAGGACTGCCACTCAGGATGCCAAACTACTCTTTGCTAAGCCCCGCCCCACCAAGCAACATCAGGGTCAAAAGTTTTAAAGCGAAAAAAAAAGATCTGAAAGCGAAAAAAAAGATCTGAAAGCGAAAAACGATCTGAAGGTGAAAAGCAATGTGAAACCTGAAAAAACAAGATTTGAAACTGAACAAATTATTGTTTTGAATCTGAAAACGATAAAAATGTAACTGAAAAAATAAGGATTCAAATATCAAAATATGTATAAAAGTGAAATCTGAAAATAAATATTTTTTTAAAAAAAATTGCTGAACTGAATCAAAAATAATATTCAACCTGAAAAATGATTTCAAATACTTATTTTTATTTTGAATACATCATTTTATTTTTGAAAGTTCAGGATAAAAACTTGAACTTTCAAATAAATTGCATTTTTTTGAATGATCAAAACTTATGACCCTGAAATAGCTCCATAGCTTCAACGCACGCCGCTGTGTGGACGGGCCGTTACGAGTAAAAGTCCTTCATTCACAATGTTACTCAAGTAAAAGTAAAAAAGTAATGGCATCAAAATATACATATAGTACCAAAAGTAAGAATACTCATCATGCAGATTTGCACATCTCAGAATAATATAATGATATGTTATGATTGTAATTATTGATATTTAATTGACATGATTATCACAGCTGAAAAAGGTTGAAATAATTGTAATGACTTTATTTACTGCTGGGTAGCTCTTGAACTTAATCTAGGTGTAACTAAAGTCTTAATTAAGTGTTGATTTGTTATCGTAGTTGGGTAGGAGTAGAAAGTGGCGGAAAATGGAAATACTCATTAAAGAAACTCTTTTTTGTTTTATGAAAGCCATAATAATGTCTTTAATATACATTGTTCACATGATTTTGTCGGGATACATGTATTTCAGATATGTTTTTGCTTTATCTTGATGATGAATAGTTTTGGGATTTAACAGAAGACAGCAGCAATAGGAAAAGTTTCCAGTAAGAGTTGAACAATAATCTTTAGAAATCTTGGGAAAGTGATTGTGTAATGCTGTCATCGCATTGTATAGATATAGGCATATAGTGGTGTAGGCAGAAGAGAATAATAAATTGGTCTATGAAATTGCAGAAATATATTTTTTAAATAGGTCACATTTTTTAAATAGTGGGGATTTTCTTACTCTGAGACAAACAATGTGAATTGTACCTGAGGCTACGCAGCGTAAAAGCAATGAAAATAGGCTTTTTTTTTTGCCTGTCCTCCTACAAAAAACGACCATATACTGTAGGTCGATTGTTTAAAGACCTTAGATTACTATCCATAGCCACGTTTTAAAGTGTAGCACCTCTAGTGGTCGTGTAAGAAACAACAGGCTCCCGTTTATTCACAAATAACCCTCTCTGGAAAATCCTGGACGTGGATTCTAAAAGTACAATATACACTTCTCGCTAGAAATCTAATCAAAAAGCGTTTTAATGGCCAAACTATCCTACAATTTAGTATTTTACATAGAGGGTTATTTGTGAATAAACGACCATCTGTAACGTTTGCATTGAACGGGAGCAGGACGTATTAAGCGCTTGAACAAACGACATATTTGGTCGTAATAATTGGGCCTGAACAATTGGCATATTTGGTCGTATGAGTTGGAGGACTTGTTGTTTATTTCAGTGTTTTAATAAACTGCAAAGACATCTGGCACATGTATGGCAATCTTTGATACCATTACAGCAATCATGAGGTTCTGGTTTCAGGATTATTTCAGGATAAACTCTGTCCCTGAGTGTCGGAGGACCCCCAGAGCTGCCCGAGGCTGTGCCGGGAAGTTCCAAACAAAGTTACATTTTACCTATTTGAAGACACCATTACTGGGAAAAAGGATAAAATGACTAAAGATTCATAGCTCGAGTTCCTGTGGACAAATCTTATTCATATTATTAAATTACACTGCTGTTTCCATTTGAATGAATAACTGTGGAAAGGTGCCCAATTAGCGACTGTGGTCACAGTAATACTCTGTTATATTTATACCAATATACCATAATCACATATTGTGTTTCCCCTAACGATGCAATTACCTTTCATCTCATCATTACTAGATTGAGTTCACATTGCATGGAAAACAATTTGGATCTGTGGAGCATTCCCCTTCTACTATCCCTTTGAAGTTTATTGCTGGGAACACTTTCATCAGAAGCAGAGAAGGAAAAAACGACATGTCTTTCAAGTGTGCATTTGAAAAGGGCCAGGTGGTAATTTGTTGGTTTAAAAAAATCACGAACAAAAAGGGAAGGCGGGCTTCCGTAAAGGCGGTATAGTCAACGTTAATTTCTGCTTGTTGATGTACCTTTCTCACATGGCGCTGCAAAATGAAGAATCCCCTCTAATGCACGTGTTGGAATATTACCATAAAGAATCCTTTGGGATATAACGTGGAATCCAATTTCTTGTGTACATCTCATTTGAATATAAATCAAAGGAAGGCATTTTGAAATCTCCATCCCATGCATCTCCCATTTTGCTATGAGGGATGTCCAACCAAAACTCCTAATTCCATTTGCCCAATGACAATATATGGTCCCCAACATCACGATATGCCATAAATAAATTGTCAATCAAAGCATTATCATGTCATTTTGTTTCCTGTTGATGGTGCGATTCCACTCGCTCAATCGGTTATGTCAGATGTTTTTATTTTCTTGATGATATCAGCATTTACAGCCTGACACCTAACTAATATTTAACCTTGACTTAAAAGCGATTCACCACAATCTTTAGAAATGTTTTGGAATATATGGTAATATGAATACAGATAAGAGAAGAATTTGGTCTTCTCTTTTTGCAGAAATACTGGTATTCTTACTCTGAGATAAAGAGTATGAATTGTACCTGAGGCTACACAGCGTAACAGTGAATATATGTTCACAGTCACACTCACAGATATAACAATGTGTAAACTGCAAATGCCCCAATTTGTCAATCAAAGCATTCACAGAGACTCTCGAAAATGCAAACCAGATGCAACTCGCTCAAATTAGCTATAATTTCCTTGTCGAAAATGTCAGGCAGGTTTAGTGTCAGTGAAGAGACAGAGAGCATCATAACCAACATTGCTTTCCCTAGAGTCCTGCAGCTAGCATAACTTCACATACCAGGGGAACACCAGAATCATTAGGCTTCATTCTCTGGGTTAGATATTTGGAAGGTTTTATATCAATCTGCTCGGTATTTGTTGAGACATGTTAGCCTTGACAAAGTGGTCAACCAACCAAAATGCTTTCCCAGTAGTCGAATGAAATGACACACTGACATAAGTTGTATGTGGTTAAAGTCTACGCTCCATTTGGTTGAGCACTAAAGAAAGACATAGTTCATAACAAATGAAAAATGTAGACAAATCTTCAGAATTCATCAAGACAAATTCATTTAAGGTTAAGATGTATTGACTTTTTCGGACCCCAAAGATAAGCCTTTTCGTGGCAACTTGAATAACTTGAATACCCCCATTCCTTATTTTTGTTGTGTTGCACAGTACATGGTTCTGTTTGGTACGATCAATTGATTCTTGCAAAATATAGCCAATGGGGAATGAAGCCATACCCTATGTAATGCCATCTTAAATCGATGTTTTTTAGTTCTGTCAATCGATTAAGAAGTGAGTAATCATGATGAATTATTTCAATCTACAAAGCCAGAGGAAGTTTTGGTCAAACTTGGTAATGTGATTCATTTCCACAATTTTACATGTTAAGGTTTCCAAATTAATTCTAAGCGATATGATGGAATAAACAAATAACACAAAAACGTTTAAAGAGCATTTGTTTTCATACTTTAAAGGTTCCATATCATGGCCATTTCTACTGATCATAATTCCATTGTTGAGGTCTACTAAAATAGATTTATATTGTGAAATTTTCCAAAATCGCATTGGTTTCCCATATAGCATCTCTGTATAGTATGTGTATTCACTCTCTGTCCTAAACGGCTTGTTGGAGCTCCTGCCCCCCCCCCCCCCCCCCCCCCCCTCCCTTTGAGACCAGTGTGGTCTGATTGGTCAGCTCGCCCACTCTGTTCTGATGAGTCCACCACCGTTACAGTGGATCATCAGTGATTATTAGATTAGAAAATGACACCAGTAATGACAAACAGACGGGACGGAACGTTGGCGGGACGGAACGTTGGCGGGACGGAACGTTGGCGGGACGGAACATTGGTGGGACGGGATGGAATGTTGGCGGGACGGAACGTTGGCGGGACGGAATGTTGGCGGGACATTGCGAGGCTGCTGCGAGGAGCGGACAGTGTGAGCTGGGTTACTGCTGGTGTCATTTCCTGGTTGCTGTGAGACAGCGAGACATCCACTAGCACCCGCAACCCCCGCCCCCCCCCCCCAAACGTGGCGCACCTACAGTGTAAGCGCACCACAGTTTCGCCGTGTGAGGACCAATGGGTCCATTTTGGTATGGTCACGTCACCATGCCCAGGAAGTAAACAATGGAAAAAGATAAATGTCCAACGGGGCGTTCTGGGGCAGCATAGGCAGGTCTTTTCTGTGTTAGAATTGTACTCGCTACAGGGTGTACTTTGAGGGTTTTTGACTCTGCAGACCGTTTACATGCAGAAAAAGCTACATAACACACAAGGGGACGGGTAATAACCGGAAAAGCATGACATGGGACCTTTAAATAAAATGATTATCATTACTTTTTCAAAAATGCAAACCAAATGCAACTTCGGCAAATGAACTATAATTTCCTTGTTGAAAATGGCAGCAGGTTTAGTGTCAGTGAGGAGACGGAGAGGGATGAGGACAGACGGTGTGACAGTAACTCTGCCGTGTTTCTTCACAGAGCCGTCCTGCCTATTAGCCGAATGTCTGCTGGAGTCCTGACTCTGTGAGGGCTTGACAGGCCGCCGCCGAACATCAAATTAACTTAATTTGGGTTTGGATGTCATCCTCCCCAAAGCCTCTTGGTTTTTCTAAGTCCTAACCTCTGACTGCTCCTTCTCTTGATGCCGGGGACATGGAGTTTTTCCTGGGAGGGCTGCAGGCTTTAATGAGGCCGAGCAGTGGCTTTTTAATTAGCAGTGAGCGGCAAGGCCACTTTACTGCTCGCTGGTCTTCCCATTTCCATAGCGAGAAATTATTTACGGATGCTCTCACTCTCTCATGTTAGGCTGCCCATTACTGTTTGGACGGCACAAATGACGGGGCGTGGTAATTGGCATGGAGCAAATTCACCACAGAGGTCCAGAGTAATGGTGTGTTTGAGAGCCATTTGACGCTGCTTCGGTCCTTCCTTTTTTTTAACACGATGAGCGAGATTAAAGAAGATTTATCACAAATAACTGTATTTATATTCCGTTTTTAACGCAGCAGGGAGTAACCACTTTAATGGCATAACTAGCAGAAATCTTCATTTTGTTCTCTGAAGAAAGAAAACTCATGAATATATTGCTGCTCTGCATTCGAATACGTTTGACTTTGCTAGCTTTTATCTGATTTACTGTTTGTATTCATCCCTACTCCGAGCTATTAATAAGATGCTTTTCTTTATGTTACAGTACAGCATCAAGGGACCGGACCATTTCAGTCCCTCTGTGGAAAGTGACATTCCCTGTGTACAAAAACACAGGGACCAATTACACCCAGGAGCTAGAAGTCCTTCTTTGACACACACACAAACATTTTTATCATGAATACTTAACAGAAAACACTATAAAAATGGATTATACCAAACTTTTTTGCATACAGGGAACCACCTCAACCAACCAAAAAGGCTTAAGCTTCAAGTGAACTTCTTTAAAATGTGCATCCAAAGGCAGTGTTTCTTGTATCAGAGGGTTATGCTGCATATCCTCAAGTCTAAACACACCCGAAAACTCACAGAGAGCGACCCCACCCTCGGGATTTGGGTTTCTTTGAACATTTTTTTACATAATGGAACTCGTATTGATTTTTGTTTTGAACTAGAGGGAAGAGTTTGAATAGGAAGCGCTAATATTTTAATCCTGCATTCCCAAGACGGAGAGACACACAGAGCAAAGAGAAACACACAAACAAATAAGGTTTACTTTCATGAGGAAAAGAAAGTTGCGGAGAGCCTTTCATAAAAAAATGAAGGCTTATACATGTGTATTTCCACCGAGAAAACCTATCCCCACCTGTTCATTTCCACTGCACGGAGAAAAAGAGTAATTCTCCAGCACTTTATCGTGGAAATGCACTCTCGCTCTGTCCAAGTCTTAATAGGTTGTTCTTGACATGTGGCTGAGATGTGATCAATTGTTCCACTTAGAGAAGTTTATGAGAAAGTCTGCCAAACAAATCAGCATCTTGTGATGAACCTGAAATTGACTGGAAGTTTGCAAACACGGACTCGTATTGATTTCCTCATGAAGAGTGAATTATTTCTCCCGTGTCTCTTGTCGAGTCTGAAATTTGATATGAAGTAATTTTTCTTTCTTCACTCTGATTCCTACAAGCAGCCAGAAAGCCCTTTTTCTTCTACGTGGAGCGATACCCTTTTGCCACGGGCCACTCAAACAGTAATTCGTTCTTCTAGATTAGCCTGTCAGGTGCAATGTAATTGACTGGCGAGATTAAAACGAAGATATCACAGAGCATTATTGATTCGCATGTGAAGAGGGTCACATGTACTACAGTTTATCAGCACCTCGGTAGACAGCCTGAATGGAGACTTTTTAGAAAAACCCTCGGGGGACAAGGGGGAAGGATTAAAGGGTTGCACAGAGTCAATTGTTTTCAAGTTTGCAACCTCGGCCTGTTCCCATTCCCATACCTGGTCCTATAATGAAAAAAGGATGTCGAACATAATGCATCACACGCTCCTCAACATAAATTACAGTAGAGTGAAGAAGATGAAGGTGGTGGTGGTGGCCTCACATTTACACAAGAGGGCTTGAAGGTGGAAGGTTTCCAGGCTGAATCCTGAACATATTATGTCAAGGCACTCAATAGGAAAATGTGCAGCCATGCTAGCAGCTCTGTTGGCTATGCACAGGAGGGCTTCACATTTGATGCTATCGTCTGCATAATAACATGCTAACATTGACATTTCTAACATGCTGTTGTGTAGAAGATACTAGAAGCAGTTGGCGTGTCAACATTTGCTATTTAGTCCTAAACACAAAATGCCGCTGAGGAATATTTGGTCGGTGTTGGACTGATACGAATTTGACCTAGAGATGATGCTAGGTGTTATGGCAAAGTTATTGCAATTAATATATATAAATGTCCAAACCAAGTTTAGCTATACATCCAATAATTATTGAGAGTTTGTATTGAGAAACAACACCATGATCAGAAGGCCTCAGTCTCTGGGTTATCTCTTTTTGGGAATCTGTTCCTTAATCTTTAAGTGTTTTGACAAAATGTTTCGACCGACCAACACTGCTTTCCCTAGACTCACGCAGGTAGCTACTGTGGCATAGCTAGAAGAAAGGACACCTTCACAAAAGTACAAAAGTAAGCAGTGGCTAAAGTCTAAAATAGTCCACAACTTTCATACATTAGAAAAGTTGACATTACTCCTCAGAATACACCAAAACTAATTTACCAATATATGGTCGGGGTGGATTGGATTGTTCATAACTTGAATATCTGTTCGGTGGGCCAATGGAGAAAGAACCCATTTTCATCTGGAAATGTCATATTTTGTAATAGTTAAGTACACGTGAGGAATGTTGTATAAAAAATAAAGACAGCTTTTTTCCCTCTTATCGTACATTTAATGTTGATAAGTGATCAAAATGTAAAGGAAACTAAAGGTTAAATATTCTCTCCGACAGCAGAGATGATTGCCTTGATGGTAAATCTGATGGACATGTTAAACTGATTTAGGTTTGTTTCTTTCCTAAATCCACCAGATTGTTTTCTGATATTTTCTTTTGGCCAAACAGGTGTGATTGACTTCTGTAAATCCTCTAGCCTCAAACCCTAACCCTAGCCCAATCAAAAGCGACCAAAAAACTCACTTTTAGATATTTTAATGTTACATTTTAATGTGTTATTTTCAATGATTTACAGGAGTTCTTTTTGGATGAACTGCTTCAGTCTTATGCCCAATTTTCCTAAACCTACCAAATGGACTTCTGCTCCAGTTAGCCATTTCTCACATTTCCCAAAATACCCTTCAACAAACCTCAGATATGTGTGAAGCGGTGTAGGCAGTGTGAGATAGCAGAGGCAGATTTCCCTCTCTCAAAGTGCATGTGATGGGCTTGTAATGTAGGGTACTGTTAGTGGAAACTGTGCCTCAATCTCCTCCACTGATGGCTTTCTCCTTATATGATGATTGAATGTCCTTGCAGAAAGGCGGATTCTTGGAAACAGGATGTTTACCCCCAGATCTTCTGCTATTACCCTGCATTTACTGGCTGCAAATGTCTTATATTGTATTGGGTATGTGATTGGTCACCATGGGTTGAGGCTGGTGCTCACTTTACAAATGTAGTCCTTTACAATTCCTACTAACCTGTCAAAAAATGTAGTTAGTAATTTAATCTGAGTGTCAAAATATAAAAGTCATGTAACCTGATTACTGTCTGTTTTTGGATCGCCTCAATATCAAATGCAAATAAATACAAGAGATAGTAAATGTCAAAAGTATGTTTTTCTAACTAAGTGGTATATCTAAGACAACAGAACAATGTAAGCTTAGAAAATAAGAAACCAAGATATTTAGGATCAAAAACCTGCCTTTCATTCAGCATAGCAGGCAGCAGCCTTTACACCCAACACGTTCTCACAACCACACACATGGATTAGCCTTTGTTTCTGCTAAAAGAGGTGTCGACCAGCTGCGGCAACAAGGAAATCGGGTGTGACTATTAAAAAATAAATAAATAATTCAATTCATATTGAAAATAACAACCGACCGTCGGAGTAGCATTTGGCGGGGAGCATTCTCATGGCGTCTATTATCAACGCTATGGGAGGTCTATGAAGGTCTATGGGACGCCCTGTCCGTTGAAAACTGACTTCCAAGGGGTACCCTGTACGTAATACACTGACGGGGAGGGGCCCTGACCGTCCGTCAACATGTGACGGGTTGGGAGTGAGAACGTGTTGTTACACCTACAATGAAACACATGAGCACATATACTACAGTTTAAAAAAGCAGAAATACAATCTGAGCTGATAGAAAATTCTCCGTTTTAGTTTAATACGCAAAGTTAAGCTTACACACACTATTTTATGAACATATTGGTTCACCTAGTGAATTAAGAACAGAACAAATGAACCAAAGAAAGTGAAAACCATAAAGCAGATTCAGGCAGAAGTCGTATATAGATTCACATTAATTCGCAATTTTTTTAGATGTAATAGTAATCTAATGATGTATTTTATTGTAATCCCGTTACATGTAATCTGTTACTCACCAAGCTCCAAAGCAATTTCATAAAATGTGCATTACCATAATTTATTTTGGTATGTCAATGTGTTTTAGTGTGGATTTATTTTTGCTGCTTGTCCCGGTGCCCGTTGGCAGACACAGCGGAAGACCTTGGCTGCACTGGGGTTCTCTCAGGTGTGAATTCTGTATAAACGCAGAGCTTGTGGAGCCGAAAAAACAGCGTGCATCATGCTGAGAGAACCCTTCCCTGGATAAATATAGGCTGTGAAATGTGTGAGAAAGGTCACACACATCCCGGGGGAGAGCAAAGGAGTGTTTCCTTCATTTCTTTCTAACTTTCTGAAGGTCATTGATGAATGCACACAGAAACGGTTAAAGGTGAACCTCGTATAAACAGCCCGTGTCGAAAGGTGCAAAATCTGACCTGGTCAATATGTGTATGCTTCTAAAGATCATTTAAATGCAGTGATCCAACCTCGGGTATTTATTCAGCTGATTCCCACTGATCAACGGTGTGCAGTAGGCCTAAGCATTTCAGAAGGCAGAAATACAAGAAGCGATAGAGCACTTCCTTGCTTTTCTTTTCTACACTGAGAAAAACTATGAAAGACGTTTGTATTTCACTCTTCTCCCTTTAACACTGTCAGATGTTTCTTATCCCACGTTCACCTTTGCAGCAAAGACAGCCCTTTTCACTCAAGCTGGTTTCCAACAAAAACTGTCAGGAAAAGGAAACTCATGTGGCTGAGCGGTAAACGCCTTTGGAAAAGGTCACACTGGAGGGTTTTTTCTCGCAGGTCTTTGACAGTAGCAGCTTCTTTCAAAGGCTCCTTAAATCCCTCTAACAGAAACACAAGTGAAAACTAACTAACGGTATGTGACAGATTTACTCAGTGTTTGGACTGAACGGATAACCCTATTTGTCTGCTTTTACTGTACATGCATACTGTAAATCACAAGCTTTTATTAAAGGCAGAAGAAACCTTTTTATACATTTATCAGGAGCAGGTAGGTGTTTTAGACCATAAAAGTACAAACTCAAAACAACAAGAAATGTACCAGTATATTTTCTTCTAAATAAGCCAAACAATTAAAGTACTATAGAGCATTACTTTTAAGTGGGTTACACTTATTTTGTATTTTCAAATGGTCAAGATACAGGTGAAACAGAAGGTTTTCAGTTTGCAACAAAATATAAGTGGACTTTCTGATGTCGGGATCTAGCAGTTTTTCTATTGATACGATATGATAAGATAATAACTTATTGTCAGATCAAGTCTGAAATGTTGCATCATAGCCGCTCCATTTGCAAACATCAAACAAGGACAAATATTAAGACACAAGGAAAACAAACTTTTAACTTAACATCGCGATCACTGAAGAGAAACATCCTCACAGACGTTTTAGAGTACATTTGATCTGGGATTTACCTCTGTATTTAGTAATGGCTGTCCCAGGAGAAGACAGTGATGTTTTATGACCTTAAAGTGTGGACGTATACTCTTAGACAACTTAAGTCTAACCTTTTAATTTCCTCTGCAAGATATAAACACAACAGCAAGGCTTCTATCTCCAGACTTGTATCAGTATGGATATGGACCAATGTCCTCAGCTAATTAAATCTGTAACCACTTTGAAAACACAGGTTGGTGTGAGCTGGTGGTTTGAATGAGGGCCAATGGAATGGAATTTAATGAAGACAGCTAATTGGGTCAGAGATATTTATCTTCATTAGGCAATAAGAAGGGAACCTGCAAGATGAAAGTTTTGTGAAGGGAGTCCGGAGAACAATAAAGACACAGAGATAGAAAGAGGTTAGAGAGAACAATCATGATAGTGTTGTAAAGGGTCTGACACGTAGAAGTGTTTTAATTTGTCTGCGGGGTTTGATGTCAGTGGTTATGAGAAGGGAAGGTAATAGGATTCAGGGGAGATCCGGACCGAGAGTGCATCCTAATGGAGGGAAGAGCAACAGAGCTGAAGAAGTCCAAAAATACTTTTCCATGTCCTCCATCTCAACTGGAGGGCTTAGTCTGCCATCTAGTGGACATTTGAATGAATTACGTGAAGAAGAAAATACATTTTTGTCTCACACAAAAAGCAGTCAAATCAGTGGTGGACTCAGATTGTATACTTAAATAAAGCTATACTTGATCTTAAAAATACTCTGTTACAAATAAGGTCCTGCTTTCCAAATCTTAATTGCAAAGTAAGAAAGAAATGGCATTGAAAAAAGTAACTCAAGTAACTCAAGTTGTCAATCTAGTTGGCTTCTAAATGAAAGAAGGGTAGAAGTATAAAGTACCATTCAATTCAAATACATTGGGCAAAAGTACCTCAGATGTACTTCACATCACATGTACTTTCCATCAGGGAAAATGGAAATACTCAAGTAATGTACAAGGACCGCAAAATTAGTACAGTACTTGAGTAAATATCAGTTGCTTTTCACCACTGTGTAAAAGACATGTGAGCTACTGCTGGGGGGGAAAAGACACTAAATGAAGGATAATTACATTTTAACCAGCAATAAATAAATAGCATTGTTTTGCAGAGGATTCCACAAAAGCCTTTCCTGCTTCTTGTCCTTGTTGGACTGATGCTTTCTTGGCAATATTGCAGCAGCAGAGGTGAGGAGGTGAGGGGTTGATTAGCTGGAAGTACCAAAGGGAGTTTGGGGGAGTCGAGGGTGATGGAGGTCCCCAATTATCTTCCTGGCTGCGTGGAGAAGAGGAGGTCACGACCCCTTCCCCTCTCAGCAGACTGAGTGATGGGCTGCCGTTTGCCCTTGCCCTACACTGATACAAGCAGGCTGAAGTGAAAATGAAGTCAGTTATAAATGTCCACCACTGGACTGTGGATTTTTTTCAGCAGCTACATCAGCACAGGGTGGGTGAGGTTATCAGCCTCTTGATGAATGCTGCATCCATCAACAAGTCATCATAAACTCCATAAGGAAGCGTGTATACATTTAAAGGTGGTGTATGTAATTTATTTCAGAAACACTTTTTGTTATATTCCATGGAATGCTCTTAACATCCTTAATGCCTTTAGAGTTGGGACATAAATAATAAATAATAAATTATCATTACACCTGGGTAAAACAGAGTCCATTCTCTTCGGTTCGAAACATAATCTCAGCAAATCCGACGACTTCTCAGTTGCAGTGGGTGACATTATTGTCACAAGTAAGAAGGAAATTACATACCTAGGATATATTCTTGAGGCAAACCTCTCCTGTGACAAAATGGCATCCAATGTAATAAAAAAAGTAAATCAAAGAACTAGATTCCTATACCGGATCTCCTCTCTGGTAAACAAAAACACCCTGAAAACTCTGGCAAGAGCACTCATTCAAGGGTACTATGACTATGCTTGCACGTCATGGTACCATAGCACCTCCAAGGCGCTAAAAATAAAACTTCAAACATCACAAAATAAACTGGTCAGACTACTGCTTGACCTTTCATCTAGAACCCACCTCACCTCTGCCCACTTTGACAACCTAGGATGGCTTAGAGTAGACGACAGAGTACAGCTACTTGCAATGGGCCTGGTCTACAATATCCAATAGGAATACCATGATCATAACACCAGAGGGAGCTCCACAAATCATGTAAAACCCAGATTTGGCACAAAAAAGGGGGAATACACGTTTCGCAAATTATGCCACATCAAGGTGGAACGCTCTTCCCACTACTGTAAAGGAAAGTAAAACTATACTTACCTTCAAAACCTCTCTTAAAGAGCACCTTCGGGGGAGAGCATTGCAAAACTGGCTCCGGTAATGGTACAAATCTCAACCTGTCGTACAATGGACATCTTCCCCCCCCATCTATGTATATACTCGCATTTTAGACTCTGTTACTAACTGTATATCTGTAGACTTGGTATGTCTTAAATGTCCGGTTAGGATGTATTAGAACGAAATCTAAAATGAAATTTGTAAGTAAGCCATCTGTATATAAAAAAACACCTGTATGTAAATTGTAAATAAGCCATCTGTATGTCAAATATGTCTTGTATGTCTTAAATGACATGATGAATTGGAAATGGGGGACCCTGATGTAAACAAGACGAAAGTCTTTCTCTGGTCTGCATCCCCTTAACAATTGTATGTTTTGAGCTGTACTGTACTGTACCCAATATACAAGCTGTTAATAAACTTTTCAATCAATCAATCAATCAATCAATCAATCAATCACAAGTTCTTAGATCTTGTACTTAAGTAAACATAAGTACCAAAGTATAGTCAGTCAAAGTCAACTTTATTGTCAATCTTTCAGTTTGTGTGTACAGACCACAGACAGAGGGATCGAAATACTGTTTCCCATAATCCAGACGAATACAATATTAAAAAAAATATATATAGTAGGAATACTCTGTTACAAGTAAAAGTTCTGCATTCAAAAGGTTACTCAAGTTAAAGTACAAAAGTATTACCATCAAAATATACTTATTTATATATGTTTTGTGTTATTTGTGTTAAGTTATTTGTGTATCAAAGCTGGTAAAGGTGCAGCTAGTTTTAGTGATTTTTATACTGCAGGGTAGCTTTTGAATGTTACTCCAGATGGAACTAAAGTCCTATTTAAGTGTTGTTTATATGTAACATCATCAATCCAAAGTATCTAAAGTCACAACATAAATGTAGTAGATTAAAAGTACGGCCTACCTCTCAATTGTAGAGTAGTACAAAGTAGCATTCAATGGAAATACTCAAGTAAAGTACAAGTACCTCAGAAATTGTACTTAAATACGGTACTTTAGTAAATGTACTTAGTTACTTCCCACCTCTGAATACCTTTACCTCATTTAATTTGAGCAAATAATCATTATATTTTCCTGCACTGCAGATGTTAAATTGTATGTCAATCACATAATGGGGGTGGCATCCTTTATTTGAAGATGTCTCTCATTGGACAATAGTGTTAATGGAAACGCCTTTCTGACATGTTTGTCTTGTGATTGGCCAGAAATGACGTGACAACGGAAAAACCAACCAATTAAACTCGTTAATTCTCCTGTCCCCATAAGGCAGCCAGCTTCAGCTCTCTACCAGCCTAGCTAACGAAAACAAGCCAGGCAACAGCAAGTAGCGGATTGATGTGTGTGTTTGTCATCTTTCTGCTTTTCTTTTGCTATCCTGACACCCCTCGTACACTCCGTTTCCCCCCTACTACTTTTTTTATTTCTTCTTTCGTCGTCACACAACAATATAAAACTGAAGTTGCTTAAGTAAAGGTAAGGTTTTTTTCTGATTTTCATAACTGCACCGGCTCATCCAAAATGGCTCCTTCTGCTAGCTAAGAAAAGCTAAAAATACCACCAACGTCTAACACGGACTAACCGTCGTCGCCTAGTTACTGTATCTAAGTAATGTGTACAGGGAGATTAATGTAGGGTGTAATGCATGTTTTACATGTAATTGAACAAGACATGTTTGCCATTAAGTTGCACGGGATTCTGACGGGGATCGCCTAAAGCTGGCCTAATGTATTTCAAGCCAGGATAAATCGGCTTATTTTATGCTTTTGTATCTTTATTTTTGTTATATTATACGGTACGTAGGTTTTTAGGTATATCTATATTCCTTGTAAGTATTGCTCAGTATTTTAATGTTATTGTTATTTTTAAATGTGTTTGTAATCGCTTTGTTTTTAGGATAAATTGTAAGACATGAAATATAGACGTAGTACAGAAATACCCGTACAAAATAAAATACATTAAAATATGTGCAGTGTTGGTATGACAAGTGGAAAGCCGTGCAGATATGAATGCACCACCATGCACTTAAAGAAATGTCCTAGTAAGTGTAGACCTACTTATAATAAATAAACCTGTTTCTGGTTTATGTTTCTGATTTTATATAAAAGCAATCTCTACTGGAAACATTAGCTAACCACGCCGCCCTGCCACAATTCACTGCGTAATGGTGCAGCGCTAGGTTTTCAGACTACACTTGATTTTGTTATAAATAGCAAACAACACAGCAAAACCTAGGATACGATGGTGATAAAACACAAGCTGCATAATATGTCTCTTCCTATTGGGTTACACAACCAATTGAACCCTTTTGTTAAGTCATAACAATTGTAATGTATTACCCAATGTCTTTTATGATTCTGTAGTTTTGTTGCTTGTGAAATTGTCTATTCGAATGTATTTTCTTTGTATTCTGTATTTTTTAGATACTCTAGTGATACATGTCTTTCCTACTGTGAACATGTATGCATTTGCTGCTAATGTTTAATATATATAATTTTAACTCGTGTGCAATGCTTGACAACACTGCTGCTGTTTCAAAAATAATTTCCCAATTTGTAAGTATTTATCTATCTAAACACAATTGTGCTCAGGCCTTGTAAACATCCAACCAGGGTGTTGTGACGTATCTAATTAATGGACACAGCAACACGCAGCTAGTTATTGCATGTCAGCTGTTTGCTAGTCAACAGATGCTTGGTTGTAGCTCAGCAAAGACAAGCACATGTTTGTTTGGCATTTGTTGTCATTGTCTCTCATCTGAATACCTTTTCATCCCACAGAGGGGAAATGTACATTGTTACAGCTAAATGTAAGATCCAAAAATAGCAAAATATTAATTTAGAGCCATGTCAAAATAGAAGAATACAAATCCAGGTGGAAACCAAAAAGTACCAGTGACAGTATTTCTTTGGACAATGCTCAAATATTACTTTGTTTTATGTAATAAATTGTGTTTGTCATGTACTCCAGTACCAGGTTTACTCTAGTAATTTGATCTGTTATTACTGGCAAAGCTCATGACAAAGATCTGGCTAATCATCCTAGTTTGCTAAGTGTCGTGCCATTTTTAATAACGTTGTAGCTAATGATGTAGCCTATAAATATGCTTTTGTTTTTCCCAGTTACTAATTGCACTCCCTTTTGTTTTCCCTTTCCTCAGCACCGTTTCCCCCATCCCCTCCTGTTTCTCTTATTCTTTTAAGTATTCTTCATTGTCAAGCCGCCAAAGTGGAGAGTTTGATTGCAGAAGGGGGTGCTTCTCGTTTCAGGTAATAAACCCAAAAGATGCACACATGTAAATAATAAATTTCTTATCTTTTTTTCCCCCCATGATTAGCCCCTTAGCTAGCTTTTTGGGCTGGCACTTCCGGCCTTTCGAACAAAGCAGGATGTGGGAAAGCTCAAAATGGCTGTCAGACATTTCTCTTTGTGAAGCCTTTTGCTGTGTAGACATGATAAGCCTTGAGAGGATTTATGGAGTATTGATAGAGGCAGCAGTCTGTCTGTTCACCGTATAGAGAGTCATTGTCAACATGACGGCTCACCCCGGAACCAGTCTACATTAAGGCTTCATGTTTTGCGGGCCTGTATTCTAACTTGGAAAAAGGGGATTTAAGGTTGCCGTTTTTTGGTGTCATGTCAATTTTAACATGTTAAGTAGTTTGCTGATTGGTTGATCATTAAAATGCATTGACTGACTCAACAAGTTTTGCACATATCCTGATTTACAAGTCAATCACTCCCACTGCAAGGAATTGCAGTTCAACACACATTTCTGTATTAACAGAGCATGATGTGTATGATCAAACGGCAGCAGCAGAGCAGTCAGTGTGAACGCCCTGTTCTGCTTTTCCATCACGCATGTAACAGTTCATGTGGCCTTAGCTTGTTGTGAATCACGTTCTGTTATCTGAGGTCATGAGACATGTATAATGGTGATTTTTCAATACTGATTACTAAGAGTCATTTTCTGAATTAGATTCACATTCAATGATTTTAGGGAAAACATTTAGCAACACAAAGTTGATTTTAATCTTTTATTCATTTGGCTGATTGTGTTTTTTGGGGGGGTTTTAAAATGTAAACCCACCCAACTTGTAAGCAGGGTTCTTGTTTCTTAGTGTGTGTGTTTGGTGTTAATAAAGGTTGAATGAATATGCAATGCATTTGACTTGAGTCTCTTTGGAGGTGAAGATGCGGGCTCATTTCCTTCCTCTCCAGTGCTGTGTGAAGCTAATGCATTCTTATGTTTGCTTCCTCAGTGCTTCTTCGGGGGGAGGAGGTGGTAGGGGCGCACCTCAGCACTATCCCAAGACTGTCGGCAACAGGTTTGTCATTTGAACATTTCTAAGGTCACACTTAGCGCATCGTTATCTAATATATTAACACTAAAGCACTAGTTTTATCACCCCACTGCTAAAGAAACCTGACAACCTTGTTTATTATAGGACCTTGAATTACAGGAAGCTTTTATTTGAATACCCAGAAGTGCTGTTACATGATGTCAGTCAACCGCCGAGAGCACAGGCTTGTTTACTAACCACCGTGCCGTCTGGGATTGTGTTACAACAAAGGGTGAAAAAGGAAATTGTTAAAAGCTCTAGCATTGGCCACGAAACATTTAGGGCACATTTTTTCCTACTGCTTATCATTCACATCCACACCTGAATTTTTATTTGAGCTAAATAAGATAAGGAGAGAATTATACCCCTTCTGTATAAGTTGGTAGACCTGGTAGTGCAGCACTTGTAGTATAAAATGTGAAGTTACCCTTAAAATATTCTACTGGAACAATGCATGTATTAAAAGTGCACTTGTTATTCCTGTTCTAGCCATGCAGTCTGCAAATATTGTGGTATTCACTCTTTTTTTTTTTTCTCTCTCTCTCTCTTTTCACTTTTACAGCGAGTTCCTGGGGAAAACCCCAGGGCAAAGCGTTCAGATATGGGTTCCTTCCCGAAGCACTAGACGAGATGTCAACTCCAGCAACGAAAAAGAGCGACACGATGCAATCTTCAGGAAAGTGAGGGGGTAAGTTCAAGCCCGTATGTGTATTTATCGTTAATCGTCCATCACCAGGGACAAGAAACATTTGTATTCTCCCTTTTTATCCAGACTTGCCCGGAAATAGTGTGCAAGAATTCTTATCGCCTGAGGCTTAAAGATTGTTGGTACTACCATTTCAGTCGTTCTGTGAAATGTATATACAACAGTTAGTGTGGTCTGGATTGCAAGAAGAGCTCTACTCAATAAAAAAACCTGCAGATGTTTGAGCAACAACCTTGACATTTGGATCGGTGAATATGTCAAGGATTTCGTTAAACCAGGTTGATTCAAAAGAAATGGCTGTTGGAAAATAAATGTCTGCTTCCCATAAAAGTTCAATCTATTAGTTCCCGATCTGAAGTTGACAGTTTGTCCTTGCATTACTTTCTGCTCCTCGTGTATTGTTGATACATTTCTTGATGTACAGATGACTTTATGGGGCAATCAGGACAGAGTGTTACGTTGTGTAGTCAATGTGTGTGTGTGTATGTGTGTATGTGCATTGCTAATTGCAATTTAACCCGTTTCCCCTTTTGTCAGTTAATGTTTACATAAGATTAATAGATGACGGTTTCCTCAGGAATGTAGCATAGGCATCCACCTGGGGCAGATCATTTCTGTACAATCATTGAGCCAAATTCTTATGTAATCATTGTTTCCCTTGTTTTTATACTGAAATGCTTGGTTTTTCTTGCTAACTTGCATTTCTTAACCCACTATCAGAAAATGTGTTACATGAACTCTTCTTGCTTTAAATAAACAAAGCCAGTAATATAGGAAAAAGCCGATGTGGATAATGAGATTTTCTAACAAAGCCTGTAGATTTCTAAATCATTATTAATGGGCTCTGTTGCACTGCGTCACAGAAAGTGAAGTGATGCTGCAGCTTTCTCCAGGCGTGTGAATTCATTCTGAAGGGTAACGACATAGTGGAAAGATACTCTTTAGAAGACTTACTGAGATGTAATGGACTATTGAGTTTGACCTCAAATAAAGCTGCACTCTGGCTTCTTGGATTTTCGTCTGATGTTTTAAAGGTAGGTAGGTAATTCACTTCAGAAACACTTTGTATTATATTCCATGGAATGCTCTTAACATCCCGATAGCAATGAATATATTAAATGCTTTGACAATAAATCCATAAAAACATTTCATCTGTGGAAGCCGTACAAAGCACGACCAATCATCTGAGCCGGCCCGGCTAAAATAACTGGATGGCCTACCTGCCTGTCAGCCTTCCATCTGTGCACAAACTTATCTCGTGCCCTCATTGGTCATGTGCGCGTTCGTGTGTGTTGGAGGAGGGGCTCTGTAAGGAAGTCTGAAGGAAGGGGCAGATTTTTTTCGGTTGCGTACTTTCAAATTCTAGCGCACTCGAGCTGGTTTCTCCATTCTTACCTACCCTACCTTTAAGGATTACTTCTTGAAGCAGACTTGTGTAACTTCAGACTTTAAAAACTGGTTGAACAAGTGTCAACAACAGGGTTTATGTTTTGGAAGAGAGGTATAACTTCCTTCTTCAGAGTGTCAGCATCTGGGTTAAGGAGAAGATCAGAAACCCTTCAGAGGGAGGGCAATCTAATCTTTCAAACTCAGGATGGTGTTTGTTTGTTTGAGGTTGTCCTAACAAGCCACATGAAAGTAAACATGAGAGAACCTTCTTGCTAACTGTATGATGACAACATCTTGATCTTGTTTAAGCGTACTGACTTCCTTATCTTGCCGCCCCTCCCTTCCTCTCTTGTTTTTATTTTTCCCAGCATACTCAACAAACTCACGCCTGAAAGGTTTGACAAGCTATGCCTCGAGCTCCTCAACGTGGGCGTAGATTCAAAACTCGTCCTTAAAGGAATCATCTTGCTGGTAATGAAACATTTTAATTTTATCCTTCAGTCCTCGGCTGAATGGAAATGTATTCACCCATTTCTTGGCACGGTGCTCTGAGTGACTCATAACCATTTTAATGACCCGAGTGGTCCCTCTTCCTCTTTCCCTCCTTCCCTCCTTCCCTCCTTCCCTCCTCCCCTCCTCCCCTCCTCCCCCTCAGATTGTAGACAAAGCCCTAGAAGAGCCGAAGTATAGCTCGCTCTATGCTCAGCTATGTCTGCGCTTGGCAGAGGACGCACCAAACTTTGATGGCTCTTCATCTGAGATCCAAACATCCCAAAAGCAGAGCACAGTAAGTGTGGATGTGTGGTTAAATACATGCTCCAGCCTTGAGAACATGTATTCTCCTCCTTTGTCACTTCTGTTCTACTGAGCGGGCTATACATAAGCCATGAGTACCACTCTCTGATAAAAGCTCATGGTTTCTCCAAATGATTGTTTTGTCCCTTCATTTAATTGTAAGCTGAGGCCTGTACTACGAAGCAGGATTTTCACTTAGCCGGCTAACTTCAGGGAAAACTCTGGGTTTCCGTTCCTATGAAGCTGGTTCTCTTTTTAGCAGGCTAGATCTCCATGGTAACTTATGCTGAGCGGCTAACCTGCCCCGGAGCAGGTTAGGTTGCAGGCTAAGAGCTCAACTCAGTGACAGCACTGCCTGCTGACCAATCAGAGCTCAGTGTGCAGAGTTTAAAGCGATCAAGTCATATTACAGGAGAAAGGAAATACAGAAAAGCTGCCGTTGCAGGAAAGACGGCCGGCAAAAATCACTGACTGTGAACGTGAACATTAATGGAATATCACCTCCCACCTTCAGAGCAATCTGACTATTAAAACATTAGCGTAAAGAAAGCTTACTTAAATATCTGCCACAACATAAGTTACCGGATCAAAGTAACATTAAGTACAGTCCGCGGCATATCACATCATAATGTATCATATATTTCCTTATCAGAGTCAGCTGAGCCGTATCTGGCCGTGCAACACTCACAGCGTCACATACTGTATGCAGAAGTATTATTTTAAGCAACACATTAAGTTGAGGAAACACTCGAGACAAATGTAATTAAAGTCAGATGGTGTCTTAGACGGGGCAGTGATATCATAAACCTGTTAATGTACGCATTCAAACACTTGTTCTGTTACCAGCTGTATTCACCTTGCAGGTGCAGCTATGTGGCTTTTATCCTGGATAAAGTGTTTAAGTCATGGATGTTTAAAGTTTAATTTCTTCATATGTCTAATATTATAGTTGACTTTTCATTCAGAAAGTATGACACTGCGCTGTCAGTATGCTTCTCCATGTTTGTGATTGGTCGAATGCTCCAGATACCACCCCTTTCATGTGAACGCGCACCTAACTAGATAGAACACGGCTGGCTTGAGCGATCCACTTGATAACCCGCGTCGTAGTACCGTTTAGCGGCAGCGCGTATGTTTTGGATTAGGCCAACCGGCTAACTCAAACATATCCAGGTTAGGTTGAAGCAGCTTCGTAGCACAGGCCTCTGGTGACATGATTTAAATTGGTTGAGCTCAGGGCTGCCTCCAACTTAAGCTTTTCGCACTCGACCAGTAGTTGTCAGTTCTGATTAGTCGTCACACGTTTATAATATTTTATAATTATTACTATCGATTTATTTTTGCTTCTGAAAATGGTTTCATTTCAAGGGCTGAGAAAGAACCTTATGAGTAACTAGCATGCGTGCATATACAATATATTCTACAATTGTAAGAATGAGCCTTTGAAATAAATATAAATTAAATGGTACACATGCAAAGGGATTGTATGTCACCGCGCATGGACTAATATGTGACTTCGCAAACTGCAGAACAACGGTGATGATTCTAAATGTTAGTCAGAACAAGCTGCAAGGACACACTTAAAGGTCCCACGTCATGGCCATTCCTACTGATCATAATTCCATTGTTGAGGTCTACTAGAATAGATGTACATTGTTCAACGTTCCAAACTCACATTGGTTTCTCATACAGCATCTCTGTATAGTATGTGTATTCACTCTCTGTCCTAAACGGCTTGTTGGAGCTCCTGCCCCCCCCTCCCTATGAGCCCACTGTGCTCTGATTGGTCAGCTCGCCCACTTTGTTCTTATCAGTCCACCACCGTTACAGTGGAACATCAGTGATTATGTGTTACAATGGCGTTTGTTAGCAACCAGGAAATGACACCAGTAATGACAAACAGATGAGAATGCTGCGTGGGCTCTGGTCGGCGGGACGTTGCGAGGCTCGCTGCTCCGCCCTTTGAGGCTCGAGGAGCGGACAGTGTGAGCTGGATTACTGGTGTGGTTTCCTGGTTGCTGCGTGGGGTCTGCGAGACAGCGTGGAACTCAGGCTGAGAAAAGACTCTTTAGACGTTCACATGCAGAAAAAGCTTCATAACACACAAGGGGACGTGTAATAACCGGAAAAGCATGACATGGGACCTTTAAAAAAATAATACAAAGCAAACAGAAAATATACACGTCTGCAAAGATGCAACATTAAGCCCTGATCATGGGATCAAAACTTTAATTTATTATTTTCAGAGTAGAAAACTCACAAACTCAAAATAACTCAAACCTTGGATTTTCAGCCCCAAAAATAATGTACTCTTCTAGCATGCGGTTCAAAATGAGGTAGATTGGTTGTCAGGCTCATGCGACAAAGCACAGCGCCCAGATGAAGTTTTAGAAACACAAATTGCTGGACTAAGACTTTTTTTAATCTAACATTTGGTCGATCTAACCTTTTTGTTATTTTGCCTCACAGACCTTCAGACGGCTGCTAATTTCCAAACTTCAAGATGAATTTGAAAACCGCACCAGAAATGTTGAAAGTAAGTCTTCGTCTTTGTGCATTACCTTGTTGTCTCATTTCCTCACAGCCTATCCTCAACTCACTTCTGTTTTCCGTCCTCTCTGTTCAGTCTATGACAAACATGACAACCCTCTTACTTCTGAGGAGGAGGAGCAGCGTTCCATTGCCAAGAGAAAGATGCTTGGCAACATCAAATTCATCGGGGAACTTGGCAAACTCGACCTCATCCACGAATCTATCCTTCACAAGTGCATCAAAACAGTACGTGCCCTCTTGTGTGTTTTGGTTTCAACTCACTTCCTTTTTCTCATTGACTGCATTCCTTCATGAAACCAGACTAGAGTACCTTGTTTGAACCTTACTTATCCCCTTCATCTTTTGTGAAGCTGCTGGAAAAGAAGAAAAGAGTCCAGCTCAAGGACATGGGGGAGGATCTGGAGTGCCTCTGTCAGATAATGAGAACAGTGGGGCCGAGACTCGACCACAACAAAGCAAAGGTAACGGCTCCAGACTTGTAATGGCACTGCAACATCTGCAGAGGATGTGTATGGTGAGAATTTGCGATTACAAAAAAAAA
>NC_136903.1:6285419-6339178 GCF_949606895.1 Notothenia rossii | reverse complement strand
AACAGTTCATTTTGTTCTTTCACTGCCCGCCATTTCTACTACTAGCTATTGTTTCTGCAAATAACTTATAGGCCTATTGACGCTTTTTGGTAACTAAGATAGATACCAAGAGGAAAGTCATACTCTTCTTGTTTTGGAAAAGCACTTGTTGAAGCAAATGTGCCGTATTCCACTTTCTGTCTCCCTTGTGAAACAAAAGTCAAAGTAGATTCATTTTAAATTACATGGATGATATGTAAAGCACTTCATTTACATCACAGCCTCGGACTTAAGACTTTCATTGTGAAACCAGCTATCGTGTATCTTCAAATAAAGTTGTATTCCACATGCCATTCGACTGCAAAGCACCTGAACCTTTGAAAGAACATCCATAACATTCATGTTTGCAACTTATATCAATATTACTTGTAGACTATTCTGCTCTATTTCTATTATATTATATTTTATTTGATTTACTTGCAATATTGTATCTGTTTTATTGTGTTGCAGTGTTGGAGGAGCCTGTGACCTAAGATTGTAATTTTCATAACTGTAGCTACTTTATGTACGAATGACAATAAAAGCCTTGAATACTTGAAAACCTTTGGGTCTTTGTGTCTCCAGCTCCTCACCTTCCTCTTCCTCACCAGCTCTCCCTGCAGGTGGTTGATCTGGAGGAAGGATCCGGTGGAGCTGACGGCACTAACCGGCCTCACCGCCCTCACCGGCCTGCGGATGGATCTGGAGTGACCTTTGACCTCTTCCCCCGTCCCGTTCCCGAAGCGGCTGCCTCTGTTGAAGTTACTGCTGCTCATGGAGAAAGAAAGACGGTCGTCTAGCGATGACCGGCCGGCCGTCTGAAGGTCCGTGTGGGATTTGGCTCTGAGTGACATTTCAAAAGCTAGTTCACTGCAGCTTTCTCACTTCGCCTGGAATTGTCCCGATGCTTCCAGCTTGAAGTTTGTGTTCAGACTGTGCGTGAAGGAAGTTCTCAGTTTCAAGCGTTCAGCGGTGGATCCTATCACCAAACTGAGCATCATTTATTAATCATGAGGCAACATGAGAGGAACAACCTGAATGGGTCACAGGTACAGGCTTTGTTGTGGTATGGGGGCTACTGTTCTTTTCTTAGTGAAAATCCACACATGTATGCATTACTAAAGTGGTATTTATTCTACTGTACAGTACATAATTTTACATTTTGCTTTGTCTTATTATGTTTGATACATATTGGTCTTATTCCTCCATTATACCTTCACCATTATGTCTCTGTTTGTACTTTATTTTTTGACCCATGCAAACGCACTACAACGGCCTAAAACACATCCATTAGGAGAAACTCGTTATACTTGTAAACATGTAAATATAAAAACACAAATGGGCCAAAACACATCAAAAATGTTTCCTTTATGCAGCACTTTAATTGAACGCTGCGTATGTGTTATCAATTTTTTAAAGATGTGACTTTATTTGCAAGTGTGTTTTGTTTTTATTGTTTTGGAAACTACAGCGTGTTTCTGCTAATGGAAGTGTTTTGGGCCGTTGCAGTGTGTTGGCCACCGTAAATATGGGACTTGAAATGTGTCATTGCCAACACTAGGCTGTAACTATTGTGCACATGCAATAAATATTGAATCGATAAATATAAACACATTTTAATCTGAAATCTTCACATGTTTAGTCTGGCCTCTCAACTTTGGTTCAGACCCAGAGGTAAAACATTTGAAATAAAGGTCCTGACCTCCATAGCGGTTCTTCAGGTCTTCTCATGTAAATAGAAATGTGGGGCAAAGGAAGGGGGGTTGGGTGGGAATGAGACTCTGGAGAATGCCGTAAAAAACAAGATGTTTTGTTTTTACTTTTATGACAAAATTGGTATCACGATATAGATCAGATCAAAGATACAGGCGATGTGTTCGAGACATTTCTTCACTATGACTGCTCTGCTGTGTGTAACGTGAGGAGAGCCAAGTCATTATTTAGTCGTTTGGCTTTCAGGACCACCGCTCCCGTCGGGTCCCCCTCAGCGTTGGTTTCTTCTAATCATGACCACAATTGTTACCTTAACTTCCCAAAGTAGTTTTGTGGCTAGACCTGACCAACACGTAATATTAGTGATGGCAGATCAGAGAAGGATCATATGAATCACATTATCTCTTCCTTTTCATACGAACAACAGATCACCAGGGTTTCTAAAGGCATTAACAAACATTTTGTTTAAAGAGGCCCCATTTCCCTTTCCCTTGTGTTGTATAATGTTTTGTGCATGTAATGGCGCATTTCCACTGCAGGGCCTCGCAAGGCTTAGTACGGTATAGTTAGGCCTTGGTAGGCCAGGCTCACTTTCTGCTGCGTTTCCATTCAAGTTTAGTAGCTACAATTAAATCACGGTCAAATATGTTCATCTTGTTGTAGTTGTAACCCCCTTTCCAGCGATTCTCTCTCTAGTTTAGCATACTCAGCCCGACTCAGCCTGGTTGTTGGCCCGCTTACTACTCGATTTTGGAGAGCCAGAAAACTGTGAAAAAGTACCCGCTAGCCGGATCTACGCCAAGTGGAAACGCAACCAAAAACGGCACTTGCACTTCTATTGGCTAGCGCTCCAACACATTGTACGTGTTAGACTAAGGGGCAGGACATCTCTAAGCTGTTGACCAATGACAAAAGAGATGGCCAGCTAACCAATCAGAGCAGACTGGGCTCTGGTTTCATACAGATGGTGAAAAGAGGTGCTGCAGCACAGGCAGTATGAGAAAAATAAAGAAATGTTGAACATTAAAGCATGGAGACATGTAGAGACACTACATACAAAATATGACCCTAAAATAGAATATCCTCTTTAACTAATACATGTGATTGTATATAGTGTATTTACATCATCATTTTTCTTTCGATCATAGAACAACTTATATCATAATTATGGCTTCATCAATGACAAACAGACTCCACTATGTTAACAGTAACAGCAGTCAGCTACATTAACTGATTATATATACTTTTAAACTGTTTTACGAGGGAAAAAAGCTGAACAAATGTAGAAAAAGTATAATTTCACAGTTCTTTCTGAAAAAAAACCAACGTCTATAATTGGCTTCGGAACACTGACCTCAGAACATTTTCCATGAAATGTAGGCCTATCTGTTTTTGTCCCAGAGGATGACCTTCTTTTTGCATGAAATAAATGGTCACACTTGCATCACTAAATCATGCTTTATCCTCGCGTAACGACTCAGGATGCTAACCCTGACCAGGGCCCCTCTGTGTTTGCAGCCTGAAGCTGAGAGGAAGCTCCATTATTCACACTCAGTCATGGAGGCATGCTGAACTCCTGCTCCACTGTACCATGAAGCATCCTCGCTGTCAGCATGCGACTGTAAATACAGCAGAGGAGATTACGCTCCATGCTAACAGGCTTCTGACACGCTAACCACGCTCAGGTTTCCTGAACACAGATTACAGAAGCATGCAGGCTTTAAAGTTATGACATCCTGGGATATAATGTTGTAGAGCAGTGGTTATCAACTGGTGGGTTGCGACCCAAAAGAGGGTCGCGGACCCGTTTCGATTGGGTCGCGGATGTGTGAGTGAAGATTTTTTTTTGAAAGAAGACAATTGAAATGTATTTTTTTTCTTTTTTGGGGAAAAAGTCAAACTTTTATTTTGAAGGCCCGATTTTCTAACGCTGTACATGCAGTAGGTGTTGGACTGGAAGTACCGGAGACCATAAATGGTTTTGAAAACTTCTGTTGTAGTGATCATCTTCTCAATAAAACATCTTTGCTGATGTCGACCCTTACCGACAATTTAAACTAATTCACACAGACTATCTCCTCTTTGCTCTTCTCTCTGTGTGGAGCAGCAAGCTGTCAGAACAAAGTGAAAAACAAACAAAGCTATAAAATATTATTAATATGTCGGGTAGTAATAGATTTATTTATTTTCTTCTCAGAGTGTACCAGAATGCGTAGTTTATATGTTAGTATTTCTAAAAATCTCTTTGGGGAGAATCCCCCCAGACCCCCTGCTGGGGTTGGGGTTTCAGCATGGGTGCCTTTTGATTCCATCATCTCATTAAACCTTTTTTTAAAGCATACTTTAGTTCTGTGAGGGGATATATGCACTCTACTTCACTTTCATTAATAATGTAGGCTGAAAAGCGTATATATTACAGCACGATTTTTTGTTGAATAGATTGTGGTTCCAAATGTTGCGTTGCGATTTATTGACAAAGCGAAAAGTGGGTCCCGAGGCCTGACCAGTTGAGAACCACTGATGTAGAGCATTAAGAGAGAATTGAGATGAGAATGAAGACGTTTGATTTCAGTGTCAAATATTTTGACATCAAGGCTCCTTGATATCACACAAATGTCTCAAATATCCATCAATTTGTAGGTAATTACATTTGACAGATATACCTTTTCTTAAAAGTAAATGACCCAGATGTTCATCCAAATCTTTTTCTCGTTTTTGTACCAATCAATGTTGGTTTGATATTTTAGTTTATTTAATGTGTTGCTTTGGAGGTGCTTGTACGTCATCACCATCACGATGCCTTCAAATGTACTCTCGTAAATAAACGATTGTCCAGAAACCTGAATAAATAGCTGTTTAAAGGAGAAGCTTTTGCAGCGATATAAAATTGAAATGATACATAAATGTATGATCTGTATGACACCAGCTCTAGGCAGCTTATATAACTACACAAATTAAAAATAATCAATCATTTATTTCCTAATTAATTCAAATTTTTATAAATGTGTGTTAATAATGCAAATGACCACTTCAGGCTGAGGATAGAACATTATTATTATTTTTTTTTTAAATTGGACGATTTACAAACACTTATGGATGGTTTTTTCCATCCAAGTCCGGTACAGTGACATTTACATTGTTACAGCAGTTTAGATTGAGACGAAAAATTGAAAATAACACACTATTAGATAAAAAGGCAGGAATAGTATTAAAAATACAATTACAAAAATATGTACAGAAGTTCACATTCAGGGATATTAAATAAATAAGCAATATTTATAAAATAAAATACGTGTAACATTGTATCAATCTATCCATCTATCCATCCATCCATCTATCCATCCATCCATCCATCTATCCATCCATCTATCCATCCATCTATCCACCTATCTATCTATCTAAAAATGAAGGGCTACAGAGCTCTTTTTGACCCTTGAACTCTAGGAAGTAGGAGCTGAGAGGGTACAGGTGATCTCAGCGTGTGAAGTGACTGATCCCAGGTCTGTCAGGGTTTGAGGTTTGATCTCTGATGGTGTCACCACCTCAGAACATGCAGACAGATCAAAGAGGATGGCGTGTAGTTTGTGTTTTCTCCTCCGATGTGTGCCATGCAACACGCTGTCCTCCGTCTGTATCCGTCTGAAGCAAACAGGAAGAGGCTTGAAAACTCTTCCTTTAGGCCTGACAACAATGAGGTGCAGCAGAGACGCTGCAGAACAACAGGGTAACAGAAGACAGGTAATGACGTCCATGTAAACTCTCAGAGGACATAGATCGATGTTCTCTGACCCAGAAACACTTCAAACCTTTAAAAACCATCTGTTTTAAGTATATTTATTTGTCCGTTTTTGGCTGAAAAGGCACCAGTTGTATAAAGCAATGTAAAGCAATCAGATTCAAATCCAGAAAAATCCATTTATCGCAAGGGGATTTTTTTTTTTTTTTTGACGGATGCTCAATTGTAGAATAACGTAAAATTAAAAAGAAACATAAATTAGAATTAAAATGTGTACACTCAAAAAACATAAGTAAATATGTGGAAATGGAACTACACTACATAACAACAACAAGTGGGTCATTCCTAGCATTCGGTGCCATTTAGGTCCCTGCACCACATTATATCATATATTTTGTATTTAAAAGGTCTAATGCTTATTTTTTAAAAGCTTGGTTTTAAATGTTTATACCCTCTACCATAAAACAACAATGTTATTTAGCCAGGATATTAAAAATTCTAAATAATTACTCTAATTTTAGCACAAGTAGGCCAAATTGCTGTGTCCCCAATCATGTTTGCTCAACTTCTGTAACAGATATACAAAAAGAAATCAAAGAAATACAAACAAATTCTACATTTTTGTGAGTGTTGTATGACCCTTTTGCTAATATTCCTTACCAAATTGAAATTGTTGTTATTAATTCATTTGTATTGAAAATAAAGTGTGTGTCCCCTGTTTGAATGTCCCCCTGTTACTCTGATTTGAATCCCTCTGGACACGTTTTTCTAATGTTTTAAATAACTTAACTATTGCGGTAAAGCATCAAATGTCCACCCTGTTATGCTAATTTTTTGAGGAACTGATCATTTGTTTTACATTTAGAAAATATGGTGAATATAACTATCAAATATATGTTTCTGTTGTCACCAAGTGCTAGCTTGATTATCATCACACATGTAGCAATAGCCAAGTTTAGCATAAAATGTCCACCCTGTTACCGTCCACCCTGTTACTATTTTTCACAGTAACAGGGTGCACACACAGTAACTGGGGATGGTAACAAAAAAAAATGTAAGCATAATATCCTGAGCTTGACCAAAATATTTTTCTTATACTTTAACAAGCCATCATTCAGATTAAATAAAAAAAAAACATGGAAAATTATGTTTTTTATTTTTGAATACCAGTGACGTGCGGTGAGGTTCGTGGCTGGTGAGGCACTGACTCTTTCAGAGTCAGATTTACAAATATTATATTTTCATATTCATTTTAAACAGACCGTTCACCAAAAGGATACCCAAAATCTAAATATTGGATTGTTCTTTCTTAGTAAGATCCCATTTTCATTACAATTGTGGTCTTACCTTGACTTGAAGATGAAGTCCATGCTCTCCTTCTGGACAACAATCTCTATTACTTTTTTGTAAAAGTGGTCCTTATCTTCCTGTAGTTTGAAAAGTCTAACTTGTTGTTTGTGTCTACCGTCTCTGCGTAGTAACAAGAACCTGTGGGCTCACGTGCAGACTTCAGTGTGGCAGAGGTCATGGCTGCCTCCCCTGGTGCTTTTTTCATTGCCGTTATATGATGAGACCAGCGAGCCTAAATATCATATATACGTGAAATAAGTTATTTAGAGAATATGGATGGCGAGGATACATTTAATAAAGGGATCTACAAACATTACATTGGTGACATACAGTGAGATGGTAACAGGCATGCGCTTAGGGCCCGCTTTAAGGTGAGTGCCTCACCTTACCCCACAGTAAACAGGCTTGAGCGCGCTCACAAAATAAGTGCCCGCGCTAAATTAGTGCCCGCGCTCCAGCAAGTTACTGTGGGCCAGCGCCATATAGATAGAAGTCTATACGGCGCTGCTGTGGGCTTACGAGAGGCAGAGCTCGTCCCTGCCTCACTTCTCATCGCTACCCGTAGTTGTAGCGGAGCTCGGCAAATTTGCTGATTTTGACTATAAAAAGCGATTGGAATCCTACATAAATCACACTTACAACACAGATCTGTGGAGACATTTTATTATTATTATTACTATTTAGTTTTTCTTTAGTTGTTTTTCCGTTACATTGGACTGGAGTATGACAGGTGAGGCTCTGCCTCCCCTGCCTCCCCTGACTGCACGTCGCTGTTTAATACCCTAGCTGAAATGGAACCGAATGCTAGGAATGACCCAAATATGTAAAAAAAACATGTTTACATTTGCTGTTAATTCATTATTTGATACCCAAAACAACAACAATGGAACATGCCGAGAGTCTGTTGCTGCTTTAAACTCCTGCATTTCCTCACAGGGATTAATACATGTCTGTCCGTCTGTCCGTCTGTCTACTATCCTCCACTCTCCTTTGTCCACCAGGTGGTGATAATGCACCAAAAGCGTCGAATAAAAACCGCAAAATGAAGCGTAGAAGAAGAACGCGTCACGTGACCAGAACTGTTTAATCAAAATCCATGCTAGATTCATCACACCGTGGGAACAGATATAAACAGCACCAGGTGGATATTAAATATAGAATAACCCCTGAGGAAGATGCGTTGTCTGGGCTCCGTGCAGCACAAGATCCCGTGCGTGTTCCTCACGGAGGTGAAGGAGGAACCGTCCAGAAAACGCGACTGTCAGGTGAATGCAGACACCCAGAAACATCTAGAGACTGCAGCTGATAAAGTAAAAACAAAGGGTGGACGTGTATGCATTTCTTATTAAAGAAAAATAAAGAAAAAGCAGGTAGTTTTTTTTTAGTAGACAGTACGCTTATGTTTGAACTTAGACGCATTTCCTCCTCTCCTCAGTGATGCAGGAGTGATTACCATTGACTTACAGTGGTGTACTTGCCCAGTGTAATGCAATACAATGCTTTGGAGTCACTGGGTCACATGACATTCAAGCTATTACAAATAAATTAGAGATTGAAAAATGCAGATTAAATTAAAATAGTCATATATAATAATAGGTGGACTAAAACACAACAACACATGTGTTTTATGTGTCTAGTGTGATAATATAATGCTGCTGAGATTTGAATTAGTCAATTAGTCATGAACAGGATATGGAAAGAATACTTGGAAATTAGGAACTGCTATTTTTCTCAGATAGATCTATATGAAATGAACCAAAATATGATTTTGTAAATGGAATTGTAGTTACACTAACATTGTAGTTTTTATATTTTTCCTCTGAATTAACTGAACCCCTGTCTCTTCAGCAGTTCCAGGTAGTCGCCACAGAGACCCTGAACCCCGTGGCTCTGGAGGCCGACATCCACGGTGCCATCACCACGGAGAAGATCGACGGCACCTGCTGCTACGTTACACTTTATAACGGTGAGCATCTCCACAATAATCACATTGAAGCCCTCTGGAGAAGGAGTGAGCGTTGTGTTTGGGCTGGGAAATATATAATAATAATAATAATAATACTACTATATCTACTGTGACATGAGACTTGATATTATCGTATATTTTGGTTCTTGTAATGTTGTAAGTGCTGTAAGTGCTGTCTTTCCCTGGTGCACTGTAGAAAAGTAATATCATTTTCTAGATTTTATATTATTTTATTCTACCCACTTAGTCCTTATATCATCGTTTCAATATTTAGTAAAAGCACCAAAGGGACTTTGCAATATCTTTATTAAAATATTTGGTAAACATCTTTTACTATTTGTGTTTCTTTATATCGCCCAGCCCTCCTTGCAGTTTGCCGTTTTCGTTGTTAAAAATAAAGAGAATATATACGTTTGAGGTTGTGTTGCCTTTACTGCTTCATATTGTGATATGTTGTTGATTAAAAAAACTAGCATACTAGCAATTATCTAAGTACTCCATTTGTCTTAAAAAAAGAAACAATCCTTCCTCTAGAAGTAACTTTTTCGGTTAGTTTTGTTATTTTTTCCGCAGTAGAGAGGACTCAAAGTGACCGTTTCCTGTTTTCCCTGCAGGGCATCCTCACCTGTGGGCTCGCCTCGACAGGAAGCCCAACAAACAGGCGGAGAAGAGGTTCAAGAAACACCAGCACCAACACCGCAGCTGTAAAGGTGATCATCTGTTACATCAGTGTTTCTCAAACTTTTTCCTACCAAGGACCACTTAACCAATAAAAAAACACTCGCGGACCACCTAACTCCACAAATATCCCAAAACGTATAGTTTTCTAGAACAGATTACAAATCGCCTGAAAATGGTTCAAACAAGTGGCAACATGTGTGACGAAGGTGTTGCGCTGGGCTATATCATGCAACCAAAAGTGAAACTTAAGCTCGCTCCATTGAGGAGATATTCCCGTGAGAGTGTGGAAAACTTAAACGTATTTATTTATTTCAAATGTGACATTTTACCAATATACTCACGGACCACTAGTGGGCCGCGGACCACACTTTGAGAAGCACTTTGTTACATACAAAGAACAAATATAATAGTAAATAGAGTTCATATGTATAGTATTTCATTAGTGTTTGTAAATCATAATACGGTTTGCTGTTTGTCTAAAATAAATGGCACATTATATTTCTGTTATTTAAACACAGACAAAATTAAATATATGGAGTAAAACTCTTTAAAAAGTCATAGTACAGTATGCTATTAAATGTAAAAAAACGTCATATTATTTCGTGCTATTAACACATAATAACTCACATAATAAATAAAAAGTAAAACTATAGAATACTTTTGCAATATTATGAATGAGTAATAGTATAGTTTGCCATCAAAAAGTCAGATCTAATTGGTGCACCAAGTCTTTCTTCAATACTTTAGTACATTCTCTGTGGACGGTTCCGAAAAGGAGATTAAACCCGTTTTGTTTGGTTGTTTTCCAGGTTTCTCGTGGGACGTCGAGGACGATTTTAAAATTGTTCCGGAGGCGTGGATCCCGGCTCTCAGAGTCCAACATCTCAACGGACATCCGGTCCCCGACGAACACGGACACATTCCAGGTACTGACGACCATTACATGTCATACTCAAAACTGTGGACAATCCCCACAGGAGCAATTTGGGGTGAAGTGTCTCAGGGACACGCTGACTGCAGTTAGACTCGAACTTGGTACCCCCTGATTCAAAGTCCAGCACACTAACCACTGAGCCACAGCCGCACATTACTCACCAAGTAATGGAAAAATCACCTTTAAACTCTAAACTATTAAAAGTCCAAATTGCAAGTGCTAGGTACATGTGTTTGGATTTATATCATCCCTTTTTCGTTTCCAAATGTGGTATTTCAGGCCACATCATTTTAACTTCATGGAAGATTGAATCCCAATTAGCTAGCATAATTCAACAGCTGTGTTTGATTTTCATAAAACACAATGACCTCACCCTGCTTACCACAACAGTGTACGCTGCTTATTAATATATGGACCATAGTAGCATCTGTTTAACTAGAATTCATGGTACCATTGGCAGAGTAAATACAGCTTTACTTCAGGGAGAGTTTTATAACCGAGTGTAGCTCATACAGAAATACAGGGTGTAGAGATGTTCCTAAAAACTCCCATCATTATCGTAGCTCTATATGGTGCAGCTCTAACCTGGCCCTTGTGTTCAGGCTGGGTCCCGGTGCAGAAAGACAACAAGCAGTACTGCTGGCACGGCTCGGTGCTGGACCCTGAGGGGGGGGCGGTTCTGGTTCTGAGGCCTGGCGGTGATGAAGATGAAGAGGAGCTGGAAGTCTCTGCCGTGCCGCTGGTCGACCTGATGGAGCGAACTCTGGAACTCATCGGAACAAACGTCAACGGGAACCCTTATGGTGAACACATTTGATTATGTTTGTCGGACATTTCTGAGCAAGTGCAAGTGGTGGTTGTTTAAACGCCAAATCGTGTTTGTTAATTTAAAAAAAAAAAAGACTTTTCAAAACAACTTCGGACATTTCGGAACTAAAGTGGGAAAAGTACTTCGGTGTGAACGCGCCTTAAGCTATTTCTCCACCTTTCCTGACATTCTTTAGTGTTTTAAAATGATTATATTTCCCGGGTAATGTTGGGTTTTGAAAAGGCGTCTCAAATCGATGCTTGATCATTTACTGTAGAATCTCCCATATTCCAAAGCTGTGTGTTCAGGGCGGCATACCTTAAATATCTATCCTATTTAAAGCGAACCTGTCCCAAGTCTATTGTGCTCAAAGGAAAACCGTAACCTTTATTTTATATATTTTTTAAGATTAGGCTTTGATAATTGAGTCCCTACATTTATAAAGCGCTTTTTCTGGTGCTCAAAGCGCTTACAAGCAAGTAAAACAAAATAACAACAAAAGTAGAAAGTGCTAAGCTAAGTGGAATAAGGGGTTAGTTGATTAGGAGTTGAAGGCAAGAGTGAAAAGGTGAGTTTTGAGGGATTGTTTGAATGATGTGAGAGTGATGGCGGATCTGACGTGGCTGGGGAGGGAGTTCCAGAGTGTGGGGGAGGCTGCGAAGGCCCTGTTACCCCAGGTCCGGAGCTTTGTCCTGATTGGCTGCAGTAGGTTAGCGTCAGCAGACCTGAGGCGACGGGTTGGGGGTGTGTCGTTGGATGAGGTCACAGAGGTAGGGGGGGGGCAAGGTTGTTGAGGGCTTTGAAAGTGAAAAGTAAGATTTGAAAGTCAATGCGGTGTTTGATGGGGAGCCAGTGGAGGTCATAGAGAATAGGGGTGATGTGGTCGGAGCGTCGGGTGGAGGTGAGCAAGCGGGCAGCTGAGTTTTGGACATATTGGAAGTTTTTTTTTAGTGTGAATGCAGGCGATCCAAAAAGTATGCTGTTGCAGTAATGGCCCGTCCACACTACAGCTTCAAAAACGGTTTCCAACGCGTCACCCCATTCACTTTGAATGGGGTGACGTCACGTTGCCTCGCTTTTCGCCGAACTCTGGGTAGCAGAGCGGAGCTTTCCTGGCGTTTCAGTTGAACATTGTTCAACTTTTGAAGCTTCTGAAGCTTTCGGTGGAAGCGTCAGCCAATCAAATCATATACCAGTACAAGCTCTAGCCAATCAAACCGCTGCTTGTGTGTCAGGGGCGGGAGATTCATGTGATTGGTTGTTGGTCGAGCTTCAGACACGCCCACCGGCAAGCTTTTTTTGAAGCTGTAGTGTGGACGGGCCGTAATCCAGTCAGAGTTTCAGCAGCGGTCAATGAGAGGGAGGGTCTGATGCGGGCGATGTTCTTTAAATGGAAGAATGCATTTTTTGTGACCTGGTTGACGTGAGGGAGGAAAGTGAGGGTGGGGTCGAGGAGGATGCCAAGGTTACGGATGTGAGTGGAGGGGTTGACAATGGAGCCATCGATGGTAAGAGAAACATCTTGGGTTGAGCGGGTAAGTGACTTTGGGCCAATGATTATAAGTTCAGATTTGTCACAGTTAAGTTTTAGAAAATTGTTTTGTGTGGTTGGAGAAATTGATTTTGTTGAGAGGTAGCTGTGTGTCATCAGCATAACAGTGGAACTATGTTCTCGATGCCACGTTTTGAATACTGATTTTTTCGTAACTTTACCTGTTACCTTTTTCGACATACAGTCAAGCCTATTTTCCTTGAAGGACAAATATTAACCTTTATTTTAGATATTTCTTAAGATTAAGCTTTGATAATTGAGTCCCTACAACTATGTCCCTGTTTCAATGCCACATTTCATATTATGTGAAGACTTTTTTCCTTCTTACTGTGTTGAATTTAGTAATAAAAAAGTCACATCAAAGTATTTCACAAAAAAAGTCAATTCCATAGTTGAATATTTAACAATAAAATCCATTGTATAGTATGTGAAAGAAAGGCATCCTCCTCATCACATGCATATCATACTTAGTTTAATGTAATACAATTAATGTTTAACGGAGACATTTGTACTATATGAAGACATTATTGCATTGTCTCTCATTAACCCCGCTGTGTGTCCTCAGGTCTGGGCAGTAAGAAGCAGCCTCTGCACCTCCTGGTGTCTCACGGGAGCTTCGGGGTCAGAAACCCCCCCACGGTGGACTTCCATCAGATCAGCTCGTGGCTGAGGGAGGGTCCGGGGGGCCGGGTGGAGGGCCTCGTGTGGCACTGCAGCGACGGCACGCTCATCAAGGTGAGAAGATACTCTCAGTGTGAGATCACTTAAAGGTCACCTATCAAAGCTATTTTCAGGCAATAGCATAGGTCTCAGATATATGAAAAACATGTCTATGAAGATCGCCCGTTCTACCCCTCTATTTCACTTCCTGTTCCTTTTTACTTCCTGCTTCTTCACACACATGCTCTCCAGTACAGGTTAGCTCTAAGTGTTAGCAATGCTAATGTAAACACCGACCATATTACGTCCAAAACAGTCGGGCATTGTTTCTGATAGGGCCGTGGGTCCACATTTCAGATATGACGTCATATCGGACGCAAATCTGGATCAGCTCCGTTGTTCCCCCGTTTTTAGAGATTTGGGTATGGAGGAAAAGAGAGGGTTTTATTTTCTGACGCTGCGTGAGTTCCCCGACACACCGGGGACACATAGTGATGTAGAAAAAGACATCATAAAGTGCATTTTGCGTGATAGGTCCCCTTTAACACACACTGAGAGCAGCATGGTGGGAGAACATCTGATACTTCAGTTAAAGCTTCAAAACGTAATTGTAAAAAATACTAGTGTTTCACATTTTCCAAAATACTATACTTCACTTTCTTATTTTTTTTTTACTACACTAAGACTTTCTTTCATGGTTTTTCTACATACTATAACATTGATCTTTTTCAAAATGTCGACTTACTATACCATGACTTTTTTCGACATGTTACTATGACTTTAAGTTTCTAATTATTTGACATACTATGACTTTCTTTTTGTACTTTTTCCAACATATACTGACTTCCTATACTAGGACGTTTCTCACATTTTTTAACATACACTATAACTTAAAAAAAGAAAAAAACGTTTCGACATACAAACATTTTCCAACTTTTTTGGACATGCTATGCTAAGACTTTTCTTTTTTTCATTTTTTGACTTTTATTGACATCTATTTTGAATTTTTTTCTACTTGTTTTGATATATTATAATATGATTCTTTTTTTCACATATACTGACCTTTATGAATGTTTCTATAGGCAAGGCAAGTTTATTTATACATTTTAACACAAGGCAATTCAAATGAAAGACATTAAGGGCATTAAGAAACATATTATGAAATGGTATTTAAAAACACAAATTTAAAAGCAAAGATAAAACATGAATACCAAAGGTAGATTAATTAAAGTCACAGTGCAGTGTGAGAGAAACACATCTGAAATGTTTAGCTCTGACTCTCAATCATTGCTCACTTTTTAGCAGAAATAGTTTTCTATGACCTCACTTTCTTTTTTAACTTATCCATTATCTCAAGTGTTTCATGCTAAACGAACCCCCCTTTGGAAAATTATAATCTGACCCCATGGTACCTTTTGGTTTTCCCCCAAACTATTCCTCTTTTTTATTTTTAAATGCACATAGTTAAGTTTACCTTGTCTTTCTAGGACTTTTCTTTGGTGTCCTCCGTGAACCAGGTTCTTGAAACCAAAACGGCACACGTACTGTAGGGGACTTTAACCCCAATAATGACTTTAACTACTTACAGTACGGGGGGACTTTAACCCTAAAAATAATAAGCCTGAATATATCAATTAAAACCAGCGGCAAAATGGCATTTAAAAAGCCAAGATATTAAAAGAATACACTATACTACTGTATGACTTCAATTCATATTTCTCTGTAATACCACTAAGACTTTTTTACATGGTTTGACATCCTATGACTGTTTTATTTTTGAGAAACAATATTTTTAAATATGTTTTGGAAATATAATACCAGGATTCTTAATTTCACATTCTATAATATATATTTTTTTGATAATACCATCAGCTATTTAACATCTAATATAATGTTTTAACTACCTGTAATCCCGTTGAAGGCCTTTAAATGTTATCTGTTGATCTGCAGGTGCACCGTCACCACCTGGGTCTGCGCTGGCCGGACGGGGGGGCGAGCCTCGGGGAGCGGCCGGTGGTCGTGCGCGTGGTCGGGGGGGAAAACACCGACAGGAAGGACCTGTTCTCATCGTTCTGCAGACTCAACGGACAGCGATTCAGCCGACTGCAGGACGTCCACTTTGACTCGTAGACAAGGACTAAAACGCTCCTTTTCCCCCGAGCTTCGACTGTGACCATCGACGAAAGCAGCTCGATGATGTCGCTGGTAATTCCATTCGCTTTCAGAAACAGCTTAAATTAAAAAACGGCTTGACCAAATGTTCCAATAATTATCTGTAAATATTGTATCTTTCATAGCAAAGTGAAGAATAAACGACGAGTATGTAAATATTTACGTGTAACTGGTTTTTATTCAATAGTCTGGTAAGTATAAAATCTGCGTTATTGAAAAATATACAGAAGAACAATATACCAAACTGTACAAATATAAAGAAATAAATATACTACATACATCAACAAACCAAGAACTGTGTGTTAGAGAAATAGCTGCCTCATGAAAACCTGAGATGCTACGTAACTGTTCACTGATTTTATTCATAATTAAGTGGAAAGCGCTATTTAAATGTGTCTCGTCTTGAGAAATCTTTAGGGCTGGACATCGACATAGTGCCGAAAGTCAATATCTATCTGGAGAAATGTCTAAAGACTTTTTTTTACTTTTCTAACTAACCCTAACCCACTTACTATGTTTTACGCTGCAAAAATGAGTCCACAATGTAAAAATGTCCCGTTGCTAAGAACATAAGTTATTCCAGGCAAACATGCTAATCAAAAAGATATGGTCAAGTGTTAATGACGCTTGAATAAAAACAAAAACTTAAGGGTGAAACAAACATAACATTAATGGTTAATCATCCCTGAACTTCCTGCTGCTGATTCTCCACTGATCAAACGTATGTCTTTACTAAAGTATGTCTTCAGCCCTCAAGATCTAAATGAATAACCTGTAAAGTGTTGAAGACTGATAACCATAACAGTACTTCATGTGCAGTTTAAACAGAGATTTAAAGGCACAGTACCCCGAGTTAACTGACGGAGACGACGGGCAGCTCCACCTCCACTCCGAACTTCTCACACACTTTCCTCAGCTGCTCCTCCAGCAGGATGTTCTTCGTCACCTCGGAGTTGTAGTTGTACTTCAAGTCCTCGATCTCTTCGAAGAACGACGGGTCAAAGTTCTCCAGCTCTTCCTTCAGCTTCTTAACCTCCGTCTGGAGTTGTGTTTTCTCCGTCTGGGCGACGTGAAGGAGCTGTTTGAGCGCACCGTTGTCTGAGGAAACAACGAGAGAGGAGTTGTTATTGTTGTTTATTATTACATGTGACATCCTGGCTCACTTTGGACGAAGGGCTCATAATGTGCCGTTTCATTAAACACCTACAAAACCGTTTTACTGACCATTTCTTACAATATATAAACTGTCTGACAAATAAAAACAGTTGGCTAAAACTTGCACATGTTCAATCATAACTTTTTTATTTTACATTCGATTGCATTAAGGCTTCATGATATCCTTCACAGTAGACATTTGAACATATACAATTGCTGATCACCACTTTCATTGCATTTTGGATGATTTAGTCAACTTTGTAACACCCATGGTGTTCCCGGTGTCACGCACGAACGCACGCACGCACACACAACAATTTGACACATCTCCCGCTCTTATGTGCCCATCCCCCCACATGGATCACACCTGGCACACCAATACATGTTCAGTGTCTATTCTTTGTATATTTACTGCAGTGTTTCATGTATACCAGTAGTCTGATATAATATTTACAGTTTGAAAGGGTGTTAAATGAAATGTGGTGATGATTAATGGTTTTTGTGTTAATGTAATAGCAGTTAAAACAGGAGCGGTAAAACTTACACCAAAGTAAGGGGAGGGGGGGGGGGGAAATGAAGACAATAGGAGGGTTAAATGTATTGTAAACAACAGCCGAAATAAGAGAGGTCAAATAAATCTCACAGAGCTTTAGTTAAATGAACATTGGTGTGTTCTGAAGTCTCACCTAGTTTAGAGGATGTTTCCCCGTATCTCTCACTGTACTCGTTCAGCTTCTGTTTCAGCTCCGTGTTCTCCTTCTCCAGATCACTGCTTAACAATCTTTAGATTTCAAAAACAACATATTAGTTTTAAAGTACGGAAAAAACGATACTTTTACACATTTTTCAAAATGTTTCGACATACTATAATATTACTCTTTACCCAAAAATGCTATGACATTTTTGCCATTAATAGTGCCTTCCATAACGACTTTTCCCATTTTTCGACATACTATGATATATCTTCAAATAACTTCAACATAGGGCTGCTCAATTAATCGCGATTACGATTATGGCTTGCAACGATTACGAAAACAACGTAATCGAAATAAAACGATTATTTCTTTATTATTATTATTACTTTTTTTTTTTTTTACATTTTTTTTTTTTTTCAGTTGAGGTATATTTAAAGTTCAGGGTAATCAACTGTTAAAAACTACTGTTCACATTTTTTTTCTCCAATAAATGGATGTTTCCAAAGTCAATGAATAATCGCATTTAATAATCGCAATTACAATTATTGACCCAAATAATCGAGATTATGATTTTTGCCATAATCGAGCAGCCCTACTTCAACATACTTTTCTATGACAGTGTTAACACTTTCTATGTTTTGGTCATATTACAATATGATTTCTTTCATATCTTTTGACATACCCCTTTGACATTTCCCCCCGCCCTTATATCACTTTATCAGGTGTGTAGTTAACGACTCGTTGCACTTTTAACAAACCTATTTTTCTGGAGCTCCTTGGTAAATCCGCCTTCTGTCTTTCCGGCTGAAGGGAACCTTTTCAACATGTCAACCTAAGGAAAATGTATATTACACTTTATTCCATATTCGACACAAGCTTGAGGCCAAATGACAAATCTAAAAATGGAAGCCCTTCACTCACTGCTGTTAATATGTACATTAATGATCTAGCCTGTACCTGGTCTTCCAGTTTCCGGATGTTTATCTGCGCGTTCTCCTCACGCTCCTTCGTCTCCTTCAGCTGTTGTTTCACTTCAGAAAGGCTGGAGGTCTTCTGGGAAAGATCCTTCTCCAGCTCCTTCATCTTGTTCTCAAACATTCTGCGGATACAAGTGAAAGAAGCCATAGATCACACTGAGTAGACTGTCCTTAAGGCCTGCAGCTTCAACATAATGTCAAGGTTTTGAATCCCTAAGCCTATAATAATAAATAACAGTAACATGTACGGCAACCTTCATACAAGAAACGCAGCGAGAAGTGTTTTAAAAACAACTAAATAGACATAAAAACAAGGATAATGTCACTTAATAGGAAATTAGGTAGGAACACTTTGTAGTGACAGTGACAATAAGGTTCAATTAAATGAGAGAGATATGTGAAAAGCCTGAGTAGGAAGGCGTTAATAGAGACTGGAATGAATAGTTTCTATCTCTACTGCTGCAGATTTAACTGTCCAACCACAGCGCCTAAGATAAGACTAATAGATAGTATTAAAGGTCCCCTATGATACTGTTTTTCATCAATATATTACAGGTCTCAGATAAATACAGAACCTGTCTCTGAAGTGTTTTGCTCCAAACACCTAACAGATCATTGCAGCATTACCCATAATCCCCTCTGTTTCAGCCCTGTTTCCAAAGTGCTGATTCTCTGTCTGTTACTTTAGATGAAAATAAGGAGCCCCTCCCCACGCCCCTCTGAGAGAGATTTGGTTACAAAGAACTCAATGGTGCTCTAGGAGGAGATTCAGGTGATACGGGGAGGGGGGGTTACCTTGGTTGCTGATTGGCTAATGGTTACTCAAGACAAAACATCGTTATGACATCACAAAGTGGCCAAAATCTGATCAGCTCATTTTCAGGTTTTTATAGAAATGGATCAGGACAAAAAGAGAGAGAATCTTTGTTCCTGAAACTTTCAGAGTCTCTTTCCACAGAGGGGACACATGTTGATGTAGAAGAGACATGAAGAAGAGGGGACACATGTTGATGTAGAAGAGACATGGAGAAGAGGGGACACATGTTGATGTAGAAGAGACATGAAGAAGAGGGGACACATGTTGATGTAGAAGAGGGGACACATGTTGATGTAGAAGAGATATGAAGAAGAGGGGACACATGTTGATGTAGAAGAGATATGAAGAAGAGGGGACACATGTTGATGTAGAAGAGACATGAAGAAGAGGGGACACATGTTGATGTAGAAGAGACATGAAGAAGAGGGGACACATGTTGATGTAGAAGAGACATGAAGAAGAGGGGACACATGTTGATGTAGAAGAGACATGAAGAAGAGGGGACACATGTTGATGTAGAAGAGACATGAAGAAGAGGGGACACATGTTGATGTAGAAGAGACATGGAGAAGAGGGGACACATGTTGATGTAGAAGAGACATGAAGAAGAGGGGACACATGTTGATGTAGAAGAGACATGAAGAAGAGGGGACACATGTTGATGTAGAAGAGACATGAAGAAGAGGGGACACATGTTGATGTAGAAGAGACATGAAGAAGAGGGGACACATGTTGATGTAGAAGAGACATGGAGAAGAGGGGACACATGTTGATGCAGAAGAGATATGAAGAAGAGGGGACAAATGTTGATGTAGAAGAGATATGAAGAAGAGGGGACACATGTTGATGTAGAAGAGACATGAAGAAGAGGGGACACATGTTGATGTAGAAGAGACATGAAGAAGAGGGGACACATGTTGATGTAGAAGAGACATGAAGAAGAGGGGACACATGTTGATGTAGAAGAGACATGAAGAAGAGGGGACACATGTTGATGTAGAAGAGACATGAAGAAGAGGGGACACATGTTGATGTAGAAGAGACATGGAGAAGAAGGGACACATGTTGATGTAGAAGAGACATGAAGAAGAGGGGACACATGTTGATGTAGAAGAGACATGGAGAAGAAGGGACACATGTTGATGTAGAAGAGACATGAAGAAGAGGGGACACATGTTGATGTAGAAGAGACATGGAGAAGAGGGGACACATGTTGATGTAGAAGAGACATGGAGAAGAGGGGACACATGTTGATGTAGAAGAGACATGAAGAAGAGGGGACACATGTTGATGTAGAAGAGACATGAAGAAGAGGGGACACATGTTGATGCAGAAGAGACATGAAGAAGAGGGGACACATGTTGATGAAGAAGAGACATGGAGAAGAGGGGACACATGTTGATGTAGAGGAGACATGAAGAAGAGGGGACACATGTTGATGTAGAAGAGACATGAAGAAGAGGGGACACATGTTGATGAAGAAGAGACATGGAGAAGAGGGGACACATGTTGATGTAGAGGAGACATGAAGAAGAGGGGACACATGTTGATGTAGAAGAGACATGAAGAAGAGGGGACACATGTTGATGAAGAAGAGACATGAAGAAGAGGGGACACATGTTGATGTAGAGGAGACATGAAGAAGAGGGGACACATGTTGATGAAGAAGAGACATGAAGAAGAGGGGACACATGTTGATGTAGAAGAGACATGGAGAAGAGGGGACACATGTTGATGTAGAAGAGACATGAAGAAGAGGGGACACATGTTGATGTAGAGGAGACATGAAGAAGAGGGGACACATGTTGATGTAGAAGAGACATGAAGAAGAGGAGACACATGTTGATGTAGAAGAGACATGAAGAAGAGGGGACACATGTTGATGTAGAAGAGACATGAAGAAGAGGGGACACATGTTGATGTAGAAGAGACATGGAGAAGAGGGGACACATGTTGATGTAGAAGAGACATGAAGAAGAGGGGACACATGTTGATATAGAAGAGACATGAAGAAGAGGGGACACATGTTGATGTAGAAGAGACATGAAGAAGAGAGGACACATGTTGATGTAGAAGAGAAATGAAGAAGAGGGGACACACGTTGATGTAGAAGAGACATGGAGAAGAGGATTTTGCATAATAGGTGACCTTTAACATTGTTCTGACCTTGTCAGCACGGTAGATTTCGAGGTCTTGCTGCCGGCCCCCTCAGAGATGGGTTTGGAGAGAGAGGCTCTCAGTCTCTGCTTCGTTTCCTCCAGCTCGGCCTCCAGCTTCTCGTTGGTCACTTCCACACTCGCCTTCGTCACCTTCATCCTCTCCACAGTTTCCATCTCCTGTAACCAGAGAGGGCAAAAGTACACACATCCTTTACTGAAGTAGAAGTACAGATACTCTTGTTTAAAAATACTCTGGTGAAAGTAGAAGTACTGACTAAACTTCTTTACTCAAGTAAAAGTAAAGAGGCTTTGAAATCTACTTCAGTAAAAAGTACCCATAACTAGCAGCTGTTTTAAAGAGTACCTGACCTCCCTTTATATTAATAGAACAATAATGTCATTGTTAGCTAATGAATGGTGACCAACGGCAACATGACAACGTTTCCATTGGTCCCTCTTCTTTAGAGAAGACCAGGAAATGATGGATACACGGATCGTGTTCAAATCAATAGGCACGCAATGACTCTAAATAATAATGATCACGCCACCAAACACACATTCAGACTAAAGGAACCAGCCTGTTTGGAAAATGAGAGAAGTAGAAAGTACAGGTATTTGGGTTCAACATGTAAGAAGTAGAAAGTACAGGTATTTGGGTTCAACATGTGAGAAGTAGAAAGTACAGGTATTTGGGTTCAACATGTAAGAAGTAGAAAGTACAGGTATTTGAGTTCAACATGTAAGAAGTAGAAAGTACAGGTATTTGAGTTCAACATGTAAGAAGTAGAAAGTATAGGTATTTGTGTTCAAAGTGTAAGAAGTAGAAAGTACAGGTATTTGTGTTCAAAGTGTAAGAAGTAGAAAGTACAGGTATTTGTGTTCAACATGTAAGAAGTAGAAAGTACAGGTATTTGAGTTCAACATGTAAGAAGTAGAAAGTACAGGTATTTGTGTTCAACATGTAAGAAGTAGAAAGTACAGGTATTTGTGTTCAACATGTGAGAAGTAGAAAGTACAGGTATTTTTGTTCAACATGTAAGAAGTAGAAAGTACAGGTATTTGAGTTCAACATGTGAGAAGTAGAAAGTACAGGTATTTCTGTTCAACATGTGAGAAGTAGAAAGTACAGGTATTTGTGTTCAACATGTGAGAAGTCAAAGTAAAAAGTCGTCAGAAAAATAAGTAGTGGAGTAAAGTACTGATACCAGAAAAATGTACTTAGGTACCGTAACAAAGTATTTGAACTCCACTACTTCCCACCTCTGCCTGTCTCCATATCAAACAGGCACACCCAGGTGGGATAACAAGAGGAGTAATCATGTGTTCAGAGGGGTTTTATAAAGTTCTAAATATCTTTGGAGTTCAACATTTCTCATTTCAACCTGCTCATAAAGAGCTCATTTCCATTCACCCAAACTTGCTGAGAGACGTTCCACAATGTTTACTACGTCTTGAGCCAGCATGTTTTAAAATGAGCTGTTTTCTTTTTACTTCTTTGAGGTCCATCAAAGATACATTTCCTTCACATTGTGTCAGTTCTTTTGAATATAGACGTATAACTCCAAACGTATTAAACATTCGGATGCTTCTCTTAATTAGGAGTCTTAACACTTAGTGAGGCAATAACTAAACGTGTATTCACCCTTTTGATCTCCTTGCGTAGACGTTCGTTTTCCATCACTATTTTCTCCAGTCCTTTGGTTTTAGATTCAAGTTTGGATCTCAGCTCAGCTTCACCGGCACTCTTCAGTTTCTCATAGTCCGTCTACAGAGAACAACAATATTTACCGTCAGCTGCAGAACAGAACAGTTAAGTATACAAACAATGTCTATGTTTATTTTTATTTTCATGGCTCTGTTGTTTGAGTTATATTGAGAAGCATTTTTTTTTTTTATTTTTTTTTTTTATATAAATGTTTTTGGTTTCGTTAGTGTGGGCATGTGCGGGTGGAGGGAGGGAGGGGGGAGTGTAGTGAGTGTCCTGTGATATTACAATCTATGAAATGGCATCGATTATTGTACACTATAATGAAAGTATAAGTACTATAAAAGTATACAAAGAAGTAGTAACAGAATTATAGTTGACGTGAAGCTACGGACCTTCAGTCTGTCATTTTGTTGCTCCAGGGCAGAGATCTTGTCTTGATTGGACGACGCCCCGGACTTCTTCAGGGTCTCATTCTCTCTCTGCACCCTCTCCACCACCTTCTTCATCAGCCCGATGGTCTTCTCCAGCTCTGGGACTGTCTTGCCGCTGTGACCGGCCTGACGACCAACACAAATGAGATTAGCTTTCATAATCTACAGATGCAACAGGAGGTTGGTTGATTCAATATTAAAGGAGAACCTCAGCAGAGTTTCATCGACCGGTATATCATTTTTTGTTATTACTGTCGATTTGTATTCCATATTTTATTCAATTTCTGTGTAAATACTGTTGAATTTGACAATATTTGTTATTATTTTTAATAGTTTTCTAGTTCTCTATATGTGTTTTTGAATTTTTGTTATCAAGTCAAATTCCTCGTACAGTACGTGTCAACCTACCTGGTGATAAACCTGTTTCTGATTTATTTTATTTGTGTTTCTCGGTAGATCAAACGTTTTTCCATCTTAAATAAAGACTTTTTTTTTTTTTTTTTTCTGTGTAAATGTGACTTTAGATACGTACGCCGCGTATATGCATCAGCTTTTTGTCCACCTCTGCCTTTTCCTTCTTCAGCGCGCTGCACATCTCCTTCAGGTCCGCCACTTGATTCTGTGAAATCAAAAGGCTCTCTTTTAAATGTGCTAAGTTATGATACTAAAATGACGGGGTCGATTTTATCACTATAACTGAAATCATTGTTTGGTTTCAGGCAAGTTCATTTATTTTAACACATTATTTGAAAAAAAATTGTTTCTAAAACACAACATGGTACAGATGAATATAGATATATGTATTTGCTTTTTGATTTGACAAAAAACTAATTTCAGTTCTCGTTAGAAGGTCAAATTGAGTGGAAATCCAATATGACCCGTCTCAATCCTTCACCTGGTCACCATGGCCTTTGACCCCTGACGCATCACAGTCCAAGTGCTATTTATTTAATGTTTACTTTATTATTTGCCCTTCTTGTTTGTTTATTTGTTAACAGCATTTAAAGCAGCCTTGGGTCCTTTGAAAGGCGCTATACAATGTAATCTATTATTATTATTATTATTCATAATTGAGTGGTGGGGTCTGTACTTGCAGAGACCCCGCAGCTTTCCTCAACCTTTCCTTCCTTTCTCCTCAGTTTGCTGTGCTCTGGACTTTCTGTGCATCAACTAGGGGCAACATTAATAACATGTTTATTTAGTATAGCACCTTTCACACTAATATCATTCACAAAGTGCTTCACAAGTAAGAACAACAGTTCAAATGTAAGACCACAGAAACATGAGTACAACATGAGGCAGAAACTTAAGGTCAACATAAAAACAAAACACAGACCAGGTGGAGTCCTGAGAGGACACACACACCTCAAGTAGAAACAAAAGCCAATGTAAAAAGATAGAGAGAACGTATCAGCGGACACAGCGCCAAGAACAAATCTGGTTTTGGCTTTAATTTATTTTAATATGACGGGGGAAGGATTTCTTAATATTGTTATTTTTTTAGAAGAAATATACTTTGCTGGATCACAAGGCATTGAGAATGTTGTACTGTTCACTTATTTTACCATTTTTCATTTATTGTATAGAAGTGTGGGGCAACACGTACACGAGCAACATAAAGCCATTGTCAATATTACAGAAAAGGGCAGTAGGGATAATTCATAAAGCTGACTCAAGAGAACACAACAGAGTGCTTTGAAGTCAGGACTCTTGAAACTCAAAGAAGTAGCTGAGCTGCAGACATGATCAGTAACGCTCAGGGCAAAAAGCAGAATGTATATTTACAACCGTTGTTTGTTTTTGGATCAGACAAGGAAGACCACAGAAGGAAATTAAATGTTAAGCATCCTTATGCAAGGACTACTCTTAAGCAAATGTGTATTTCGGTGGTTGGTGTACAATTGTGGAATTCTCAACAAAAGGATCTAAAGAACTGTATATTTATTTTTTCAGTTAAAGGCCATGTAATGCATCTAACACAGGTGTTTTTTAACATGTAGTTTAGATATCACCAGAATAAAAATAAATAAAAATGTTTAAAGTTTGGTCATAATTAAATGACATATACGTTAAAAACCGATGTTGGTTCCGAAGTTTGCCGAGTACGCCCCCGATCACTCCCGAACGAGCGGTGACGTCACACGTGGCAAACATTGCCATCTGATCAAATCAGTCCAAATGGCAAGCAACGCGACAACTTCAGACAGCGACAGCGAGAGCGATCATTCAAGCTCAGATTCGGTGGGTTATCTGGATTCAGTTACAGAAGTAGAGAGTGAACCAGCTAGCCTTTCACTTCAAGGCATCTTGCCTTATCAGTACGAGCCTCCTGCCCGGCAATCGAACAACGAGGCAGAAACTTGTGAAAGAGAAGCGGATTCCGCAGCCGGCGAGACTCGAGTCAGCAATACTGAATGGTAAATTCAGTTTTATTTAATTTGACCTGCACTAAATGTCGATCTTAATTTGTCATCTGTTCCTCACACGTCCGGCAGATATTGGTTTTTTTTTTAATGTTATGTACAATATTCTGGTGTACATGTCAATGCTGTGAAAGCATGCCCACTGCAGATGAATGTGTATGCTGCAGAGAGATCTGGCAGGTGATGGAACAAATAGACAGTTTGCAACCTACTGACCAGATAGCAGAGTCCTGAATCGGGTCGGGTATCCGTGGGTGGGCCTACCCGACGGGTGACCCGCAAAAAAGGTGATTTGCAGGTGGTATTTTTTCAAACGCTTTTTTCCGGGTTCGCTTCTGGGTAAAACAAAGATGATGCGGGTCCGGTTGCGGGTGTTGCATAATAAATATATTTAAACAATAATAATTTAGTTTAATGTTTAAATCCTCAGACCTCTCCTCCGCGGGACCGAGCATAATCATAACCTCTGCAGTGCATCTATCTGCTGCTGAGCGCACCACATTCTGAATGGCTGAGGTGAAGCTCTCTATAGCGGAGAATACACAATTTTCAATAACTCTTCTTCAAGAGCGAAATCCAACGTCTGGGAGGCTTTTGGTGTCATCCTAGATGGAGAAAATAAACAACATCCCAGGCTTTTTGAGCCAAATATGCAACTGCGTGTGTTAATAATTGCACGTTGTCACTGCTTATATATATATGCGGGTTCGGGTCGGGTTGCGGATCTTGTGCCGGCGGGTCGGGTCGGGTTGCGGAACTAATTGGCAATATGTGCGGGTAGCGGGGCGGGTTCGGTACTGCACGTCACGGGTGCGGGGTGGGAGCGGGTCTTGAAAATCAGACCCGTGCAGGACTCTGCCAGATAGAAGACACCGACGAGAAACCAAGGTGCATTATTAGCCACCCAGGCTTTAGAGAAGGCTGTCTCAGTGTTTGGACACTGAAAATAGCGTATCTTCAATACAAACAACAACACAGAGCAGTTGATGGCCCACTACACCAGTAAGTAAATATTGATTGACCCAACTGCCTATTGCAGCTTTGCTTTCATATAATACTTTTAGTCGCTACAGATATGGTACACTTTTAAAGATACCATTAAACTCTTTCAAGCAGTCAAAAACAGCTTGGCTTTTATTTTTTCTGTGTATGCAAGTTCAATGTATGCTTGTGAAAAGAAACAACTACACATGTGAGGAAATATATAAGAGGTCTATGATTCTGTCAAGCAGTCATGTATAACCTCATATTTATTTTGTACAAGTAAAATACAAATATCATGTTATAAGCCAATTTGTAACCATTGCTACATAATAGTACTACATAACATTTTATTTTTCTCCAAATATATTTATAATCTGTATACTTTTTTTTCATTAGGAAGTATCGATATAGCCTACAGCTTATCGACAGTTTGTACGTTGGTGCTGGGGTGTACTCGGCCCAAAAATCAGAGTCCCGCTGCGTGCTGTAACCGAGATACGGAAGACTTACCCTGAGCCGGGAGGCCGCTATCAGGGATTTCAATGGCCAAATCTGTAATTTGACATAAGTCATGCAGCTGAACTGGTTAAAATGGTTTCGCATGATGTAAATAATTTACAAAGTACATCATTTACAATATTATTTTTCCAAAGAAACATGTAAATATAACAACATTTTCCAAATCACAAGTTTGTAAGATTGTATTAATTTACTGTTTGATAAATAAAAAAGGGTTCTTTTGTTAATTTTTCACTTGTAACATTTTATCTTTATTGCATTGTACATTAGTCTATTTTGGTATATGTGCGAGCCCACAAATAATTAAAAGTGGTAAAAATAATAAAGATATTCAGACGTAATTCATTTTTGGCCTTACTTATTTCACTTCAACTTTTATATATTTCAGTCACTAGGCAAGTTCACTGTACTCTGGTGACATTTAGCTCAAGCTGGCATAACACCTGTAGTAACTTAATTCTGACCCGAGTTTTGTGAACAATCTTCCAGCACCCATGATCAATGTTTATAGCAATCAGGAAACATTCACAGCTCACAATTAAACATCGCTTCCCCATCATGAATTGTTAGATAAAAAAAGTTTAGCGAGGTCCGGTTACACATATGTTGAGCGAAAATAGCGGAAGGATACAAAACAAACAATCTAGACGAGGCTGGTGTTTGCCACGTGTGACGTCACACAGCTGGGTTAATGGCTGGCAAGCTTTTCGCTACCGGAGCGGAATAACACGGGAAAGTGGCACACATTTCATGTTATTTGGGGGGTATTTATGGAAAGAATCATTGATGTTGATATGTCAAATGAAACAGTGGAAAGTGATGAAGCGATTTATTAACACAGAATAACATTTATTTTGGACATTACATGGACTTTAAAGAAATTGTATAAATTAAGAAAGACGGGACTCTATGAAGCAGAATGTGAATAAGTCTATGTACTCTGGTCCTGCATTGTTAAATGTTCTTGATGTCTTTGATGTGATGTCTGTTCTTTATTTGCAGGTCCCATTGTTATTGTTGTTGTTATTGTTATTATTATTATTATTATTATTATCATGTGCCGCTTTCCTTTTCCTTATACATGTGATGTTTTGGTGCTGTTGTTTTGTTTCTTTCCGTTAACCGTCAAGTGGGAAATAAGTATTTTTTGTGTGTTTTTTTTGTGTGACCATCTATTTGTATTTATTTAGTTTTTTTAGAAAGGGGCAGGTCACATAAGATTTTATTCTTCTCCTTGATCCTTTTCGCTCTATGGTGTTTTGGTAGTCATGTTTTGTTGGCAATTATTGTACATTTGGTTTTGCGTACCATGAGCGGGACAAATACAAATGAAATGAAATCCCCAACATAATATATTGTCCCCTTTACATTATTGGTATTTGCAACAAAAATGAGATAACTGTGTTGGTGGTGGTTTGGCTTCAGCTTGGCTCTTGTTGAGGGCCCGACTTCATTGTGTCTTTCACACATACTTGCCAACCTTGAGACCTCAGAAATCGGGAGAATTTCAAAACCACCGCGGGGGGGGGGGGGGGGTCGCCGGAGCTGTATTAGATTAACACTAACATGCTTATTGTAGAGTAGAGTAGTTGTCGATTCTTGTTCTGTTTTCTGTGACTATCTGCCTCACCCTCTCAGACTTTCAGTTGCGTCCGCTACTAAAGAGACGCGCTACCATGGAAACCAAACAATGTTGTAGCTGTATTAAAGTCTGAGTGGAAACAGTCCTGAGTAAATCAGATTTTGTCAGAAATTGGGAGAAATATGACCCCGGGAGGAAACCGGGAGAGGCCAATGAAATCGGGAGTCTCCCGCGAAAAGGGTTGGCAAGTATGCTTTCACACGCCCTACTGGACACACTATCATGCGCTATGGGATACCATTGGTATATCAATCAATGTTATCGCACAGAACAACTCCTTCTCTCATGAGGTTTTGTTTACCTTGAGTCTTGGCAGGTCTTTGTTGGCCTGCTCCAGCTGGAAGCGCAGCTCCAGGTTCTCAGAGGCCAGATGGAGGTTCTCCTTTTGGAGGTCCTGGTCTCTCTGAGAGGGGGTGCCGGTGCCTCGTCCTGACGTCTATCACAAGGCAACAGAAGACACTTTATTAAAGGCATCACTGCTATAAGATGAAGGGTGAATGCTCAAAAACAAAAGCTCTAGGGGTGGCGGCGACTCGGGGGATAATGCGCCGTCTACCAACGGGAGGGGAGGTGGTTTTGATCCCTGTCAACATCCTTGGGAAAGAAGCTGAAGCCCACGATGAAGAGGTGCTTGGAAAGTCCTAAAGGAAATATAAGATAACAAAAAGGCTCTTGGGGAACACAAAACGTTCTCTACCTACAAACGAGCAATGATGGCTTTTGTAGCATAACCATAACAGACAAGGCAATACGACAGCCACACACTAACAGCATATTACCACTCACTTTTAATAAAGGACTGCCGCAACGCTATCACACAACACTAGCTCTTGAGCGGAGGGACGACAGAAGCCTGCAGTACCTGGAGCTTTCTAACTGATCTGCTGTCTGCTCTCCGTGCACGCTCGTCTCTTTTCTCCAGGATCTCTGGGTGTTTCCTCTGGACGGAGCAGGGGTCCACATCTGGATCTGCTGAGCACGGCTGTTCGGCATTATCTTCCTCGGTGACCCCGTTTGTAGTCGCAAACATTTCATCACTCAGCTCTGCCTGTTGCTCAGCGTCCTCTGGGTTTTCAATTTCCACATCATCATCATCATCATCATCTGTATCTCGGTCTCCTTCATCCTCCTTTTTCACGGGTTCCGCCTCACGATCTGACGTACCTGATGCTGGTCTTCCTGACCGATCAGAAGACTCAATTTCTTCGGTTTTATGTGTCTTTTCATTTCCTTCAACTTCAACTCTGGTTTTGTCTTCTCCCTCGTCTTCTGCAGCATCCTCTTCTCCCACGATAATGGTTTTGGTTTCTTCTTCAGCTTCCTGGGTTTGCTCTGTCTCCCTCTGTTGGTCCACATGTTGTCCCACGGCTTCAGGGCTCTCAGAGCGTCTGTATGACTCACCAGGATGCGGAGCTGCATTCCCTTCGCATGACTCGTCAGCAACATCAAAAGTGACAAAACTAATCTCTGGCAAAGCCCCGGAGCAGGAGCTTTTTGACTTCACAGCCAATGAATCACATTTAATCCGGTGAAGAAGGAGAGAAAGAGATTAAAGAATGATGAATAAAGAGATGGGAGGGAAACACAAAATGGAACTGGGACAGATCGGACAGAGAGTGGAACATGTCTTGTTCAGTGTGTGTGTGAGTGTGAGTGTGAGTGTGAGTGTGAGTGTGAGTGTGAGTGTGTGTGTGTGGGGACATGAGCTGCCTACTGTACAACAGTAATAAACGTCAGCTCTGTAATCTCTAATGTATATAGCGCTGACATTTTCACTTAATGAAAGATGGCTAAAAAGACAGATGTCTTCAATGAAAATCCCCAAAGCAACAGTAAATCAACTACTGAGATATTTTACTAAAGAAAAACTAGCAATACCTCAGTGTAGAAGTATTCTGATACCAGTAGAAGTCCTGCATTGAAGACTTTACTTAAGGAAAAGTGCCAAAGTAAAAATACATAAAAAGTACACCTTTGGCAAAACAGCCCATTTTAGAATATTGTATATTATATGATGTCATTATAGTCATTGATGCATTCATGTTTTCATTACTTTACTGGTGTAGTTGTTAAAGGAGGAGGTTTTTTTTTACTATATACTGCGGTGTAATTTTCTAAATAAATCAATAAAGTTCTATCTTAAGCTAAAATAAAACATGATGAGTGCCTTGTGGATAATATTTTGTATTATTTACGAGTCTTCAAAGTGACTTAAGCAGTCAAATAAATGGAGCAGAATCAAAGTGCAAAGTCGTGTGTGTAAATTAGCAGGAAAGTCAAAGTCACTTCAAATGATACTTAAGAACTGTATTTAAAGGTAGGGTAGGTAAGAATGGAGAAACCAGCTCGAGTGCGCTAGAATTTGAAAATACACAATCGGAAAAAATCTGCCCCTTCCTTCAGACTTCCTTGCAGAGCCCCTCCTCCAACACACACGAACGCGCACATGACCAATGAGGGCACGAGATAAGTTTGTGCACAGATGAAGGCTGACAGGCAGGTAGGCCATCCAGTTACTTTAGCCGGGCCGGCTCAGATGATTAGTCGTGCTTTTCACAGCGCCACGGCTTCCACAGATGACATTTTTTATGTATTTATTGTCAAAGCATTTCATATATTCATTGCTATCTGGATGTTAAGAGCATTCCATGGAATATAGCAAAGTGTTTCTGAAGTGAACTACCTACCCCACCTTTCAGTAAATGTACTTAGTTACCGTCCAACAGTGACTTGTGAAGATAAAATAAATTGATGTTTGGCACTTTTTTCTTGATATGTTTCCACGTTTCTGTTAATGGATGTTTCCACATTAGATGAATCAGCCTGTATTTGTGTCCCCATGTGAATCATCAGGGTATTTGAACATGATTAGGGGTCGTGTTTCCGCAGTACTCACAGAGGGTCTGGACGGAGGCTCTTTGAGGGTCTGGATCTCTGCAGAGTGCTGCCTCTCCTCCAGGAAGCGGTTCCTCTCAATCAGATTCTCCATGGCGTCATCACGAGGCAGCGCCTGGTGCTCTCTGAGGGTTCAGGATTTGTTGTTTAGTAAACAGACTTGAGATGAGAACAACAGGCCAGACAATGACATGGCAGGAGGTCAACATTACAGCCTAGTGTTGGATTATCACAATGCTGTTTATCTCATGCACATTTATATTTAATGTCTTTCTTATTACATTTTAACTTAAATCCTAGTGTTTATATAAATGTTTATTTCTTATTTTTATTTATATTTTTATTGCACATTCATACTTTTTCATATTTGCTTGTATTATTATTATTATTATTATCTTTTTTCATTTATATTTTATTCTAAAATGGATCAACTGTGACAAAACACCATTTCGAGGATTACTTAAGTAATTTAATTAGTTTTTATTGACAGTATATCTACATTTTCTGAACAAACATCGATTTAAAAAATTTTTTTTATACTATATATAAAAAATAATCCTATTAATGAAGATATTTTTTTAAAGTTTATTTTTACTTTTTAACGTCATAGTTAAGGTAGTTACTCAACTGTTTAGCAGAGGTGGGAGAAGTACTCAGATCTTGTACTTTAGTAAAAGTAGAAGTACTCAGATCTTGTACTTTAGTAAAAGTAGAAGTACTCAGATCTTGTACTTTAGTAAAAGTAGAAGTACTCAGATATTGTACTTTAGTAAAAGTAGAAATACTCAGATCTTGTACTTTAGTAAAAGTAGAAGTACTCAGATCTTGTACTTTAGTAAAAGTAGAAGTACTCAGATATTGTACTTTAGTAAAAGTAGAAGTACTCAGATCTTGTACTTGAGTAAAAGTAGAAGTAGTCAGATATTGTACTTGAGTAAAGGTAGAAGTACTCAGATCTTGTACTTTAGTAAAAGTAGAAGTACTCAGATCTTGTACTTTAGTAAAAGTAGAAGTACCAGAGTGTAGGAATACTCTGTTACAGTAAAAGTCCTGCATTCCAAATGTAAAAGTAGAAAAGTATTCTCATCAAAATATAGTTAAAGTAGCAACAGTAAAAGTAGTCATTGTGCAGATTGGTCCATTTCAGAATAATATATATGATATGTTTTATAATGATTGATCATGAAAGTATTCTCAAAGCTGGTAAAGGAGCAGCTAGTTTGAATGACTTTGTATACTGCAGGGTAGCTTGTGGATTTACTCCAGGTGGAACTAAAGTCTGATTTAACACTTGATTATATTTCACATCATTCATCCACATCTGTGAAGTAACTGAAGGTATTAAATACATGGAGTGGAGTAGAAGTACACCATTTACCTTGAGTAGATGTACAAAGTAGCACGACATTGAAATACTCAAGAAAAGTACCTCAAACTTAAGTACTTGAGTTAATCTACTTAGTTACTTTACACCACTGCTAAATGGTGATAAGATTTGAACGCTTGTTTTATTTGATATTGGCTTAGATATTGTTTATCAGTCATTCCCGACAAAAGATTGATGACGTAACATTCCTACTGAAATACTCGATTCATCTATGTTCACATCAATTTCTCCGTCCATAAAATGACGATGTGTAATTAGTAATGGTGATAAGACATGATAATAAACTGCTAATCATTACAAAGCAGAACTCCATGACATTTAGACAGAAGATAATATGTTTCGGTGATGGATTGATATCTCGTGTTGTTATACGCTGAATGAAACAATTACACTTTGAAATGAGTCTTACTCTGGTTTGTTTTCCAAGAGACGGAAATGACGGTCTCTAACGTAATAAATCATAATCATGTAATCAGTATAATAACTCTCAAAGGATCCTGTATTGAGCGGATAGCGAGGCATCTGGATTCAAGACAATCTTGGCTTTTGTTTTTTGCTTTTACGATTAACACTTACAAATGATGAAGGTAAATAAAGCTTAAGGAATTGGGAAATATGAGAAATAAATGTATATTTTTTACAATTCATGATGTTATTATTGTCAGAACTCTTTATATGTTCACTAAGCGTTTTCTTTTTGTACCTAAGATGTTAACTTTTGGAACTTTATTTTATTGTTTGTCTGCCCCTTTTTTCTGTCTTTGTTGTCTTTGCTGTAACAAATGTAAATATAGGTCAAATAAATGTAAAAGTTCTGGACCAATAAAGAATGTGTGACTTTTAAATACACAACTATGTAGAAGTATACTAAAGGAGATAACATTAGAAAGATATATTATGATTGTTTTGACTTATTTTTAAGACTGTTACGCAGCGTCCACACGGCGGCGTGCGTTGAAGCTTGCCGGTGGGCGTGTCTGAAACTCGTCCAACAACCAATCACATGAATGTCCCGCCCCGGACACACAAGCACGCGGTTTGATTGGCTAGAGCTTGTACTGGCATATGATCTGATTGGCTGACGCTTCCGCCGAAGCTTCAAAGGTTGAACATTGCTCAACTTTTGAAGCGAGCAAAGTGAATAGACCACAATGCAGTTCGGCAAAGTGTGACGTCACCTCATTCAAAGTGAATGGGCAGAAGCGTTGAAGCTTCAACGCATGCCGCCGTGTGGACGGGCCGTGAGTTACTTGATGGCGAGGATCTGAATACTATAGATACACAACTACATATACTTGTATTAAAGGAACTGGAACTAACATCGACTTGTTTAAAGATATCGGAAGTATACTCTGATGACTGTTATTTACTTGATGGTGAGGATCTGTCTCTCCAGCTCTGAGTTCCTATTCTTCAGCTCTTCCAGCTCCGTCTCCATCTCAGCGCTGCGCACTCCCACCACAAGATCTGCCGTCACGCCTCGACCCTTCATCTTCCTCAGCAGAGAGATCTTCTCCTGCTCCAGTCTGCAAACACAGAGAATCACAATCAGTCAAAGTCAACTTTATTGTCAATCTCAAAATATTAGGGCTGCACCGAATGGGAAATTCTTGGCTGAAACCGATACCGAAAATAGGAAACAGTTGGCCGAAAACTGAATGCCGAAAGGCCGAAAATGATTAATAGAAATAAATATATATATAATGTATACATTTTTTACCAATGTTGCTCAGCTGCCTGATTATGGAAAAAGACATGATTATGGCAAAACTTAACTTAAATAATAATCACTATTATGGTTCCATAAAACATTTATTCAGCACTTTTGAATGCATACAGTACATTCATTCCAAGTCAAGTGCATTTTCTTTTCTCTGTAGGATAACTAGAACAAAGTGCATTCAGAACAAAGCCAAGGTGCTTTAAAACTGCATCAACATCTAGGCCAGTAGGCCTACAACAAAATAGTGTAAATAAAGACTGTAACAGCCAGGCCTTCAACAACAACAAATGCACCTATAAGTTTGGTAAGCTAACGTGTTGTTGTGATGACGTAATCAAAACGCGGCGACAACAAGCACGGCGCGCGACCATGCTCGCGGCTGGCTCACAGCCAACATGTCTGCCGCTTGGAGATATTTTAAAATATCAGAGAGAGAGGCGCAGATTGCGATTTGTAAAACGTGTTCAGCTGACATTTCTCGAGGGGGTGTAACTGCAAAGACTTTCACCACTTCGGGATTACTCCACCACTTGAAATCAAAACACCCGGACAAATATGCGGAGTAAGATCAACGTAACCCTGTTCTCTGCCGAAAGCCGAAAGGGCCTTTTTAACCATTTGCGGCCGATAATTTTCGGTGGCCGAATATTCGGTGCATCCCTACAAAATAGGTTTGTACACACAGAAAGATTGAAATACTGTTTCCCACAGTCCCCAGGTATAAAAACACACATTCAAATACAAGAACACTCAATAATTACAAAACCCCCCAAAATAACCGTTAATAAATAATAACCGGCCCCGGGGTGATATTTACTGGCCCTTTGAGTATAATGTTATTTGTTTATGTTTATTTTTTTTGGGGCCAGAGTGCCTTTATTCCAGAGAGGGTGTTACATTGAGAGATAGAGGGGAAGACAATGCCTGAAAACTTCTGCGGGCTCGGGTTTCGAACCCACCTGCAAGCTACTGTAGTGACAACTCCTGTCATTGATTACATCTCTGCGTGAAATTAGATCATTTCACTTAAATCAAATCAAATGATGCTGATGGTTAAATGAGCTTCACATGTCGGTCTACTGAGTTCTGAGCCATTTAGATCTATAAAGGCCTATGTTGTTTGATTTCATTAAAGGTCCCACGTCATGGCCATTTCTACTGATCCTAATTCCATTATTGAGGTCTACTAGAATAGATTTACATTGTGCAATGTTCCTAACTCACATTGGTTTCTCATACAGCATCTTTGTATATTATGTGTATATCACATACCCCCCCCCCCCTCACTGTGAGCTCAGTAGCCGTCTGCGAGACACAGCGAAACCCAGCCTGAAACGCACACACACCCGCAGCCTGGCTGGGAGTTTGTGTGTGTGCCCGCGATGTACACACTGACCTGGAATAGAGGTCTCTGAGAGTGCCGAGTTGTTTCAAAAGGGCTTCGTTCTCTCTCTCTTTATCCCTCAACGAGTTCTTCAGCTTCTCCATCTTGGCCTGCCATCTCTTCCCCTCCTCCCAACGCACCACTTCTCCTTTGGTCTGTCAGAGAAACAAGTCGTCCATCAGGAGAAGGTGCAAACAGATGATAATGTGATTAACAGAAGTGATGTGCAAACCTTTTCATGATCATCCTTGACATTTTTCCCTTCTGCTCTTTTGTCCAGCTCAGACTCCAGCCTCCTGATCTTCTTGAGCAGACTCTCGGCGCTCGGTCCCTTCCCATCTGGTTCTGGTTGGCTCTAAGCAGCAAATACAGACGAGAAGATTTCATAGCACCTCACTTTTCGTCAAACAGTGTACAGCAGGTATTCATTCCCTTCAGAGTCACAAGCCTTGGCTTCCTGCTGAAGACGCGAGAGACAAACCATAGCAAACCATATAGAGACATTGGAGTCCGGCAGTCTCTAAGTGGAGCTGGCAGATGCTCCTATCATTCTTCCATTAAATCCAGCTCCTCGATAACCTATTAACACTCATCTCCAGCAGCTACAGTCACACACGCACATTTATAGACATTATACACAAAATACAATGTTTTTTGCATGGATTCTTATAAAAAATATAATTTGAATGACTGTTTACAAAGGGAAAGACATTATCATAAATATTTGTATAGAAATATAATATTTATATTATCCTGAATATAAATTCTAAATGATTATTGTTTTAATTATAATACATCAAAAGTGTAAATATATATATAAATATAAATATATTATAAAAAAACATATATACAATTTAATATATAATTAAAAAAATATATTAAAATGTAATAATATAAATTATGTAAAAAGCATGAGTGACAGAGATGCAGCCAAGTATACATATATATATATTTTTTTGAAACGGACAAGTCAAATCAAGCAATCTCATTGGTTCTTAGCCGGGATATAATGAGCGTGTATCACGGGTAGAATTGTAGTTACTTTTCACAACAAGTCTGTATCCCTCCGCGTCTGAGAAACGCTACAACTGTTACATTACGTCCGTTACGAAACTAACTAACTAACAAAGCTTAAAGGTGGGGTAGGTAAGTTTGAGAAACCGGCTCGAGATAGACTTTTTGTTATATTCCATGATAGCAATGAATATCTGAAGTGCTTGGACAAAAAATACATAAAGAAATGTCATCTGTGGAAGCCGTAGTACTGTAAAAAGCACGACCAATCATCTGAGCCGGCCCGGCTAAAGTAACTGGATGGCCTACCTGCCTGTCAGCCTTCCATCTGTGCACAAACTTATCTCGTGCCCTCATTGGTCATTTGCGCGTTTGTGTGTGTTGGAGGAGGGGCTCTGTGAGGAAGTGGCAGATTTTTCCCGGCTGTGTATTTTCAAATTCTAGCGCACTCGAGCTGGTTTCTCCAACATTACCTACCCCACCTTTAAGATGGAAACATGTAAGGGATAATGTCCAGCAAGGACTTATTGACCGTTGTTAAGGACGCTCACATCGGCAGAAGTCCGGTCGATTTAACTGTATACAGTTGGGCTGAAAAGCAAACTGCATTCGTCGGGCCGAACCACGCCCCTTAACTGTGATATTATCTTTATATATACAGCCTATGGATATAATATACCACGGCCTGTCGTGAACTATTGCTTAAATATAAAAAGCAGATACAAAGTAAAAAAGATATGAGGAACAGAGGTGCAGCCAAAGTCCCGAGACAAATCTGGACTGAAGTTTAAAAAAAGACTAGAGGGCACTGAGTAGAATAATTTGATTAGGTTTCCACCGGAGAAGTTTATCTTAGATCTCAGAATAATGTCAAATTCCATTCTCGATGCATTCCTCAATTTATTTCAATTGAATTGTCTGAAAGTCTTGTGCGCATGATGTTGAGCTGATATCGGCTGTCATGTGGCTGCTGTTGAGCGCTTCACTTCAAGGCAGCAACAACACACTTCAGATTGAAGTCTAACCCAGCTGCGTGCTTTCTAATAAATCAGAAGCTCCCTGAGAGGCTCTAACCTGGAGGGCGCTGCTGAACCTCTTGGCTTTCTGCTTCAGCTCCTGGACCTCCTGCTCCTGCTCCTCCCTCTCCGCCTGCATGCGTCTCTGAGCCTTGACACTCCTCTGCAGATCCTGGGTCAGCCCGTCCACTTCCTCTCTCAGGCTGTTCTCTCGGCCTCGCGCTGCTCTTGCAGAATCCTTTGCCGATTGAAGTTCTTCGTTAAGTTCTTGCACCCGCACCTGCGTCAAAAGACATACAAGAAGATGCTTACATAACTGCACCTGTTGTACATCAGGGTTAATTAACCATTCTTGGACACCAAAACGACATACCATTTCTTGATGCTATCGATTTTCATATTGTGCAAATATTATCGACATATTACAGACATTATCACCCCCCCCCTCGTCAACAAAATGATCGCACAATACCTTGGACTGCTTTTTTTTATAGTGTGTTTGTGTCTTTGCAAACTCTCAGAGCGCTTTTACATATACAAGTGAGCATTCAGCCATTCACAGAAAGGCTTCAGAGGTTCATTCAGAGGTATATTGCCGAGGACACATTGAGATGGGGATCGAACCTGTGACCTTCCGATTGAGAGCAACAATCTATCTTTTGAGCCACAATGAATAATGGGTTTCCCCTTTCCTGTAGTATGTTATAAAGGTCATTTTTCCAACTGTATTGCAGCCCCTTTTTGACTCAATACTGGACCAATTTTGAAATCATTGTCCCCATTACTGAGTCAGACTCAATCACGCTTTACTAGTACACACACAGACAGACTGGCACCACAAGGAAGTAGCAGATTGTTGAGAAACCGACTAACACATGGTTGTATTGGAAAGGCTAAAGGCATTTTATTAATACCAGCAAATGCAAATATAACAATATGTTAGCATAATGTAGAATATACAACTGTCTGTCAGATTATACTATACAGATGAATACACATTTTTTTTTTAAACTATATCAAAAATAGTACGTTTTTTTATCTACTGACTTTTAATATCTGACTCAAATGAGGTGTCGTGGTGTTTAATCAAAGGAATAAAGCCACATTGGAGTCGACTTGATGTCTTTACTGGGAACATTGTCGATTCTTTTCTGTTTCTTTATAGGAAATATAATCATAACACGCGTCCCAAGCTTTCTTTATGTCAGTTTATAAGATCAACAGCTATTCCTAAATGTGTGAAATTAAATACGACCATACCTGCCGACCCCACCGATTTGGGCGGTAGTTAGGGCAGATTTTTTTTTAAATAAATGTTTTTACATTTTTTTGTTTATTTTTTTGTCCTTCTTGTGTGTCAGTCATCCACACCAATCAGAAGTGCTGTGCTCCACGTGTACCAGCCATTGTTAACCAATCAGAAGTGGCCCATGACAGAAGGTGATAGACAGATTGATCCAATCACCTGCCAAGTGTTTTGAAAGTGCCTGCCTTTTCCAAATGGCTTCCAGTGGAGCTCTCCTCGATGGTTTGGTGAAACCATCTGAGTCAGGTTAGTAATGCTCCATCACATGTTTCTATTACAGGGTGAATCTTAAACTGAAGCTTGACTTTAAAGCAACCCAATGGAAGTTTCATGTAAGTTTAGTTCTTTCACTCGTAGCTCGGGCTGCGGGGGTGCTAGAGACAGGAGCACGTTGATGCGACCTTCCTAGCCGGAGATATGGCCGCATTTTACAATAAACTTCCGTTGGGTCGCTTAAAAACAAATATCGCAAATCAAATCGCAATATCGGTCAGAAAAATCGCAATTAGATTTTTTCCCAAAATCGTGCAGCCCTAGCGGTAGTCTACCGCTTTTGACATGTTTCTACCGCCTACCGACTTAGCTGGCTTTCCCTACCGAATTTCCAATTTCAATTTTCAATCTTCCCAAACTATAACAAATAAGAAATGACACTCCAAAGACACTGGACTCGATTTTTGGCGGACATCGTTTGCAGCGTGTCTGTGATCCCATCATACAAGCGGTCCTCTGTGTTTCTGAAAGTGAAACAACGTGCAGAGGAAAGGCAGCGTTACCCCCGGGGCTGATGGGTAATCACTCCCAAATGAGTCAGGGGAACAGAGACGAGGCATTTTGATTCCTGCAGGGTTTCCCCGTTAATATCAGTGTCTCGAAAACACATGTTGGCGACTGAAAGACACCTGAAGCTCCCAGGTATCTACCTCCCATTCTTTAATTTTTTCTGACATTTTCAACACCTAACATGTCGTTAATGTTTCTGTTTAGTGAACTACAGCAATCTGAAAGCCTGTACATTATTTATATCACACTTTATGAGTAAAAACATGCAGGAAATGACTTTTTTAATGCAGTGTTTTCTGATTTATGGCGCAACACAAAGATATTTCGCTCTGAGCAAACCTTTGACTCTAATATGTCAACAACATAACATTCACACAAGAGTTCTAGCTTTCCTACATCCTGACACATCCTTCATCTACACACTGTCTCAACTGAAAGAGGACCAGTAACACATTAAAAATATAACAAAATGTGGAGACTTTGGGATATTTATCTCCCATTAATTTACTTTTCGGGCATTTTACAGACCAGACATGTCGTTGATGTCACTGTTTACCAAACTAACACTTTTTCAGAAAAATGCATAAAATGATGCAATATATGTTAAATACATGGTTTACTTTATACGTGTAATTTCTGGGGTTCCATTTCTTCTGATTACCTCATTTGGGGCGTGCACATTTGCCACGTGCAAACCTACCTCTTTTGGATTTGGAAAGGTTGGCATGTATGTACAGTACGACGTGCATGTCTGTCATTATAATGAAGGGCTCCCACCTTACGATACAATAATACTTGAATGGTCAGATCAAGTCTGAAATGCTACTTCCATCACAGCAGCTACATGTGTAACATCAACAGACAAACATCAAGACACAATACATGAAAAACAAACAACAAACATTTAACATTACATCACAATCACTGAGAGAAAACATGCTCGAGCCTTCAGCGTGCATTTGATGTGGGATTCAGCTCTGTGAGGACTGACTGGAGCACAAAGGATGCTTCAGTCTGACTTGATTGAGTACCTTAAGGTCTTTGGTGTGCCTGTCCACCAGCATCTGAACGTTGAGACTCTCCTCTCTCTGAGCAGCGCCGGCAATGACTTGACTCTCGGCGGCAGACGTCATCTCCGCCCGCAGCTCCAGCAGAGCTTTACTGAGAGCCTGGAAACACAACAGAGAGCAGAGAGAAGCCAGATAACATACATCTGATGAGTGCAGTTATCACACGTCATTTCACAGTAAATGAATCATCCACTTCTTCTTCTTTGATACTTGATAAGCAACATCTTCTTCTGTAAGTAGTGACAAATACTTGGCTGGAGTTATGAAAGATTATTAAATCACTTTTATTAATCCCGATGCTGAAAAGTAGTAATTATTCAAACGTAATTAATGTTTCAGTACCGGCAGGATACACATCCAGGTCAAGATTTACTGACCCCAGATCACCTGTGAGGCACATCTGTGGACTGGGAGGGAGCAGTAGTTCCTCATAGAGATTAATCTGGCTATTTTATCAAGGCAGACTAAAAACCATATGTTATGTTGCACCATTATTTGACAGACCACCTAGAAGGGACAAGTAAACCAGGCCCACAGGAAGTGAGCAGGGTGTTGACTCTTGTCGACCGATGGACTTACATACACTAATAACATAGACATGTCTTCTGGAAACAATTGGGGTTAGTTATCTTACTCAGAGACACTTCGACAGGTTTACAGCCGGTGTGGGACTGAACCGGTAATCCCCTGATTTACAGAAGAGCACATTAACCCCCTGAACCTCTAGATTCAATCTGACTGAGGTGAGACCGGCCCTGACACTGGCTTAAATCAAATGGGAGGCGGGGCTTAAGGAAAATGCAAGTGCACATACTCTCAGGGTGAAGATTTTGGGTATTTTTGTTTTCCAAGAGGCCAGTTTATGTTTACAAAAAGCCACTTTCATGGACATGAACGTGGCCCCGCCTCCAACACTGTATCCATATCTCTTTATACATCCATGAAGTGAACTTATGTGATAAAAGAACCTTGAGCTGTTTCTCTCTCTGGGTGAGCTGAGCCTTCAGTCGGTCCACCAGGTTCTTCATGGTGTTGCTGGGGGAGCGCACGTTGGCCTCCTTCTGGGCAGACAGCTCAGTTTGGAGGAAGGTCATCTCCTTCTCCATCTGGGCGATTCTGTTCGTCTGATCCTCACTGTCACCGGTCAGAGCCTTCACCTGGGAGGCATGGTGCTCCTCCAACCTGCAACCAATCACCGCTGTTAGTGTGTTTTAAAAGGAAGCAGATGTTATAAAGGGGCCTTATTATGCTTTTTAGGGGTTGTCCCTTTCCTGTAGTGTGTTATATGGTAAATGGTAAACTTGCACTTCAATCGGTTCAAGGCTTTTATTTTTCATACGTACATAGCTACAGTGTATGTTGATGACAATCTTAGGTCTAGTGCTACAACACATTGTACGTGATAGGCTAAGGGGTGGGACATCTCTGAGCAGTTGACCAATCACAACAGAGCCGGCCAGCTAACCAATCAGAGCAGACTGGGCTCTGGTTTCAGACAGAGGGTGAAAAGAGGTGCTGCAGCACAGACAGTATGAGAAAAATAAAGAGCTTTTTGAACATTAAAGCATGGAGACATGTCCCAGTGGAGACACTAGGAGAGGACTCTTTAAAGTAGAGACACTACATACTGATATACACCTGAACATCAGCAGGAGAGGATTCTTTAAAGTAGAGACACTACATACTGATATACACCTGAACATCAGCAGCAGAGGACTCTTTAAAGTAGAGACACTACATACTGATATACACCTGAACATCAGCAGGAGAGGACTCTTTAAAGTAGAGACACTACATACTGATATACACCTGAACATCAGCAGGAGAGGACTCTTTAAAGTAGAGACACTACATACTGATATACACCTGAACATCAGCATAACATGTCTTCTTTAACTGTTATTATAACAGTTTTTTAGGACTGCTTTTATCTACGTCAAGTCCACGTCATTACCACTGACTCTGACCAGCTCGGGGGCATTTTCTACTGACCATGTGTCTGTTGTGTTCTGTAGCTAATGTGCTATCAAGGGGGTATAGCAGGGTATAGTCATGATTAAAGACATGAAAACAAACGCCCTGTAGTTTGGAGAAAACTGACAGGAATAACAAAAAGGCAGGTAAGCTATTTCATCATTTTTAAAGTCTGGTAGCTTTGAAGAGATCTTAGATAAATGTTTTTAGCTCCTTGTTTTGGACGGGCTGTCATGACAACAAGGAAGTGTGGTGAAAGCAAAAAAGTATTTAGTCAGCCACCAATTGTGCAAGTTCTCCCACTTAAAAAGATGAGAGAGGCCTGTAACTTTCATCTTAGGTATACCTCAACTATGAGACAGAATGAGAAAAAAAAAAATCCATAAAATCACATTGTCTGATTTTTAAAGAATTTATTTGCAAATGATGGTGGAAAATAAGTATTCGGTCAATAACAAAAGTTCATCTCAATACTTTGTTATATACCCTTTGTTGGCAATGACAGAGGTCAAACGTTTTCTGTAAGTCTTCACAAGGTTTTCACACACTGTTGCTGCTATTTTGGCCCATCCCTCCATGCAGATCTCCTCTAGAGCAGTGATGTTTTGGGGCTGTCGCTGGGCAACACGGACTTTCAACTCCCTCCACAGATTTTCTATGGGGTTGAGATCTGGAGACTGGCTAGGCCACTCCAGGACCTTGAGATGCTTCTTACGAAGCCACTCCTTCGTTGCCCGGGCGGTGTGTTTGGGATCATTGTCATGCTGAAAGACCCAGCCACGTTTCATCTTCAATGCCCTTGCTGATGGAAGGAGGTTGTCACTCAAAATCTCACGATACAATGGCCCCATTCATTCTTTCCTTTACACGGATCAGTCGTCCTGGTCCCTTTGCAGAAAAACAGCCCCAAAGCATGATGTTTCCACCCCCATGTTTCACAGTAGGTGTTCTTTGGATGCAACTCAGCGTTCTTTCTGCTCCAAACACGTCTAGTTGAATTTTTACCAAAAAGTTATATTTTGGTTTCATCTGACCATATGACATTCTCCCAGTCCTCTTCTGGATCATCTAAATGCTCTCTAGCAAACTTCAGACGGGCCTGGACATGTACTGGCTTAAGCAGGGGGAAACATCTGGCACTGCAGGATTTGAGTCCCTGGTGGCGTAGTGTGTTACTGATGGTAGCCTTTGTTACTTTGGTCCCAGCTCTCTGCAGGTCATTGACTAGGTCCCCCCGTGTGGTTCTGGGATTTTTGCTCACCGTCCTTGTGATCATTTTGACCCCACGGGGTGAGATCTTGCGTGGAGCCCCAGATCGAGGGAGATTATCAGTGGTCTTGTATGTCTTCCATTTTCTGATAATTGCTCCCACAGTTGATTTCTTCACACCAAGCTGCTTACCTATTGCAGATTGAGTCTTCCCAGCCTGGTGCAGGTCTACAATTTTGTTTCTGGTGTCCTTTGACAGCTCTTTGGTCTTGGCCATAGTGGAGTTTGGAGTGTGACTGTTTGAGGTTGTGGACAGGTGTCTTTTATACTGATAACGAGTTCAAACAGGTGCCATTAATACAGTTAACAAGTGGAGGACAGAGGAGGCTCTTAAAGAAGAAGTTACAGGTCTGTGAGAGACAGACATCTTGGTTGTTTTTAGGTGACCTTATTTCCCACCATAATTTGCAAATAAATTATTTAAAAATCAGACAATGTGATTTTCTGGATTTTGTTTCTCATTTTGTCTCTCATAGTTGAGGTATACCTAGGATGAAATGACAGGCCTCTCTCATCTTTTTAAGTGGGAGAACTTGCACAATTGGTGGCTGACTAAATACTTTTTTGCCCCACTTTACCTCACCAACATTGTTTCTATGTTTGCCTGCAGTAAGCATCGAAAAAAATACATTTCTGTTACATTCGGTAAATAAAGTTCCAGTTTAATAGAAGTGAGAACATCTTAAGGTTTTATACTGGGACAACTCCCCCTGTGAAACTGAATATGTAAGCGCTGTACGGTTACAGTAAAATCAAATGTAATGTTTTGCATTTGATTGGGCCTAGAATGCAATTGTATATTTTTTCCACGCTTCGGCAGCCAGTTTTAAACTCAAGGATGCTGAAATGTGTGTGTGTGTGTGTGTGTGTGTGTGTGTGTGTGTGTGTGTGTGTGTGTGTGTGTGTGTGTGTGTGTGTGTGTGTGTGTGTGTGTGTGTGTGTGTGTGGGCATAAACTTTGCATGAACTATATATTAATAACACCTTCTGACATTCTACATAGCTTATCTTGATACAATTTTACAATATACTCTATCTCACATTCAACATTTATTGGCAGTTGAGAAATGCTGAGTGACCTTGTCCTTTGAGAGGTAGTTAAAGTATTAAATAGTGCTGCATTTTATTAACTATCAAAACATGTTTTGCTCACTCCCATTCATGTCATTCAGAATGTCCTCGGCCGACCCCAATGACCTGCTGAACCCCTGAAAGCATCTTTTCATTAACTTCAGTGATTTGGCTGATTTAACTAACCTATTAACCTTTTCAACTGCCCATTAAATCACTTTAAGGTTGTTCAAATCGTGTTATTCCAAACGGTCTGAAAGTGACAGCTTGTTCCCTCTCTTCATTGAAGTGTAATGGTGCAGAAACCTGTATGTTTCATTTAGAAAGCGAACAAGGAAATGTGTTGTTGCATACAGATAGGAAACCTTTAAATGGTGGTATTTGAAGTTATTCAAGGCCATCTGTTGAGAAAGGGGGTTCAGGGAGTATTTCAGGCTTTAAACTGTACTTTTAGTAGACTCTGAACGGCTGAACTGACAGGGACTAGTCATTTCTCTACTATTGGGCCTTTAGATGTAATCCTGGATGAGACACACATTAGCAAAGTGCCTTCCGGTACATTCCTGTTAAGGCATTTCAACCTTACAACTTTACTGTGTAATTAGCCATCTATTAAACTGGGGTTTAATGAAATGAGACGAAAAATAAAAGGAGTCTCTGTCCGTCTTGGTTAGGCGGCTGTGTCACTGAGGATACAGGGAAGGGTAAAGACCTGACATATTCTTATCAGAAGTCTGGTATTATTCTCGGCTGGATTTGTGATTTAAGAACAGAGAGGCTAGTATAAAACACCGTGAAAATAAAGCTCTTTAAACTGAATAAGGCAGTGAGGGGAGTTTAAGAGTTTGTAGGGGTATCAAATGTGGTTTTGTATGAAAAAACTGCAAATTCATGACCAGGGTATACGCAGGAATCCTGAAGTCAGATGTAAAACCTTTCAAGACCTTTTTAAGGCCCTTTCCATACATTTGAAGACCTCATCGCCACTTGGAGTTCTAACCGGTTACCTTGGCGACACACTTTACTTCACATTGACTATATACAGTATTGATTGTCCTTCCTCCTTATCTTCCAACCATTTGGACGCAGACTTGCATTTCCCCATAACGATGTTGCTTAGCAACCGGCGTAAACGGGCCTTCGGGCTATCAAGCAGTGAGCGAGCGATGTCCTGTTCAGACGTCAAATCCAACGGGATGCCATAAATAAACTACACAGAATCACACTACACACCTACGCAATGATTACATTCAGGCACACTGTAGAATACAACCTCTTTGGACCATTTATATACTTTTTGAAAACAAGCTACAAAATGTAATAACTTGGAAAATGCTGTTTAATACTTTTTAATAGCCTTAATTTTCGCTAAATTGATTGATCAACTTTTAATACTCTTTAAGACCCCGCGGACACCCTGATGATGAATATGTTCGGCAAATAACATGCAGGGACCACTGACTGTGTAGCAGCCTGTGAGTTTAATTACAGAGCGGTTAGCGTGTCTTAGTTTAGGTGTTGCTATGGGACTGGATAACTTTTGGAGATAATTGCTGGTAGTATGTTGATTCTGGTTCAGAGCTTTATTGGTTTTGACAAACTGAACCTGTACAGGACTCTGCTGCTGATAATAATTGCATTTATCATTAATTTCATCATTAACCAAACTACTTGAAATAAAGGATTATAATTCTGTTTGAATATAATGCCCACAGCTGACGAAAGGAAAACGTTTTTAATAAAGGGATAATCACTTTGACGTTTCCTCTGCGTGTTTCTTAGCCAGTGTTTCCATGGCGCTCCTCTCTCTCTCCAGCTCAGCGTGGCTCAGCCTCAGCTTCTCTGTGACGGAGGAAAGCGAGACGTCCTGCTCCGACACCGACTGCTCCAGCTCAGCCAGGCGCTCCAGGTGCTTGTTGGTCGGCACCCTGATGCTCGGCTTCTTCATCAACTCCTGGACAAAAAGATGGAGGATACATTATTAAAAACACTGCTTCAAACGTGTGCTTTTATTGATGTCTTAAGTCTTAATGTGTGCATATGTATAAATGTGTTTGTTGATTGTGTATATATAGGTATATACATATTTCTATATATATATTTGTATTTTTTGTATTTGGGATTGTGGGAAACGGTATTACGATCTCTCTGTCTGTACACACAAACTGAAAGATTGACAATAAAGTTGACTTTGACTTTTTGACTTTGACAAACTAATCAGAACATCACATTTCAAAAAGTGGTAAAAGACTCTTTGAGGAACATCTCAATTACTCAGGATTTATCCCATAAATCACTGGAAATGAGGTGTAACATGTTGTTTATAACACACCATACATATAAATACACCAAGGGACTTAAAGGTGGAAAGTAAAACAAATATGTTGCCAGAACTTAAGTTTATAACTTGAAAACTATCAACAGAATGTGAAGAGGTGACATTTTTGTGAGATGTTTGTTTATTTATTTGTTTATTCTACACATTTATTTATTATTATTATTATTCTCTTCCGTCCACACGAGACCGCTCGACCCGCTGGAGACGCTGTAGTACATATGCCAGGCCTGTAAGTGGCGCTGTACTTCCGCCACAAAAAACACCAAAAGCAGCGAAGAAGACCCCCGAGCATGGTTGCCACATGGATGTATAATAAGAACGGGTTGCCATGGTTGCCCTTCTGTACTCTCCGCAGTAGATTTAGCAACATGTAGTTCATCTAGTTCTCCATGTCCACTTGTAGCTGATGGTTGTGGTAGAGGAGCTGTAGATTTTGCACTAACATCTGTAGCATGGGCAGTAGCAGTAGCTAGTCTACTGACCAAGCTACAGCAGTGAGCAGCAGAGGTGGGGAGAGGCGGGGCTATTGCGTCATCGTTATCAGGAAATGATCGTATAGGGCGTACACACGGAGCCGTTCGGCCCCCCAGAGCGTTATATATACCCACCTTGGGACCCGTTAACGTTTCTGCATTCCCCTGTCGGCCTCGTGTGGCCGAACCGTCTATAAGATAGAGAACTGTAGTGGATACGACGCGTTTCGTCTCCGTATGGCTGCAGCCTTATATTGGTTATTTTTTTGTTTAGTTTTTTTATATTGCATGGTGGAAAGGACAGTTACGTTAAAGATGTCTACAGTAGGCATTGTGTTGCTGAGATATTCACTATATTTATGATAACTAACTACAGTATGAATGGATGTATAAAGAGAAAGGGATAACGAGCAAGAGGGATGGTTTCTCAAGAAGTAGAGATGTCCCGATCCGATCACGTGATCGGGGATCGGAGCCGATCACGTGATTTTCAAAAAAATCAGAATCGGGACAAAAAAATCGGAGATGGGGATTTTTTATTTTTTTTTAATTTTTTTTAATTCAATGTTACAAAACAAAAATGACCATGTTCAAGTCTTAAAGTCATCCTGAGGCCTTAGTTTTGGTTTCAAATTACACAACACCATGTATGTGTTGCTTCTTTGGGGCTTGTTTTCATAGACCTGGTTGCTTATTTCTCTCAAATCTGGCAACAGAGTGGGCGCAGTGTCTAATTGTAGCAGTAAGCTAACGAGTACTGATAAGCTTTATTTTGTTTTGATCCAATGCTGCACAACTGAACTGATCCAATGCTGCACAACTGAACTGATCCAATGCTGCTGTGAAAGAAAGAAGCTATATCCATGTTGGATAGAATATCAAATTTAAATAAAAAAATAACCTTAAGGGACAACTTGAATGCTTTTTTTTCTCTTAATGCATTGCATAAAGATCGGATCGGGAAAAATCGGTATCGGCAAATTGTCAAAATCAAATGATCGGAATCGGATCGGGAGCAAAAAAAGGTGATCGGGACATCCGTATCAAGAAGTGAAGACTCCTTTAAGTCCAATCATTTCTGATGTTAAGGACTATACCTGCACCAACTGCTGTGGCTGTAACTAAAAAACTGACCTGAAAAGAAAAAGGTTCTAAAGGTTAGACATGGATAAGTGCGTACCATTGCCGTCTGTTTGAAGCGGTCGAGAGAGGTGTCCGTTTGAAAGTCCAACTTCTCATGCAAACTTTTCATCTCCTCCTGATGTCTCTTTATCATGTCCTCCTGGTCCTGTGATTGAAAAGGTGAAGTTGAAAGAAACACTTTGAATATAAAAGGATAATTGTTATTCTTAAATCTAAACCAGGTTTCTAAAGACAAGAGCCAATCATAAAAAGTGGCCAGTAGATAAGGGGCGGAATATTTATGTGGAAATAGCTGCTAAAAAAACTTAGATTTCAGTCTTTTGAGATCAAAGACATTTATAAACAAACTGCAAAAGGAAAAATCACTTGGAGAACACCAGCCGATTCACTTTCTCAGTTCCTATGAAACCGGTTTCAGGGAATCCTGGTGTTGGCAGTCATTTAGTTTTTACTCACCACAGCTAATTATTACCATCTTAGAGAAACATCAAAAGATACTACCCGTCTGTTTTAATGACACACTATTTTACATGCCAGGAATGCACATGCCAAACCAAAGATTACATTGATCGGCGACAGGCGAGACAAGACAATTTATCACATGACTTACGTGTTTACCTTACACTGGCTTCCAGGAAGTTTAAGTATACATTTCAATCATTGCTTTTAGGTTCTCATGGCCTGCTTTATCTCCGGCGTGTGTAAATCACAAGTCAAACCGGATATTGAACCACTCCTTCAACCCTTATGGTGTGTTCAGTGTTTTATGGAGGCTTCATGATATCCTCCACAGCAGCTATATCAACTCTACAAAACTGATTTTGACCATTTTTGCCAAGTCTGAAGGTCTCTCAAAATAGTAGTGTATAATTTGGTGTACGGGCCAGCAGAATTGTTGTGAGTGACTCGGGGTCAAATTTGGCCCAATCAAGATTCATCTTAGACTTTAGACACCCCTTCCCCTCCCCCTTCATCCACTGTAACAATAATATTTTCGCAACATGCACCTGGTCTCCCCTCCCTCTGCACCCCCCCCCCCCCTCGCCACACGGGAACTCCACCTTTCTCAAAGAATATGTGCACTAACACTTGAACCTGAACTCACACATGCACGTGTTCAAAATGCGGTGTAATGTGTTTTGGGGCCATAACATGAAATGACAACAGGATTGTACGGTTATGAATGCATTATAAGTTAGTAATGATGTAGTTAAAACAATATTGGATGATAGTCATTTTTTTTTTGTGTTTTGGACTGAGATAAATCTTGGGTCAAAATGTACCCGCGAACACCATGAAGGGTAACAGCTTTCGAACACAACACAACACATGACATGTTACACTTTTTAGACGTTTTTATCCAAAGGGACCTACATACTCAATACTTTGGACAATCCCCACAGGAGCAATTTGGGGTGAAGTGTGTTGCCCAGGGACACAACGACATGCTGACTGCAGTGGGGTTTGAACCTGTGCTCCCCTGATCCCAACACTAACGCACTAACCCACTGCACCACACGCCTCCTAAACAGAAGGGTTAACATCTATATTTGCTATTATCACTAAATCTACCCCAATACAACTTGGATTGAACAATATCATATGCTCATTTATGAAGCGATAACATATGCCCGTTTGAGTCAATAAGTTCATTTGATCTGAAATTACAATACACCCGTCACATGTCTTATGTTTGCAAATGCACTTGGACAAAAACATGGTGAGAAAGACGTGCAATGGGAAATTCAAAAGGAAGGAGGATGATTATAATGATATTGATTGTCAATGGAATGGATTATATCGTTTAAATAATTGATGTCTATCGTTATCGTTACACCCCTACTATGCGCCAGTAGGTTCTTTGAGATCCTCAGGCAGCCATTTTTATTAACATCTTCTGATACAGAGAGACAACTTAACGGGCGTATTCAGTCAGGGCCCCAAGGCTCTGGAACAATCTGATCAGGGCTGAGTAAATGATCGTCTTTTATCAGAGAACCTTTTCTTAATTTACTTGAGTTTTAATTACTTTCTAAAAGTAAAAAATGTCCATACATATATTTTCTTAAATCTCACTTTTTTCGACACTATATTTGTTAATATACATACAACAGTTTTTGATCTGTTCCCTTTAACGCCTGACGATTTACGACCTACAGTTTTCTTTGCTATGTCTGTCAAGCTCACAACATTTTAAAAGCGTATGAAATCATGGGAACCATTTTTAACATACATGGAAAGTTTGAACGGATTCATCATTTTTTATTTATTTTTTAAAACTGAATTTGAACAGAGTTACTATAACTAACATTTATCTCAACCTACTTATGTTTCTTTTTGCTGTGATTTCCACCATATGTCTGTCTATCATTTTAAATGTTTATGTACTATTAATCTAGTCTTATTCTGTTGGGGGGGGGGGGGGGTTAACATTTTTGACAACCTGCACACCTGTTTGTTTTGTCTTTGACACTGTATGTGTTGTTTAAGAAAAATGAATAAAAGCATATGAAACATATCACTGTACCTGTCTGGCTTGAGTTAACTGCTTCTGGTACTTCTTCAGCACGTCTTCCTTCTTGTCGATGCGCCCCTGGAGGTCTTTGATGGTCTGGCGGGCCAGCTTCAGGGTGCGCTGACCCTCCGGCTGACCCTCCTCGTGCTTCTTCAGGTCAGCTAGCAGCCGCTCTCTGTTGGCAGAGGCCGGGAGGCGAAGTCGCAGCTCGTTGATCACTCGATCTCTGGAAACAATGTTCTGTTCTGCCTTCCACAGAGCGGCTTCTTTCTCCTTCAACTTCTGCATAAAAGGAGTAATAATTCAGACGATACGCTCTGCCTTTTATTTATGAGGAATAGTGATTGTACAAATAGGGGACTGAGTAGAATACCTCATCCAGATGTTTGCAGGTGGCCTGTGTTTCCAAAATGGTGCGGGCATGCTCTCTGACTTTACCCAACGCAAACTCCAGCTGATGAGCGAGAGGAAGACTCTGGTCTGGAAGGGATCCTGTACCATACTCATACTGAAAACAAAGAAATATAGTTATTCTCCAAAGCAACACAGTCTCATTCTAAATAATCATGCTTTGTTTGCTCTTACTTTAGATTAGATTAATTTATTGTCATTACATAATGTAAGCAGAGTGTAGGGCTGAACGATTAATCGATTTTAAATCAAAATCGCGATTTGAAATGATGCGAATATCAAATCGCAACGCCTGCCAATTTTTTTTTACATTTTTTCTTTCTTTCTTTTTTTTAACTTTTTTTTTTATGGGAGCACGTTGATACGACCTTCCTAGCCGGAGTTATGGCCACATTTTACAATAATGTAAAATGCGGCCATAACTCCGGCTCCGACTTCCGTTGGGTCGCTTAAAAACAAATATCGCAAATCAAATCGCAATATTTGTCAAAAAAAATCGCAATTAGATTTTTTCCAAAATCGTGCAGCCCTAAAGAGTGTAACGAAATTAAGAGCGTCTAACCAGAGTGCAAAGGGTCAGTTATATACACATCTATCAGCAGTCTGAATGATTCCCTCTGTAAATAAGTTTACCTTTTCCGAAGTGCTCAGTATTTCACTCTGGTGTTTCTCGTACTGCTCCAGTTGGCGCTCCAGCTCCACCTCTCGCTGATCATGAGCCAGCTGGTGTTCCTCCTGAAGCTAGACATGGCCAATAGAGACGTATTCTGGATTACCTTGACATGTTCTTGAATACTACAATACTACTGATACCCTGCCTCAACTTAAAAGCACCTTAGGAAGTGAGGCGGTTGGAAATGTGAGGACTTAATATCTTGATTTCTCTCC
>NC_136903.1:6249520-6285219 GCF_949606895.1 Notothenia rossii | reverse complement strand
AACACCTGGTAGTGCTGTATAATTCCTGGTAGTCCTGTATAAAACCTGGTAGTCCTCTACAATACCTGGTAGTCCTGTATAATACCTGGTAGTCCTGTATAATACCTGGTAGTCCTGTATAATTCCTGGTAGTCCTGTATAATACCTGGTAGTCCTGTATAACACCTGGTAGTCCTGTATAACACCTGGTAGTCCTGTATAACACCTGGTAGTCCTGTATAACACATGGTGGTCCTGTATAACACCTGGTAGTGCTGTATAATTCCTGGTAGTCCTGTATAATACCTGGTAGTCCTGTGTAATTCCTGGTAGTCCTGTATAATTCCTGGTAGTCCTGTATAATACCTGGTAGTCCTGTATAACACCTGGTAGTCCTGTATAACACCTGGTAGTCCTGTGTAATACCTGGTAGTCCTGTGTAATTCCTGGTAGTCCTGTATAATTCCTGGTAGTCCTGTGTAATACCTGGTAGTCCTGTATAACACCTGGTAGTCCTGTATAACACCTGGTAGTGCTGTATAACACCTGGTAGTCCTGTATAACACCTGGTAGTGCTGTATAACACCTGGTAGTCCTGTATAATACCTGGTAGTCCTGTGTAATTCCTGGTAGTCCTGTATAATTCCTGGTAGTCCTGTATAATACCTGGTAGTCCTGTATAACACCTGGTAGTCCTGTATAACACCTGGTAGTCCTGTATAACACCTGGTAGTGCTGTATAACACCTGGTAGTCCTGTATAACACCTGGTAGTGCTGTATAATTCCTGGTAGTCCTGTATAAAACCTGGTAGTCCTCTACAATACCTGGTAGTCCTGTATAATACCTGGTAGTCCTGTATAATACCTGGTAGTCCTGTATAACACCTGGTAGTCCTGTATAACACCTGGTAGTCCTGTATAACACCTGGTAGTCCTGTATAACACCTGGTAGTCCTGTATAACACCTGGTAGTGCTGTATAATTCCTGGTAGTCCTGTATAAAACCTGGTAGTCCTCTACAATACCTGGTAGTCCTGTATAATACCTGGTAGTCCTCTACAATACCTGGTAGTCCTGTATAATACCTGGTAGTCCTGTATAATACCTGGTAGTCCTGTATAATACCTGGTAGTCCTGTATAATACCTGGTAGTCCTGTATAATACCTGGTAGTCCTGTATAATTCCTGGTAGTCCTGTATAATTCCTGGTAGTCCTGTATAATACCTGGTAGTCCTGTATAATTCCTGGTAGTCCTGTATAAAACCTGGTAGTCCTCTACAATACCTGGTAGTCCTGTATAATACCTGGTAGTCCTGTATAATACCTGGTAGTCCTGTATAATTCCTGGTAGTCCTGTATAATACCTGGTAGTCCTGTATAATACCTGGTAGTCCTGTATAATACCTGGTAGTCCTGTATAATACCTGGTAGTCCTGTATAATTCCAGGTAGTCCTGTATAATTCCTGGTAGTCCTGTATAAAACCTGGTAGTCCTCTACAATACCTGGTAGTCCTGTATAATACCTGGTAGTCCTGTATAATTCCTGGTAGTCCTGTATAATTCCTGGTAGTCCTGTATAATACCTGGTAGTCCTGTATAATACCTGGTAGTCCTGTATAATACCTGGTAGTCCTGTATAATTCCAGGTAGTCCTGTATAATACCTGGTAGTCCTGTATAATACCTGGTAGTCCTGTATAATACCTGGTAGTCCTGTATAATACCTGGTAGTCCTGTATAATTCATGGTAGTCCTGTATAATACCTGGTAGTCCTGTATAATACCTGGTAGTCCTGTATAATTCCTGGTAGTCCTGTATAATACCTGGTAGTCCTGTATAATACCTGGTAGTCCTGTATAATACCTGGTAGTCCTGTATAATTCATGGTAGTCCTGTATAATTCCTGGTAGTCCTGTATAATACCTGGTAGTCCTGTATAATACCTGGTAGTCCTGTATAATACCTGGTAGTCCTGTGTAATACCTGGTAGTCCTGTATCTGTCTCCTCAAAGCTTCCACTTCCTTCTCTCTGCTCTGCTGTCGGGCCTGAAGAGCAGAGACCTGCATCACAGCCACATCGGACACCTCCTGCAGCCTGGGCAAAAGAAGAGACAAAAAGAACAGGAAATAAACATTACAATGACAGTGGTGGAAGAGGCGCTATGATGTTATACTTACTGTACAAAAGTATGGGGAGCATCAAAATATACTTGAGTAACCCAAAGTAAAAGTAGTCGTTATTCGTAATGGCCAATTTCAGAATCATATATTTGATTTACTGGATTAAGATTATGTTGAAAGCTGTGACTTTGTATTTTGGTGCTGGATATTTTAACTTTTGATTTTATGTCAATGTTTGATTATTAGATTATTTATATTTGATGTTAGCTAACTAAAGCAGCAAGGTAAATATAGTGGAGAAAAAAAGTAAATATTGGTTTCCAAAATGTGATGGAATAACATTAAAGTACCTAAAAAAAGTAACATAATTGAGTAAATGTACTTCATTTCATTCCAGCGAGGATATTTTGATGGTAGAATGAGTCTAAATTGTGGACATTATAAGAGACAGTGGGACCGAATTATAAAACAAAAGCAAAGAAAAGCTCATGCAAAACAGAGAAGTGCTTGATTACACGGCTTTGACCTTAAGAAACACATTTGTATTCATATCATTTATTCCGAAAGCCATTAAAGGATAGTGAGTGCAATCTCTAACATTTGTAATATCTTATTTCCAGGTATAGAAATAGTAAAAGGCGTCCAATAGCTTTGTGACGAAGGTAAATTCGTCACTGTGGACTGACGGCTTCGGGGCTTGTACTATTGCACTTGTGTTTTTATTTTGAAAAGTGTTTCCTTCCCCATGTCTGTTACTCCTGATTATGTTCACCTGGTGCCCTGTGTTGTCTCCTCAAGTGTCTAATTGCTGATTAGTGTGTGGGTATTTAGGCGCTGTTTCCCTGTCTGTGTTGGCAGGTAGTGTGTGTGAGAGATCCTTGTGGCTGTGGTCAGGGAGAAACAGCAGGATTGAGGCTGTGTGTCATGTGTTCACATAAAGTATTAAGATATATGAAGCTATGATGACATATCTTTCACGATAAGAGCATAAATCATTCATCTTGAGGCGTGTGCACTGACAGACGTACTTAGAAACCTCCGTGCGGAGCTCCGCCTCGTTCTTCTCCAGCTCTCCAACCCGGGCTCTGTCAGCGTCGCTCGCAGCTTGACTGACACTGTCGGCCAGCTCGTCTCTCAGCTCGCGCTCCACCCTCTGCGCCTCCACATTCATCTTGGTCAACTGAAGAGAAACAGAGGCAACGTTACGTGATAAGATCTTTTTTATAACGTTATAATGTTGGGGGAAAAGGACCTTAACGGGCAGAGATGGCAAAAGTACACACATCCTTTACTCAAGTAGAAGTACAGATACTCGTGTTTAAACAGACGGGGGTAAAAGTAGAAGTACTGACTAAACTATTTAAGTAAAAGTAAAGAAGTATGGGCTTCGAAATGTACTTAAGATGTTGCCCCAGCCTTCTTACAGTGCAGACACGTTTCTGCTTGCTCTTGCCTCTGCTTACTTTTTTTGTGATGTTTTTCTATTTTTCTTTTTCTGAAAACTTCGAGCAGCGGCTCCTGGACATTAACCTATCACTGGGACAGTTATTCTTCGTAAATAGACGGAGGGTTTCAGCCATATTTCAATATTTGTATTCGGTCTTACAGTAGCGTGGCCTAGCAACAGCTAAAGCCTGGTACAGCATGCTATTTAGCTTAAGCTAGTTAGCAGCAAAATGCCTCCGTTCTCTACAGATGATTTCCACAAACTTCTACAGAAGATGGTCGTGTTGGAAATGAATGGACTAGATTGGAATGATTCCACTTTGCCAGTGTTGCAAAAGAATGGACAAAGGCATGCTAACTCAAAGCTAGTTAGCAGCTACAAGGATTCCAATGGACAGGAGGGTTGTGTACCAGGTAATAAATCTACAAGTGGTAGTCCTCCCTCGAACTCTCTGGGTGCAAGCCCGGAAGAGTAAATCATTTCCATGGGATTTGGGAGGAGGAATAACAGGCAGAGCCCAGCGCTCTGAAATCTGTGATGCGACCGGCTGGCCTGCATTGTTATCACCCAGGAAGAGCGCCTCTTCAACCCCTATTCATACTAGGAAACAGTCGTGGACAGCTGCTAAAGGGAGAACTAAAAACAATCCTCTTAAACCACCGAGTGTGCCAATCCAGAACAGATACGCTACACTGACACAGAACCGGAGATCTCTTTCTGATGATGCTGGGTTCAGAATTCCAGAAAAGACAGACAACTTCTAAATTGAACTATTTATTGTAAAGAGAGCAAAATATATATTTTACTTGGCCAAGGACTCATCGCGTGTTTGGGAATCACAGGCAGCAAAGCTGTCATCTGTAACCACCAAATCCGTCAAGAGCCTCGAGCGACAATACATTTTATTACACAGGGCGTTGCCCGTACATTTTTAATTGGTCAAGACTAGCTGAAGAGATACCATGGTTTAGACTTGATTCTCTTTGGTTGGTGCGCAGACTCAGAGTCTCTTGGCAACACGATCCTCCAATCAGCATTCAGCCGGCCTGTGGAAGTCCCTCCCTACTCTGGCACCATCATATGTAATTTGTTTTAATGAAGCTTCGACAGAAAAGTGTAATCTTGGTTATACTGATTCCCAGCTATGCGTGGGCGCGGAGCTAACCCAGGCGCCCAGGGCCATAGCCTCAATAACTCAATTGTTTCTACAGTGCCTGGATCTGGCTTCTGCTACTTTCTAATCTATTGCAAGCTGAAAACTTTCTTCTGACTATTCCCCTCGTTGGTATCGAACCCATCAGAACCTGGGATTAGTGATTGTGTCTATTTATTCTATAGTCATAGCAATCTCATGAGCACAATAAGCATATAATATAATAATAAGAATCAGTCTTGTAATGTTATATAAAAATAGACTCCACAATGACCTGGATAACCTGTCCTCTTCACACAGCAGGGTAAGGACCAATAGCTACTCCAAAAGTAAAAGGCTAGAGCAGGGGTAGCCAACACGGTGCCCGCGGGCACTCAGTCGCCCGCAGGGGCAACGTGAGTCGCCCGCCGGGCATGTTCTAAAAATAGCTCGCCAAGCAAATCCAAAACAAAAAAGGAAATGTAATTAAAATAATCTACTCTATGCATAAACGAAACCTAAATCATAGCGAACTCTATCTACTTACTACAACTCTATATCTATCTAACACCCCTCCTCCCTTTTTGAAATCCCGTTTGTGTCCTCCCACTTTACAAATATGTTTATTATTATTATTTTTTAGCGCAACCCGTCATCGCCAAGGAGGAGCACACAGCCTCTGTGAGCGAGCGAGAGAGCTAGGGGGAGAGAGAGAGAGAGAGAGAGCGAGAGAGAGAGCTAGGGAGAGCTCACTTTTATCTATTTAATATAGATAAAGTAAGAAGTCATTCCGGTGTGTACTATAGGACAGTACAAAAAACTGTTTAAAAGGGGAGTGATTAGTAAAATATGCATAAATAAAAAGAAATAATGCTAATTAGGTAACATAAGATAAGAATAAACCAGTTTAAATGATTTGTTATTGGTTGTGATAATATTCCAAAGATGATTGGAGTATTGAAAAGTATACAGCTCCCTTTCATCTGAGTGTTGAGAGCTGTATCCATAAATTCATTTTGTACTCAAAGTGCAGCAGATTGGTGCATTTCACTTCAACATTTAAAGAAAATTCTTTTAGAGGAGGTGAGGACCCCCCTAGAAGATGTGAGATCCCCCCTGGAGGATGTGAGGCCCCCCCTAGAGGATGTGAGGTCCACCCCCAAATAAAGCAGGTTAAAATGATTAAATTGCATACATTTTCTTTTAGTAAACACTGAAAACGGGTCCCACAGACCCAAACAGCACACAAAGGTTAAAGGTAAGCATATAATATATAAATATAAAATATATACACTGCAAAAAACAAAAAAAGAGGAGTAAAAGTAGCCCCCGACTTGCTTTATTTTTTGAAAGTAGCCCTCATCCTAAAAAAGGTTGGTGACCCCTGGGCTAGAGGGAAAGCTAACGAATGGGCCTGAAACTCTGATTGTGGGTGACTCTGCTGTAAGAGATGTAAAAAGTCTGTGTAGTAAGAACAACACGAAACATACTCTGTTTTCCCAAGGATATGGTTTCTGACTTGGCTGAGAAGATCCTGTATATTGGGGCTGAACATCCGACTGTGAAGAATGTGGTACTGCACATTGGAACAAATGATGTTGTGAAACGAGTCAGAAATGCTGAAAAAATACTTAAAATGATTGTTGGAAACTGTCAGCTCTCTAAATGCAGAGGTGTTCATCAGTGGCCCTCTACCGCCAGTCAGAAGAGGAGTGGAGAGATTCAGCAGACTGTCTGCACTGAACACCTGGCTTTCAGCTGCCTGTACTGACCATTCTGTCCATTTGATTGACAACTTTCACTTTTTCTGGGACCGCAGACATCTTTTTAAGGCAAATGGAGTTTGCCTGAACAAGTCAGGAGTGAAATTGTTTATCTCTAACGTATTCAACTTCCTGCGTCATCAATCTGTTCCCTCTGCCAGAGAAGAGGAATCAAAACAAGAGGAAGACACAACACATGGCTCAGTAAACCTTAGATATATCACTGCACCCGCCTGAGGAATGTCTTGATTATGGAATGGAGGAGTCTCCACCGCCCTTCACCCCCCCCCCCCCCATCACCTCTGAGGATACTCTTCCATCACCCCACAGCTCTCTCTACTCTCCGTTCACCCTTTTACCCTCCCCAACCCTCCTGGAGATCGCTGAACACATGAAGGAGATACAGAGGCTTGGCACCGATTCCTTCCTGGAGTTCAATGACCAAACTAAGACGATGCGCAGGGATGGCAGCATGTCCTTTACCCCCGCTCCTCAACGGCGGCCATCAAGATCGGAAACATGGATTGAACAAAATAACAGTGCAGCTGTTCTTATCGAATCAACCCCTCCCAACTTTAGTTTTATGAGTCAGGATAGAATGCATAAGAAAGGAGGTGGAGTTGCTATTCTGTTCAATGATTCCCTTCAATGCAGGAAGACATCTTATGGGAACTTTGCTTCTTTTGAATATGTGGCCCTTCAGCTGAAATGCTCCTCTCGAGCTCTGTTCCTAAATATCTACAGATCACCCAAATACTGTGCAAGCTTTTTTGATGACTTTACTGAACTGCTGTCTATAGTGTGTATTGACTTTGACCGACTAGTCATTGTTGGTGATTTTAACATCCATGTTGACAACCCCCAGGGCAGAGGGGCTAAAGAACTGTTTTGTGTTCTTGATATCTATGGACTGACTCAGCATGTGACCGAGCCCACGCACAATAAGGGGCACACTCTGGACTTAATTATCTCAAAGGGTCTGAATATCTCTAATGTTGTGGTGACTGATGTTGCACTCTCTGACCATTCCTGTTTTCTTTGAGGGCTCTATTTCTGTTCACAAAAATGTTCAAAAAGAGGTTACCACAAAGCAATATTTAACTGAAAATACAAGGGAAATGTTTACTCAGAATTTTTCTTCCACACTTGCCCCTGCTAACATCTCAGTAAATGAGCTAGTAGATCATTTTCATTCAAAAATGTAAAATGTTATAGATGCCATTACTCCAACTAAGGTAAAGGAAGTGACTGGCGAGAAAATATCTCCATGGAGAAAGGCCATGACCGTGAGAACTGAGAAAAAAAAGTGTCGAAAAGCTGAACGCAGGTGACGAAAAACAAATCTCCAGGTGCACTTTGAAATCTATAAAGAGAGACTTGGCCTTTATAATTTGGAATTTAAATTTGCCCGACAGTCTTTCTTCTCTGACATCATTACCAAAAACAAAAACAACGCACGTGCCTTGTTTGCTACCGTCGACAGACTAACTAACCCCCCAGTGTCAGTAGCCTCTGAATTTCTATCCACCAGGGCCTGCAATGATTTTGCCTTCTTCACTGACAAAATTCAGAAAATCAGACAAGCAGTCAGTGCCTCTGCATCAGGTACAGCAGATGTTTTGTCTCTGTGTCCACTTAAAATCAATTCAAACACCATGACACAATTCCATCAGATTAATGATCAAAACCTAGAGGACATTATACAACTTCTGAAATCCTCCTCCTGCTGTCTTGATATTATTCCAACAGGGTTTTTCAAAAAAAATATTCCTTGCATGGCCTCAGATCTACTTCATATAGTATACAAGTCTCTTCACTCAGGTGTTTTTCCACAGGCCCTGAAAACTACAGTCATTAAACCGCTCTTAAAAAAGAATAATCTAGACGCTTCAATAATTAACAATTACAGGCCCATATCAAACCTCCCATTTCTAGGTAAAATCATTGAAAAAGTAGTTTTTCAACATTTGAGGTATTTCTTGCATTTGAATAACTGTTTGTATGTGTTCCAGTCAGGCTTTCGTCCAAACCACAGCACTAAGACTGCTCTTGTAAAGGTCTTAGATGACATCCACTTAAACACAGACAGTGGCAGAACTTCAGTGTTAGTATTATTAGATCTCAGTGCTGCGTTTGACACTGTTGACCACAACATATTACTAGACCGACTGGAAAACTGGGTGGGACTTTCATCAACAGTTCTAAATTGGTTTGAATCCTACTTAAAGGACAGAAACAACTTTGTTTCCAGAAGTAAATACAAATCTGAGTTGACAAATATGACATGTGGGGTACCTCAAGGCTCCATCTTGGGGCCTCTTCTCTTTAACGTCTAAATGCTACCACTGGCTCAGATAATGAAAAACAACAAAATAAGTTACCATAGCTATGCGGATGTCACACACATTTACGTAACAATTTCACCAGGAGACTATGCTCCAGTTAAAACACTGAGTAAGTGCATTGAACAAATCAATGACTGGATGTGTCAGATCTTTCTCCAATTAAACAAAAACAAAACTGAGGTAATGGTTTTTGGAGCCAAGGCAGAACGTATAAAAATTAGCGCTGAGCTTCAGTCGGCAATGTTCAAAACAACAGATAAAGCCAGAAATCTAGGTGTAGTCATGGACTCTGACCTGAGTTTCAACAGTCACATTAAAACAGTTACTAAATCAGCCTACTATCACCTAAAGAACATATCTAGGATTAAAAGACTAATGTCACAGCAGGATTTGGAAAAACGTGTCCATGCTTTTATCTTCAGTAGACTCGACTACTGTAATGGTGTCTTCACAGGTCTCACAAAAAAATCTATTAGAAAGCTGCAGCTGATTCAGAACGCTGCTGATCGAGTCCTCACTGACACTAAGAAAGTGGATCACATCACTCCTGTTCTGAAGTCTTTACACTGGCTTCCTGTGTGTCAAAGAATAGATTTCAAAATACTGCTGCTGGTTTATAAAGCACTGAATGGTTTAGGCCCAAAATACATTTCTGACCTCCTGCTAAATTATGAACCATCTAGATCTCTCAAGTCTTCAGGGACGGGTCAGCTTTCTGTCCCCAGAGTCAGAACTAAACATGGAGAAGTTCAGTTTATTATGCTCCAAATATCTGGAACAAACTCCCAGAAACCTGCAGGTCCGCTGCAACTCTGACTACTTTCAAATCCAGGCTGAAGACTTATCTTTTTGTCGCTGCTTTTAATTGAAACTGAGCCGTTGTGTTCATCAGTAAAGTGGAACTTCTGTGTGAACTATTCATATCTTAGACTGCACTGTAACTTTTTATTCATGTATTTTTTCTTTTAATGTTTCTTTTATTATCTTTTCTTTTTAATGACTGATTTTAATTGCCTTTGTCTGAATGTCTTTCATTTTTGTAAAGCACCTTGAATTGCCTTGTGTTGAAAGGTGCTATATAAATAAACTTGCCTTGCCTCAAGTAAAAAGTACCCATAAATAGAAGCTGTTTTAAAGAGTACCTGACCTCCCTTTATATTAATAGAACAATAATGTCATTGTTAGCTAATGAATGTTTCCATGCTGAACAACGGCAACATGACAACGTTTTCATTGATCCCTCTTCTTTAGAGAAGACCAGGAAATGATGGATACACGGATCGTGTTCAAATCAATAGGCACGCAATGACTCTAAATAATAATGATCACGCCACCAAACACACATTCAGACTAAAGGAACCAGCCTGTTTGGAAAATGTAAGAAGTAGAAAGTACAGGTATTTGTGTTCAAAATGTAAGAAGTAAAAGTCAAAAGTCGTCAGAAAAATAAGTAGTGGAGTAAAGTACTGATACTAGAAAAATGTACTTAAGTACAGTAACAAAGTATTTGTACTCCACTACTTCCCACCTCTGTTAACGGGTGAGAATCTGGCTCAGATTGTGTTCGATTGCCGTTTCTGGGGTTATGAACGTGCTCCATGTCGTTTTCTTTGGCCACGTACCTCTGCAAACTTGGACTCCAGTTCTGAGTTGCGTTCTTCCACTTGCTTCAGGGACTTTCTCATGTGTTCATACATTTTGTGTGCGTGCTCAGCTCTCTGCCTCTCGTTCAGCTCCTTCATCTCCAGAGTGGTGATGCGCCGGGCGGCTGATACCATCTCTTTGTTGGCAAACGCCTTGTCTGCCTTATCCATGCTCGTTTCACCTCCTGGCGTTAGGGTGAAAACAAAATTAAGGTCGAGAATCTGATTTAATGTTGGAATCCACAAACTCCATAACCCTAACCCTACAAACTAGATTAACTCTCTGGTTTTAGGTTTTGCATAAAACGATAAGATATAGATTTCACACTAATTTCCTCTCTCTTTGGGACTGTTTTTTGCCAGATGTCCTGGTTTGAACTAGGTTGAACCCGGGTTAAAACAAATCTATGTCCATAACTATTCTTATATTGGTATTGACAAACAAGATAAACTGTCAGGTTCAATCATCGGTTAAGGTTTTGCATAACAGCGAAACAATTTGAATTGAACTGAAATGGTTTCATACTAATTTCCTCTCTCTTTGGGACTGTTTTGTCCAGATGTCCAAATCTATGGCCATACCAACTCTAAGCAGATCATTGGTCAACATTTATACTACTCACAGTGACATTAATCTCATAACATTTTTGTTTATTAAGACAGGCATGTGTCGACACTGCTAGCCATAGATTACATCATATGAAGCAATCAAAATAAGGGTAGCAGGTAAAGTGTGATAATCATCTACATACCACAATGTAGAGACGTAAACAACCGCACGTTAGCCCGAGGCTGTGTCTCGTGGTATTACCGCATCCCAAAGTTTATTAAGAAAGTGTTTTCCTATAATGGCACCAGTTGAATGAAATCATGTTGATTTATGCTGTGTTGATATAAATGTAATCATAACCTACTTGTTGTGAGTCACAGAACACAGTAGATACTTTGAAGACTAGTTTTATAACACATTAATAAACAGTCGTCAGTTCAATCCGTTTCATAAGGCTTTTTCATAGTAGAAAACAACAGAACTAATCAAATTCAGGCATATCCTATGAAAACTATTCTGTGGGAAGCAACGATGTACATTTGTACAAAGTCAGAAAATTCAATTAGTTTCTGACTTTAAAGTTAGAACTGTGACGACCCCTGCTTTAATCTCTCCTGTTGTGTGTGTATGGCCCTTTAATGATCTCCCTTTGTCCGTGTCAGCCTTGATTGATGGCACCTGGCCGCCGGTACAGGAGGAGTGAAAGGCACGAGCCAGAGGGTGTTTCTCAGGCCGTTTCTCAATCTCGAGGATTCTGGCTTCCAAGCCAATATTTCAAGGATGCTACGTCATCGAGTGCCGCCGAAGTACTGTTCCAATCTCCAGCATACTTGGAATTTCGCCGAGGCCGCGTCCTTGGTTTGGAGGAAATTTCAAGGCTGCACATGGGTAGACTTTGCGTCCTTAAAATCCCCACAATGCTTTATGCACCTGACCAATTTCAAAAACACTTGCGGAGAATGGCTGAACCGACGCAGCACACATTTAAATGTAAGTATGTAGTGGCGTAGAACATGTGTTGGTAAATATATTACATTCGTTATCACCAAAAATGTGTTCCGTGAAAGTAAAGCAAGTTCATAATTAGATAGACATCGTGAGGTATTTATTTTCGGTACAGTTTATGTTGAAACCATTAGAGAGAGTGGCACACTTGTTAGCCTGTTCCATTCTTCTTCGTTTTCCGAAGCCGTGGCTTGGAAGCATACTTGCTTAGTTTTTGAAGGAAGTGACTTGGAAGTACGTGACTACTAAGCCAGCATCCTCGAGATTGAGAAACGGCCTCAATGTCGAGGAAGGCTGCTCCAGAGCCACTATTTCAAGGATACCACGTCACCGAGTGCCGCCGAAGGACTGTTCCAATGTCCAGCATACTTTCAATTCTATGGAGGCCGGCGTGCTCCGTTGCGGGAAATTTCGAGGCTGCACATGTGTAGACTCCGCGGTCTTAAAATCCCCACAATGCTTTGCGCACGGACCAACTTCCAAATCTTAGGTGGAAATCGCGCTCCATTTAAGGCGGGGCTTCTCATATGACACACACCTGCACACCTGTTTGCCTGTTCCACAATTCTTCGTTTTCCGAGGCTAGGAGGGATTCTTGCCTCGCTTCTGAAGCAAATGACTCGGAGGTACATGTGCTACCAAGCAAGCGTCCTCGACATTGAGAAACACCCAGTCTGGTTCGCTCTCTCTGTTGGAGGGTTCGTTTGGAGAGCATCTACCTGACTTATGCTTTTGTTTCCCTTCCTCTTAGTTTGGCATTCAACACCTCGCACCACACCATGTTCACACACCCACACCTAAACTACTGATCTTACTGATTAACACATCCCATTGTGGTAGCTCTTTAGTTAAGTTGAGTTATTATAATAAATAGCGTTCCTTAAACCGTATCCTTTCCACGTTCTTTGTTATGGCCAAGAGCCAGGCCACATGTTCTAAAAGTGATATTTTTCTCAGAGCTCTGACTTTAATCTCAATTTCACTTTTGGTCAGATCTTAAAAAAATGTCACATGGCCGTAATCCTCTTCCATTAAAGGTAGGGTAGGTAAGAATGGAGAAACCAGCTCGAGTGCGCTAGAATTTGAAAGTTCACAACCGAAAAAAATCTGCCCCTTCCTTCAGACTTCCTCACAGAGCCCCTCCTCCAACACACACGAACGCGCACATGACCAATGAGGGCACGAGATAAGTTTGTGCACAGATGGAAGGCTGACAGGCAGGTAGGCCATCCAGTTATTTTAGCCGGGCCGGCTCAGATGATTGGTCGTGCTTTTTAAAGCGCCACGGCTTCCACAGATGAAATATTTTTAATGTATTTATTGTCAAAGCATTTAATGTATTCATTGCTATCGGGATGTTAAGAGCATTCCATGGAATATAACAACAAGTGTTTCTGAAGTGAATTACCTACCCCTCCTTTAAGATCTGAGTACTGCTTCCACCTCTCTCCATTGTTTACCTGTTGTATTGACGTTGTCCCATGCTTGTTCTAAAGTGTTCAGTTTCTCCTTCGTGATCTCCAGTTCTTTGTTCATGGCTGAGATCTGCTCCCGAAAAGACTCATTCTCACCCTGAGAGAAAAATAATACTGCATGTTGAGTCGATGCTAACAGTTAAAGGTCCCCTATGATACTGTTTTTCATCAATATATTATAGGTCTCAGATATATACAAAACATGTCTCTGAAGTGTTTGGCTCCAAACACCTAACAGATCATTGCAGCATTACCCATAATCCCGTCTGTTTCAGCCCTATTTCTAAAGTGCTGATTCTCTGTCTGTTACTTTGGATGAAAATAAGGAGCCCCTCCCCACGCCCCTCTGAGAGATATTTGGTTCCAAAGAAGAGGGGGGGGGGGGGGGGGGGGGTTACCTTTGTTGGTGATTGGCTAATGGTTACTCAAGACAAAACATCGTCATGACATCATAAAGTGGCCAAAATCTGATCAGCTCATTTTCAGACAGGTTTTTATAGAAATGGATCAGGACAAAAAGAGAGAGAATCTTTGTTCCTGAAACTTTCAGAGTCTCTTTCCACAGAGGGGACACATGTTGATGTAGAAGAGACATGAAGAAGAGGGGACACATGTTGATGTAGAAGAGACATGAAGAAGAGGGGACACATGTTGATGTAGAAGAGACATGGAGAAGAGGGGACACATGTTGATGTAGAAGAGACATGAAGAAGAGGGGACACATGTTGATGTAGAAGAGACATGAAGAAGAGGGGACACATGTTGATGTAGAAGAGACATGGAGAAGAGGGGACACATGTTGATGTAGAAGAGACATGAAGAAGAGGGGACACATGTTGATGTAGAAGAGACATGAAGAAGAGGGGACACATGTTGATGTAGAAGAGACATGAAGAAGAGGGGACACCTGTTGATGTAGAAGAGACATGGAGAAGAGGGGACACATGTTGATGTAGAAAAGACATGAAGAAGAGGGGACACATGTTGATGTAGAAAAGACATGAAGAAGAGGGGACATGTGTTGATGTAGAAGAGACATGGAGAAGAGGGGACACATGTTGATGTAGAAAAGACATGAAGAAGAGGGGACACATGTTGATGTCGAAGAGACATGAAGAAGAGGGGACACATGTTGATGTAGAAGAGACATGGAGAAGTGGATTTTGCATAATAGGTGACCTTTAACAATAACAAGGTGTATTACTGGAGGACGTTTGAGTGTTTTATTACCTGCACATGTTCCATGTTGCTGGTTCTCTGAATGAGGCGGCTGTCTCTCTGCAGCACGTCTCTGTATTTGACCGTTAGCTCCGTGTACTGCTTGTTGGCCTTCTCCAGCTCCGATGAGAGCACACTGTCATCCAAGGTCTTTTGTAACGCTGCCATCTTATAAGCAGCCATTTCCTGGAAATAAAAGAGAAGAGCTGTTAACGATGATTGTACGGTGTTAATAACATAAATATGACTTTTATTTGGGAAATTTGAAAGGGAGACAGTCCAGGTTATAGCATCAATACATGATCATTACTAATAGATATCCCCATGAAACTTCTGCAGTTGTTTACTAACATTAAAACAAATGATTGTTGTATTACATGTTTTCTGAAATTTGACGTTTGAATATGCAAATAAGGCTTCCTATTTTTATTTATTTATTTTTTCATTTTCGGGACAGAAATCTGAACATTTGACGAAAGGGGGAATTTGGGATATCTCTGTTTTAAAACTACATAAATCAGTATACTGTCAACTGCCATAAAAACTCCATGATTTAGGAAGAAAATGTTCAATAAATCAGGCAATGAATGATATATGAACAAGTACTACACACTATTAGCTTCTAAGCGTCTTTGAGTTTCTAGAAAAGCGCTATACAAGTATCATGTATTATTATTATTATTATTAAGTGGCTAATCATGAGAACAAAGTCACTGTGAGAAAACAGCCTTTAAAGGGCTGTAGTCATATATTTCGACATCTTGACCTAATATACTGTATATTAACACGATTCTTTCCCTATTGCAATATACTGGTTTATTTCTATTTCTATTTTGAGATTTTTGTATTTTAGAATTCTTTATTTCTACTCTTTGAATGTGTTATTATGTGCAATGAATGCCTTGTTTTGTTTTATGCTGCTGCAACAAAAACATTTCCTAAATTGGGATTATAAAGTACATCTTATCTTATCCTATCTATTGATTACTTCCATTAAGACAAGTTTTGTTCGTAGTTTTCTGAAGACACATGTTCTAATGCTAACATATTTTGGATTTAAAAGATATCCACCGATCAAATGAACAGCGCACTAGAATAAGAAACCAACGTTTCAGGTGTTTTCTTTTAACCGGTATGGGAGAAGACATATTATGAAAGAATAATAGCGCTATCTTTCAGTGCATGGAAAAACAATCTTTCTCCCGTTGTGTCTCGCCAAAAAAAATATAGTATTTGGCAAACTGGGTGAAATTCTCATATTCTGCTCCATGTTTGCCATAATATCTTTATGTATCTTAATACTTTATGTCTTCACACTAGTTTGGAGTCACAGATACGACATTACAAATAATTCCTGCTGAAAACTTTTTTTCTACATCTGGTCAGAGATGGCAAAAGTACACTCATCCTTTACTCAAGTTATTCACAGTGACCAATAACTCTCTTTAAGGCGGGGTAGGTAAGTTTGAGAAACCGGCTTGAGATACACTTTGTGTTATATTACATGGAATGCTCTTAACATCCCGATAGCAATGAATATCTGAAGTGCTTTGACAAAAAATCCATAAAAACATGTCATCTGTGGAAGCCATGGCGCTGTAAAAAGCACGACCAATCATTTGAGCCGACCCGGCTAAAGTAACTGGATGGCCTACCTGCCTGTCAGCCTTCCATCTGTGCACAAACTTATCTCGTGCCCTCATTGGTCATGTGCACGTTCGTGTGTGTTGGAGGAGGGGCTCTGTGAGGAAGTCTGAAGGAAGGGGCAGATTCTTTCCAGCTGTGTATTTTTCAATTCTAGCGCACTCGAGCTGGTTTCTCCAAAATTACCTACCCCACCTTTAAGTAAAAAGTACCCATAACTAGCAGCTGTTTTAAAGAGTACCTGACCTCCCTTTATATTAATAGAACAATAATGTCATTGTTAGCTAATGAATGTTTTCATGGTAACCAACGGCAACATGACAACGTTTTCATTGGTCCCTCTTCTTTAGAGAAGACCAGGAAATGATGGATACACGGATCGTGTTCAAATCAATAGGCACGCAATGACTCTAAATAATAATGATCACGCCACCAACCACACATTCAGACTAAAGGAACCAGCATGTTTGGAAAATGAGAGAAGTAGAAAGTACAGGTATTTGAGTTCAACATGTAAGAAGTAGAAAGTACAGGTATTTGAGTTCAACATGTAAGAAGTAGAAAGTACAGGTATTTGTGTTCAACATGTAAGAAGTAGAAAGTACAGGTATTTGGGTTCAACATGTAAGAAGTAGAAAGTACAGGTATTTGAGTTCAACATGTAAGAAGTAGAAAGTACAGGTATTTGAGTTCAACATGTAAGAAGTAGAAAGTACAGGTATTTGAGTTCAACATGTAAGAAGTAGAAAGTACAGGTATTTGAGTTCAACATGTAAGAAGTAGAAAGTACAGGTATTTGAGTTCAACATGTAAGAAGTAGAAAGTACAGGTATTTGAGTTCAACATGTAAGAAGTAGAAAGTACAGGTATTTGAGTTCAACATGTAAGAAGTAGAAAGTACAGGTATTTGTGTTCAACATGTAAGAAGTCAAAGTAAAAAGTTGTCATTAAAATAAGTAGTGGAGTAAAGTACTGATACCAGAGAAATGTACTTAGGTACAGTAACAAAGTATTTGTACTCCACTACTTCCCTCCTCTGTACCTTGTATCTCTGCAGGTAGCCCATCCTCTGGGTGACGGAGGCCTGCATGTTGCTGCTGTCGTCCTTCATCTTGCCGTTCTCCTTGCGAAGGTGCTGCTCTTGCTCCAGCAGCGTGGTGTAGCGCCTCGTTAGCTTCTTCTCGTTAACCTTCAGCAGCGTGGACCTTCGCAAAGCTTCGCTCAACTGTCTCCTGATTTCCTCTGGGTCCTTTTGAAGGGTGTCTAGCAGCTCCTGACGGGTGAAATGAAGGGGGGGAAACACAGCAGTGAAGCAAAGAGGATAATGGATTACAGTTTGACATCAAAGCAGCATTTTATTACTATACTGGAAAAATAAGACATTTCAGTGCTTTGTCCTGCATTTCTGTTCAAGTCAAATGTCTCTCATGTCATGTGACCCAATGACTGGGAATCAATGCATCACTGCACTGCAAATTCCACTGCTTTATCTATTTGACATTCATTAAACAATTAAATTGACTATTAAAATGTAGCTGTTTTTATTTTTTAAATGACCCAATCACTCAAATAAACGCAGCATTGTATAGTTACTCTGACCATAAGACACACCTTTTTTTAAATTAGTTTTTAATATAAATATCTTTATTAAAAATACTGTCTTTCTTTTCAATAGCTTTCAAGTCATGTGAAACAATGACTCTAAATCAATGCAGACTATTACAACAGAAACCTCTTTTGGTTGAATTTAAGTGTTTTTTCTATTTAATACACATTTCATTATTATTATTATTAATAATATTCGGCTATTTTAGTCTTAATTCTTCTCAATTTCCTCCAAAACATCCGACCGAATGATTCAAAGATCAGTGGGACATTGTATTAATAATAAGACACACGTATTTTAATTAGATTTTATTGCTATTAATATAAATACTTTTTGTTGTTGAAAGGCTAATTTCTTTTCAAAAGCGTAATGTGAAACAAAGATTCAAAATCAATGAGGCACAGACACAGTTTTATCATTTAAAAAACCACAGACACGTGTGTAATCCTTTATATATACAGTCTATGGTGTAATCTTGTCCCCAACGTGCAAACACCAACGGTTGAAAGCTCTATCTTTCTCCTTCTCACACACTCTCTAGGGACTCGTTCATATTTTAAACTACATGACAGAGTGAGTAGTCCCTCATGTGTGTTTCACATTTATTAACGCAGCAACAGGGATATAAAACATCTAGATAACATCTAGTCCCATTCCGCAAGTAATCTGATAATTACCCGTCTTTGAACATCGGGGTATAAGTTCGTTTGTGTGGGTTAATGAGAGGCAAATGTAAAGTGCTTGGGGAAAGTCTGATAGAAAAATGCAGCCCATCTTGCAATAATATGCGGTCACTTTTCCTCGTCTGACTTACGTTGAATTCCTGGATTTTAACAGCGTCCACCTGCTTCTGCTCCTCCAGCCTGTTCTTCATCTCTGCAAAGGTTTCTTTCTCCTTTTGCCACTCCGTCTTTTCACTGATCAAAAACACACAAAGAATATTAGATGTTGCACTTACAAAGAGAGCGAGAAAGTGTCCTGTTAACCAACCTGAGGTACTCTTTATAGAGGAGTCCAAACTAACTTAAAGGGGACCTATCATGCTATTTTTAGGCAATAGCATAGGTCTCAGATATATACAAATATATAAAAAACATGTCTATGAAGTGTTTTGCTCAAAATACCAAACAGATCACCCATTCTAGCCATGCCTCATATCCCTCTATTTCACTTCCTGTTTCAAAAGGGCTGATTTGGGTATAAGGCTTTAAAAAAAAAAAGGAGGGAGCTGAGCTCATGCGGGACCCGGCAGCTACTGTCTACTTCTAAGCCAATATTTCAAGGATACTACGTCATCGAGTGCCGCCGAAGGACTGTTCTAATCTCCAGCATACTTGGAACTCCACAGAGGCCACGTCCTTGGTTTGGGGGTAATTTCGAGGCTGCACATGGGTAGACTTCGCGTCCTTCAAATCCCCACAATGCTTTGCGCACGGAACAATTTCAAAAACCCTTGCGGAGAATGGCTGAACCGACGCAGCACAGCACACATTTAAATGTAATTATGTAGTGGCGTAGAACATGTGTTGGTAAATATGTTACTTTGTTGCATTTGTTATCACCAAAAATGTGTTCCGTGAAAGTAGAGCAAGTTCATAATTAGATAGACATCGTGAGGTATTTATTTTCGGTACAGTTTATGTTGACACCGTTAGAGAGAGTGGCACACTTGTTAGCCTGTTCCATTCTTCTTTGTTTTCCGAAGCCGTGGCTTGGAAGTATACTTGCTTCGTTTCTGAAGGAAGTGACTTGGAAGTATGCGACTACCAAGCCAGTATCCTCGCGATTGAGAAACGGCCATGCTTTCCAGTACAGGTTAGCTCTGAGTGTTAGCGATGCTAATGTAAACACCGACCATATTACGTCCAAAACAGTCAGTTATTGTTTCTGATAGCACAATTTCTGATTGGGCCGTGGGTCCACATTTCAGATATTACGTCAGGGACACATATTTATGTATAAAAGACATCAAAAAGTGCATTTTGCATGATAGGTCCCCTTTAAACAAGAGAGAACGTTTCCTTTTAACCAACCTGAGGTATTCTTTATAGAGGAGTCCCTGTTGGTGACTGATGACGGAAAACTTCTCCTTGTATTCCTCCAGCGTTCCTGTGAGTTTCTCCAGGGTTTCCTCCTTGTTTTTGAGCTCCTAATTAATCACATAAATGTTTAATTTATAGAACACACATATTGTTGATTTACAGCTTTCCCCTTCAGAGGACAGTGGGCCTGACCTGAAGGAGTCGAACAGCGTACTCGTTCAGAGGACTGATGACCTCGGTGCTGCCGGGAACCAGGGCCTCGGGGAGGGTCGGGGGTCGGAGGCCGTCTGACCTCCTCAATAACTCCACCTCTCCTTCCAGACGGCTCACCTGACAAGCACAGAGATAGACAATGAAGGTTCAGCAATATATCTAATATGTATATAGGACCCTGTTGGGAAAATACTGACCCTAACCCTACTGAATGCACTCTTCCAATCTGAGAGTAACATGATAACAAAGGTTTCCCAACTGTAGCTGTGAACATGACAGGATGTGTGATTACCTAGAAGAGCATCAGGACTGTTTGAGGCATATGATAGCTATGTGATTAACATGATGATTCAGCCTCTATGGAGAGAGACATATGACAAGCATGATCATTTTTATTTTTGTATTACTTTTAATATAGTATATTTTAATATTGTTTTAATATTGTCTGCTTATCTGTATTATTGTGTTGCACTGTTGGAGAAGCCTGTGGCCTAAGATTTTCAACGACATAATTACTCTGTAGCTATGTTAGTTTGACAATTGAAGATGAAACGTGGCTGGGTCTTTCAGCATGACAATGATCCCAAACACACCGCCCGGGCAACGAAGGAGTGGCTTCGTAAGAAGCATTTCAAGGTCCTGGAGTGGCCTAGCCAGTCTCCTTTGGAGGGAGTTGAAAGTCCGTGTTGCCCAGCGACAGCCCCAAAACATCACTGCTCTAGAGGAGATCTGCATGGAGGAATGGGCCTAAATACCAGCAACATTGTGAAAACCTTGTGAAGACTTACAGAAAACGTTTGACCTCTGTCATTGCCAACAAAGGGTATATAACAAAGTATTGAGATGAACTTTTGTTATTGACCAAATACTTATTTTCCACCATCATTTGCAAATAAAGTCTTTAAAAATCAGACAATGTGATTTTATGGATTTTTTTTCTCATTCTGTCTCTCATAGTTGAGGTGTACCTAGGATGAAAGTTACAGGCCTCTCTCATCTTTTTAAGTGGGAGAACTTGCACAATTAGTGGCTGACTAAATACTTTTTTGCCCCTCTGTATATATATGTTCATTTGAATTCATTTCTTATGTTAAATGTACTTAATTGTATATCGTTTTATTTGTATCTTTAAATTGTATTAATCTCTAATCTGTGCCGTCCTGCTTTTCATTCTCACCCTGTTGCTGTTAAACTGCTGAATTCCCCCACAGGGATTAGTAAAGATGCTTCTTATCTTATCTTAACTTCAGTGTGATTAAAAATGCATTCAAATTGTTCCTCAGTTGACTTGTGAACAGGATCAATATAAATGCATAAGAATGAGTCTGTCTTCTGTAAAGGAACTAAAGGCATTATGGGAAGATCTTTATCAGGTTTACTCTGGAAGCAGGGTCTATCGAACAAAGCTAATGTGAAACAGATAGAACAAATAAACAGATTCATAGAGAGCACACCGAAACAAACAATGTAATAAGAAAGTCTAGGAATGGAAACATATAAACAACAAAGTGCTGTAACAGAATAAAAGTGGAGGACTTGGGAGATGAGTTATGAGATCTGCCTTTCGAGAAATAATTCAATACGAAACAAGGCTGTCTTCTTGAAGAACAAATCCAAGAAGCATGTTCCTGTGTGTCCTGAGGGAGCCGTCCTTCATCCGTTTGAATATTGAATGTTAAGTCAAATGAAAAGTTGACACACATGTTTGTTTATCTCCTTTCTTGCACGAGCAACACATGTTGAAAAGGAGAGGAGAATTGTTTTTGGAGGAAATGTTCCAGTCGTGCTAATTACTCACAGAGACAGGAAGAATTTCAGGCATCGCCGCAATTCTCCATAAACCTTTTTCACGATGTAAATGTGTCTTGTTAACTACTGTCATATAAATATATTTATTGCATTGACTGTAAATAACAGTTACGCCAAACAGCTGTAAATATTGTGAGTTTGCCTTGATAAAAAATGGTTTATTATCCTCCTGACTTTGAACAAACTGTGATGATTAATGTTCGAATGTGAAGCCGGATAAAACGGACCAAGTGGAAACAAAGTGGAAACAAAGTGGAATATACTGCTTTGTTTTTCTGCCAAATGAAGGAATATAAACGCCACTAAAAATCAATGTCCCTCTAAAATGTCATCAGTTAATTGTTTTATTCTATTAGACATGTGAGTCGAATTATCATATTAAGGGAAATGTAATCTTGTCAAAAATGTGTTTTCTGATGTCAGAGTGACCTGGATTAACACATTCTAAATCCTTCATAAAGTAGACGTTTGACCCAAATCTTAAGAAATTCCCACAATTCATGTCCTGAGATTTTGCAGTTACACAATGTGACGGATGTTAGTTAATACGGAGTTTTATAATTGTATCCATTTGTGGGAAATTGTCCTGGTTAGCGAGTAAATTCCTGAGTTATGTTTTGTTTTGTAAGGACACTGTCCGCTCCAGCAGCGAGCCGCGCACCCAGACCCCACGCAGTGTTCTCATCTGTTGGTCATTACTGGTGTTATTTTTCTGGTTGCTAAGAAACGCCATTGTACCACAAATCACTGATGTTCCGCTGTAACGGTGGTGGACTCATCAGAACAGAGTGGGTGAGCTGACCAATCAGAGCACACACAGGAGCTCCAACAAGCCGTTTAGGACACGGAGTGAATACACATACTATACAGAGATGCTGTTTGAGAAACCAATGTGACTTTGGAACATTGAAAAATGTAAATCTATTAGACCTCAAAAATTGAATTATGTTCAGTAGAAATGGCGATGTCATGGGACCTTTAAAACATAAAATTGGAATCATTTTTATTTAAGTAGATAGGACATGTTTCCCAAATCTGAAGAAACTCCCACAATGTACAGTATTTCGTGAGATTTGGCAGTTCACATGAATGGGATGTGTTTAACCCCAAAAATGCTTGAGTCCACAGGACGTTTGTGTCAAATGTTAAAGAATTCATCTTAAGGCCCTCCTCAGATATTGCATTTTGCTTCCAAAAGGATAACATTAAAAACTTCAGCCAAGCTGCAGTTTAAGTTTCAGTGAGTTCTCGTATTAGGGCCAGAAAGCGTGTCTTATGAGGAAACAGAGACCGTGACTTTGATAGAGATGTTGTGTTCTCAAGGATGGGATGGATGTTAAGTTACGATTACTTTGACCCTTGAACCCCAGAATCTAATCACTTCATACTCGAGTCTACTCAACGTTTGTGGCGAATTTCAAGAAATTCCCTCGAGTGTTTACTATCTTATTTTTCTCCTTTTGTGTTTACACGAATGGGATGGAGGCCAAATCTAATCAGTTCATGCTCGAGTGCACTGGAAGATTGTGCCAATGCTTTAGGAGGAAAATAAGATATCCCAGTAACCACTCGAGGGAATTTCTGATATCCCAGTAACCGCTCGAGGTAACAGTTTTTTCCGAGAGACATTTGGGGTAAATTGTCCTAGTAAGCAAGTTAATTTGTGATTTATGGCCCAATAAGTGTTTTGTCAGGACAGAGGGACCTTTACCAAAGAATTCTAACAATTCTTCCAGTAGACGTTTGTGGCAGCGGGGTGTGGTTTGGGCGCTGGCTGCGGGAGTGAAGGGAGTGGCTCGGCCGGAGGCCAGACAGCTGATCGGAATCAGGTAATCAGTGCGGGAAGAAAAGCATATCGTAACCTGGTTCTGTTCTGTTATGCAGTAGGCGGGATCCTGGAAGGTCGCGAAAGGACCTGTGAAGTTTCCCACCCGGGCAACGTTTGAGACCCGCGCATATTATTGTTTGGAGATAATAAACGCCTGTGTTCCACCAACCTGCTCTTTCCGTCCCGATTTAAACCCTGTGTGAGCGGAGAGGCTCACAACGTTTTACCCAAATCTTAAGAATTCCCACAATGCATGTCCTGAGACTTTTGAGTTTACACGAATGGGATGGAGGCCAAATCTAATCAGTCCATGCTCGAGTGCACTGGAAGATTGTGCCAAATTATAAGAAATTCCCTTAGCGGGTTCCAGAAGTATTAGATAGAAAAGTTCATGCCTTAGCCAACAACTCGAGTTACAGTTTACCTTAAGCACAAAATGTCAGAGTTTTATCCTATAAGACCTTTCTGCATACCGTCGGAATGAACAGGCCAATTATTAGGTAATAGCCAAAGCCGTGTTTTCTGAGGACACATCTACCTTGACATTTGAACACAACATTGTTATCAGTTCATTCTTGAGTCCAATTGAGCGTTTGTGCCAAATTTGATAGAAATTCCCTCGAGGCATTCCTGAGATATCGCGTTCATGAGAACGGCACGGATGGATAATCATAAAAAAACAACTAACATGTTGTTTGTCATTATAATTCAACAGCATCCCATTTTGTCTTGACATATCAAAATATCGTTTACCTTTTCTTTGGCTCCGGCGAGCTGACTGAAACGTTCGGTTGCTTCTTCCCGGGCCAACTTCAACTCCTGCCTCAGTTCTTCATTTCTCCCCAACAGCTGCTGGATTTGGGACTCAGACTGCCCAATCATGTTGCTGCCATCTATATCCTGAGATATGAGGGGCGAGCACAGTCAAAACCAATCAGAGATGGCAAAAGTACACACATCCTTTACTCAAGTAGAAGTACAGATACTCGTGTTTAAAAACACTCTGGTGAAAGTAGAAGTACTGACTAAACTGAAGAGGCTTTGAAATGTACTTTAGTAAAAAGTACCCATAACTAGCAGCTGTTTTAAAGAGTACCTGACCTCCCTTTATATTAATAGAACAATAATGTCATTGTTAGTTAATGAATGTTTCCATGGTGACCAACGGCAACATGACAACGTTTTCATTGGTCCCTCTTCTTTAGAGAAGACCAGGAAATGATGGATACACGGATCGTGTTCAAATCAATAGGCACGCAATGACTCTAAATAATAATGACCACGCCACCAAACACACATTCAGACTAAAGGAACCAGCCTGTTTGGAAAATGTGAGAAGTAGAAAGTACAGGTATTTGGGTTCAACATGTAAGAAGTAGAAAGTACAGGTATTTGAGTTCAACATGTAAGAAGTAGAAAGTACAGGTATTTGTGTTCAACATGTAAGAAGTAAAAGTTAAAAGTCATCAGAAAAGTAAGTAGTGGAGTAAAGTACTGATACCAGAAACATGTACTTAAGTACAGTAACAAAGTATTTGTATTCCACTACTTCCTAACTCTGAAACAAACCCAAAAAAAAACTAAAAAACAACCTAATCTGTGAGATAGAAAAGATTATTTGAAATGTTGCCTATCTTTCAGTGGAACGGGTCAACCAATAATCTCTTTATTGAACGTTTGCCATCACTTAAACACGCAATTCCTTATTTTTCTAAATTGACATTGCTAGCATTAATGAAACTATTAACTCTACTGAATATTGTGTTTATTTTCATATGATCCTTGCTGCTGGTACTTCCTGTTTCTATCTCTTTGAGCTGCACAATTGTTGGAAAGGTTGGAAATAACAATATGGACAGGAGTGACGTTTAAAGTGCAATATGTGGTAAAAACCAAATTTGTCAATATCTAAATTGAGTTTTGTGGTTCTGCAGACAAATCCAGTCAAACAGTTTTTGACACACTAAATGAAAGATCTTTGTTTAGGATAGATTCTCCCAAAATCACAACAGGATCAATTTAATAAAATTCTCTAATATCTCAAGTCATTTCACAATTGCAGCTCTACTTCCTCTTCTGCTCATTAAGTCCGATGCTGAGCCCCGTAGTATAACAACAAGCCAAACAACAATTATCCTCCTCTCTCAAATTTGACTTATATAGTCTTGTATATGCCGGATGATTGCAGAGCTCAATCTCTGGAAAGTGGGACAACCCTCAACTTTTTTGTTGAGAGGGAACTCGAGAGGAGACTTGAGAGGAGACTTAAGAGGTGACTTGAGAGGTGACTCGAGAGGGAACTTGAGCGGGGACTCAAGGGGGAACTGAGAGGTGGTTTGAGAGGGAACTCGAGAGGAGACTCGAGAGGGGACTTGAGAGGGAACTTGAGAGGGAACTTGAGAGGTGACTTGAGAGGAGGCTTGAGAGGAGACTTTTGAGGTGACTTGAGAGGGGACTCGAGAGATGACTTGAAAGGGAAATGGAAATGGGACTGGAGAGGGAAGTTGCTATGTGACAAGCCATCTAAACAAAACTTTATTGACATTTATTTTCAGTAAGATTTTTGTTTATCAATTTCACACAGCTTGAAGGTAGGGTAGGTAAGAATGGAGAAACCAGCTCGAGTGCGCTAGAATTTGAAAGTATTCAGCCGAAAAAAATCTGCCCCTTCCTTCAGACTTCCTTACAGAGCCCCTCCTCCAACACACACGAACGCGCACATGACCAATGAGGGCACGAGATAAGTTTGTGGACAGATGGAAGGCTGACAGGCAGGTAGGCCATCCAGTTACTTTAGCCGGGCCGGCTCAGATGATTGGTCGTGCTTTTTAAAGCGCCACGGCTTCCACAGATGACATTTTTCTATGTATTTATTGTCAAAGCATTTAATATATTCATTGCTATCAGGATGTTAAGAGCATTTCATGGAATATAACAAAGTGTTTTTGAATTGAATTACCTACCCCACCTTTAAGTTTATATAGTATAATAATTCTCATGTTTCATTTCATTATTATTTTACACATTCGAAATAAATAAAAAATAAAATAATCCAATAGCTGGTAGACGCTCACCTTGGCTAACCTCTCCAGACGGGAGATGTCGATGGCAGCTTCAGATGGAGCCGTCTCTCGGTTATTCCTCATTGCTCTGAGGACGTCTCTCAGCGCAGCCTCCAGGTCTCCTTTCTCTTTTGACAGCTCATCCACTACGGGTTTAAACACTGCTGTGAGTTGTTATGCTCCCCACTAATGGAACAAACTTCCAGAAAACCTGAGGTCTTTACCAACGCTGAGTTTGAGGCTAAAAACACAACTTTTTTCAGCTGCTTACCCAGAAGCCTTTTTACTTGTTTTAGCACCGACTGTATTTGCAATGTTGTTTTTAAACTATCTCTTTTATGCATTGTTTTTATGAATCTGTTATTCCATTGTGTTTATGTATTGTGTTCCTTTCTGTTGTCTTCTTATTAAGTGTTAATGTTGATGTAAAAATTGAATTGTCTGAAAATGTGCTATAAATAAACGTACCTTCCCTTCCCTTACAGAACCATATCTGTGACACTGATGCATTTCATTACACTAAAAAGTATCGTGTTGTGAAAAACTGCTTAACTATCCCTGCAGGACATTAAGCTCTTCTACTAAGGGTTGTCAGACAACTTATAGAAGTGAACCGAATGGTTAATGTGTACTCACGCTTCATGTGGAACTGGGTCTTCTGGAGTTTGAGCTCTCTCTCCTTATTGCTCACTTCCTTTTGGAGGTACTCATTCTGCAAAGAAGATGTTATCAAAAGTTAACAAAGAAAACCTTAAAACTTTTATAGCTGCAGGTGCAACATGTATTGTGTCAAATGTATTGATGTTGAATCCTCAAATCACTTTAGACTGATAGAGAGGCGAAGTCCCGCCCATCTACTTCCGACCCATGGGACTTTATTTCGGAAAAATTATGCATTGAAGTCAATGGAGAGAGAAAGATGATCTCTCGATCACGTTTGAATTGTGCCACAAATTACACATATGATGTTTGTCAATTTAAAAATCATTTCCATGTCAAAAAAGTCACAGTTTGTCGTAAAACTGTTGAAATATAAGACTAAGAAAAATACGCAACTAGAAAGACTACAAATCCCAGAATCCCGGTCCCGCATGCTGGCTCTTAGGAACCGACTAACTCCCCTTGTGTGTGTGTACAGCTCTCAACATGCCCAGACTTGGAGTGACTTTCACCTCTTCTAATACTTTCCGCCTCATTCTGAAAGAAAGAAGTGAAATGTGCCAACGTGACGGCGGTCTTGGTGAGGGACTTCGCCTTTCTATGCTCTTTATATTCAAATGTTTGATATGTATAGTTCAAATTTGGGGCGTCTCAATACATCGGTATGGATGAAAATGGTAATATAAAAAAATGAATTACTGATATTATGTTAAAAATACTACTATGATAATATTGTGTTGGCCTTGTCGATGTATCGATTTCTTGTTTTCTATATATATTGCGGTGGTGCAATCTTTTTATTAATTATTACGGATACAATAATGGTGAATCTGATATTGTACACATTCTTCCAAACTTGTCTTTTCCATTCTGCTTGATTTCATTTGTCTTTACCCAAACATTACTCAACACAATATGCTTTCTTTCTGATTGAAAGTAAGATGTGTAAATAACCATGTAATCATTTCATTTCATGGCATCCTTCTGACATCCTGGACATAGAGCAGAACTCCCTGGATGACAAACGATTGTTCTGTGGAAAGCCATTCGCTCGTCACAATGAATTAACCCCTAATGTGGAAAGTGCTTCTCTTTAAAGCACATGGGCCTTGATTGAAGACATGCGAGAAATGGCGTGATTAGTTCCAGGCTTACTTTGCGTCTGATCTCTTCATCTGTGTAAGTGCTGCTGTGTTTAAGAGGCAGCTGTTCACTTCTGCTGGACCGAGGGTCCTCCTCCTGCCAAAGGCTGGACTGACGGATGCCTGTAGACAGAAAGTATGGTTACTAACACTTTAGAAACGGTGCAATGTGCATATAGACTCATTTGCTATGTGTTTATCATTTATAAGAAGGGAAAAAGTAGATAATGCTTTATTTTATTGTACTATATTTGGTCTTATTTATTTGTATGTTCTTAAAATAGTTCTCTATCTGTGTTATTTCATCTTTGTTTTACTTTTATGTATGCACCACGAAACCAAGTCAAATTCCTCATACGTGTCGACCTACCTGGTGATAAACCTGATTCTGATTGTTTTGCACATCGTTCTGCTTTTATTTGCCCACATGTTAAGATATGTGGCTCTCTCTACCTCTTTCTAAGTATCCATCCTAGGGCTGAACGATATATTGTGTCATGGCGATAACCGCGATATGCGCGATATTAACATCGCAGGGACGTGCGATTTAAAAAAAAAAAAAATTTAAATTAATTTTTTTAAGGACGTGCAATATTAAGTAGGTACATTAACTCAAACACGTCATGTTACAATTATTTTGCTGCTTGCTACAAAAGGAAAACTTGCTCAGCTCTCATGTCAGGGGTACTTGAGTGAGTAACATGCAGGCTAGGCTCTGCATGCACAGCAAACTACCAATCACAATCATTCTTGATCAGATCACAGCAGGCCCCGCCCTTCTAGTTTGCAGACCATCAAAACACCGGTAAAAAATGAGCGAGGCACAGGAGGTCAATACCGGCGAGAATGAAGATTTACTTCCAAAAAGAAAAGCGACATCTGCCATCTGGAACTATTTTGGATACAAAAAGGTTCTTCTCTTCTTCATTCACAGATGAACCCCCTTATTTGAGGGGAAGCAACATGCACTCATCTTGACTTAAGGTATGATGAGTCAACCAGTTAAGATCCAGACGTCCGTGACTAAAATCCTTCATCCGGTTAAATATAGTTAAACAAAACGCAATATATATCGCAATGTCAGCTTTTTTCAATATCGTGCAGCCCTAATCCATCCTGTTCAAAATATTCAATAATGTAATATTTTAATGCGCCACTCATACAATTATAGGTTGATAACTCAAACCATGTGCAAATAAAGCCATATCATGATGAGAAACGTTCAAATAAGTTCAAAGAGAATACTTTTCTTTACATTTTGTAAAGAAATGTTTCTGCCGGAGAGAGGAAAGTCTGAAGCTTGCTGCTGCTGTGTTTAAACCCTACACCTTAAAGGAGGAGCCTCATTCAGATGTGAGTGTAACTACATCTAGAGATCACTCCATCACCGAGTGGGGGGTAAGGGTTGCAACTTCATAATGAATTCCATCCTTCATTTTCTGACCACATGACTGCGGTCGTGATAACAGAAAACATGCTTTAGTTAATTCTGGGTACCCCCTTGAATACTGAAGGATTTCTCCCTGATCCCCATTATACTGGAACTGTACCTTCAGGGTATACGCAGGAATCCTGAAGTCAAATTTAATTCCTTTCAAGACCTTTTTTAAGACCCTTTCCATACATTTTAAGACCTCATCGCCACTTGGAGTTCTAACCCGTTACCTTGGCGACACACTTTACCTCACATTGACTATATACAGTATTGATTGTCCTTCCTCCTTATCTTCCAACCATTTGGACGCAGACTTGCATTTCCCCATAACGATGTTGCTTAGCAACCAGCGTAAACGGACCTTCGTGCTATCAAGCAGTGAGCGTGCGATGTCCTGTTCAGATGACGTCAAATCCAACGGGATGCCATAAATAAACTACACAGAATCACACTACACACCTACGCAATGATTACATTCAGGCAGACTGTAGAATACAACCTCTTTGGACAATTTATATACTTATTGAAAACAAGCTACAAAATGTAATACCTTGGAAAATGCCCTTTAATACTTTTTAATAGCCTTCATTTTGATTGATCAACTTTTAATACTTTTTAAGACCCCGCGGACACGCTGACCTTGTTTGAATAAATGTGACGGATACATTAATTGATGGATAATGATGTTGATGCATAAATTGGCTTTTAAAAAATTCCACGATTTCTGCATCACCTCTTTCCTTCACAATGCGCCGTATTTCTTTCTTCAGCTCAAGTCTTTCTTCTTCCAGCCGTTCGATCTAGAATGAAATGAATGAATGAGCTGAACGGAGAACATTGTGTTAAGAAAGCAGTCATTGTAACATTTGTAATCCTCTCTGTACCTCTTTGGTGAGGACTTGATTTTCTGCTTTGTACTGTCGCTGCCTTAGATCTTTGGCTCGCCTGAACACAGTCAGATCTACTTCCTGTTTTGGCTCCAGACCTTGGGAGTTAAGAAAAAACAAGAAAGAAACAAATGATCCATGTTGGTCCGTTTCTTAGTAGACGAAGAGATGGGACAAGATAGTTTTTTTTGAAGGACTGACCCAGTTTTTCTCGGAAATCCTCGTTTTCGTCCATGAGGTCATTGATTCTCATCTCAAGCTGGTTGATCTCTTTGGTCATGGCCTCTGCCTCAAGATCTCTCACTCTAATTTGATTTTTGCACTCTTTGATCTCTACAATGGCTGCTTCCAGTCCGTAAACACCCTGTAAGACAAAAACAGAGCTGTGATGAATACTCTTCCATCACAAAGCGTGTCGCGGACGTTTTCTTTCCTGTCCGCTTTATTTGTGGCAATTATGACGTGATTAGACGCGGTGGGAAACAAACACTTAGCTTGTAGACCCAGAAAGCATGTTGATCACACCATAGTCACAAAGTCATTTTAATGTCCAAATAAAGAACCTTCACTTCTCGGAATTTGAGTTTTGATTAATTTGATTTGGTTTTTAAAAAGGTTAAGTGAAAAAAAAAGAACAGGAAAGATTGTTTCCTTTTGAAGACTTACAGACTCGTACTGCCTCAATCGGTTTGAGGCCTCAATGAGTGCTTTGTCCTTTTCCCCAGCGTGACCTTCTGCAAGCGTTACAGCCCGCTCTGCTTCCGCTGCTCTGGTGTCTGCAGCCTCCAGCTTGGACTTCAGCTCCTCCATCTTTCTCTGCGTGATGGCCGATGGCAGGCCTTAAAAAAAAAAAAAAACGACGGCGACTTTATTCGAGTACAGACAAAAGTGACACTGATAATAAGCAGGGTATGATAATTGAATAGCCAGTTCCCCTTATAACAAGCACATTCATTTAAATACTCAAGTTCACCTGTGTTTATCATCCATTTCACATGTTTAAAAGACAGCAGCAATGACTCATAAACATGGATACTTAATTTAGCAAAAGGCAAACAATGAACAGACAAATGAGAAGAGTGATGACTAGATTGGCTGCACTGACTCCTGAGGGAAATGGCTTGGCTAAGAGGCTGCGTGGAGGTCAGAGCCATTATTCACAGGGGGCTTGTACCCTATCATTTTTACATCATGATCAATGGTATAACCAACAGGGCCCCCTGAAGACCACCTCACACAAAAAGACTGTAACATCTGTGATGTGAAATAACACTGTCTGTAAATGATGAGGGGCCGTACAGGCCATCATTCATATTGGTCCTCATGCACGCACGCTTTAAATAGTCCCTTGAGGAAGCAGGGACCACAAGAAGTCCATAGTAACATCACGTTGTAACACTCGTGCTACTATTGGCTAACGCTCCAAGACAATCAGAGCAGACTGGGCTCTGGTTTCAGACAGAGGGTGAAAAAACAGGCAGTATGAGAAAAATAAAGAGCTTCTTGAACATTAAAGCAAGGAGTCATGTCACAGTAGAGACACTACATACTGATATACACCTGAACATCAGCAGGAGAGGACTCTTTAAAGTAGAGACAATACATACTGATATACACCTGAACATCAGCAGGAGAGGACTCTTTAAAGTAGAGACACTACATACTGATATACACCTGAACATCAGCAGGAGAGGACTCTTTAAAGTAGAGACAATACATACTGATATACACCTGAACATCAGCAGGAGAGGACTCTTTAAAGTAGAGACACTACATACTGATATACACCTGAACATCAGCATGAGAGGACTCTTTAAAGTAGAGACACTACATACTGATATACACCTGAACATCAGCAGGAGAGGACTCTTTAAAGTAGAGACACTACATACTGATATACACCTGAAAATCAGCAGGAGAGGACTCTTTAAAGTAGACACACTACATGCTGATATACACCTGAACATCAGCAGGAGAGGACTCTTTAAAGTAGAGACACTACATACTGATATACACCTGAACATCAGCATGAGAGGACTCTTTAAAGTAGAGACACTACATACTGATATACACCTGGACATCAGCAGGAGAGGACTCTTTAAAGTAGAGACACTACATACTGATATACACCTGAAAATCAGCAGGAGAGGACTCTTTAAAGTAGACACACTACATGCTGATATACACCTGAACATCAGCAGGAGAGGACTCTTTAAAGTAGAGACACTACATACTGATATACACCTGAACATCAGCAGGAGAGGACTCTTTAAAGTAGACACACTACATGCTGATATACACCTGAACATCAGCAGGAGAGGACTCTTTAAAGTAGAGACACTACATACTGATATACACCTGAACATCAGCAGGAGAGGACTCTTTAAAGTAGAGACACTACATACTGATATACACCTGAACATCAGCAGGAGAGGACTCTTTAAAGTAGAGACACTACATACTGATATGAACCTGAAATGAGAGTAAAAGGGCCCCTTTAAGTTGGGAAGTGCTTTGTTAGGAGTCTTAAGCAGGGACCCACCCACCTCTGTCTTTCTTTGTGGACGTCTTTAGCTCCTCGATGAGCAGGGTGTGCTTCTCCATCTCTCCTGTGTACTGCTCCACCTGCTCGCCCAGTATCTTGATTTGATTATCCCTCTCTTGGACGGCCTTTAAGAAATTCCCGAAGAATTTAAATTGATGAGAATGTACAGTATGTGCAAGACAGACTGTCGCAGCTGCACAATTATCTGCACTTTGACCTTTGAAGGAACAGTTATGAAATGAAAGAAGGAGGGAGGGAGGCTGAGGTTAAGAGGCTCATGACAGAGGAAACTTACAGTGCAGAGCTCATATATGACCTGGCCCACAGCCCAGAGACACGGAGGGAGGGCAGGTTGATAAAGCATGCCAAGGCGAAGAGAGAAAGCACGGAATAGCAAAAAATGACAAATAGAAGGAAGAACATGAAATGACAGTCCACTCAGGCTTGCCCTGCTTCTAAGGACACAGATTAAGGAATGCAATGACTTTCCACCCTGTAATAAGGTTTTAAAAGCAGGGTCTGGAAAAACGGAGAAACCTAATTTCAAAGCTACTTAGACATACTTGCTAAGACATACTATTTGAAACTGCTTTACTGGGAAGAAAATACATTGTTATGCATTAGGGTGCTATAACTTTGATATATTAATAAAACAATTACTGTGTGATGTTTTAAAACTGTTAGTGAACTAGTCAACTGTACGTTTAAGTGAGTAAAAATGCATGGTTTGCAGATAATCCTATCTTCCCCATCAATAACACATGTTTCCATGGTGCTAAAAATCAGACTACATAAATGATGATGACCCCCCTGTTTTGGGACAGACCTGCTGCAAGGCGATGATGTTGCTTTTGTCCAAGTCCATCTGGGCGGAGCGCAGCTTTTCCCTCAGATCGCGGATCATCTGCTGGTAAACTAGAACTTCATCGTCCTTCCCAGAAAGCACTCTCTGTGTGAGAGAAACATATCAAGTTAGGCTAATAGAAGGCCCATAATGACCCTGAGGAAGAATACAATATGTGATATACACTTTATTTAGTTTGATTTAATTCACTACTTTTATATGTTTAGGTACTTTGTTTTTGAAAGGGTGCAGATTGTTGCTATGGATTTATACTTATGTTATTAGATTGTATTAACATGTGCTTGCCTCTTTATTTAAAGGTGGGGTAGGTCATTCACTTCAGAAAGACTTTTTGTTATATTCCATGGAATGTTCTTAACGTCCCGATAGCAATGAATATATTAAATGCTTTGACAATAAATATATAAAAAAATCAGTCATCTGTGGAAGCCGTGGCGCTGTGAAAAGCACGACCAATCATCTGAGCCGGCCCGGCTAAAATAACTGGATGGCCTACCTGCCTGTCAGCCTTCCATCTGTGCACAAACTTATCTCGTGCCCTCATTGGTCATGTGCGCGTACGTGTGTGTTGGAGGAGGGGCTCTGTGGGGAAGTCTGAAGGAAGGGGCAGATTTTTTTCGGCTGTGTATTTTCAAATTCTAGCGCACTCAAGCTGGTTTCTCCGTTCGTACCTACCCTGCAAGTCTACTCTATTTTTACTTTTCTGCACTGTCCCTTCTGCTGTAACACTGTTGATTATCCCCACTGTGGGACATAAGGATTTTCTGATTCTAACTCAATAATGTCAGTAAAGAAGCAAAATAATGTGCATATTTACAAGATTTTGAGTTGCAGGGACTAACTAGTGACCATCTTGTGATGGGATAACATGACATGTTACTTGTTAGACGCTTTTATCCAAAGCCACTTCCATACTCAATACTGTGGGAAATCCCCACAGGAGCAATTTGGGGTGAAGTGTTTCAGGGACACAACGACATGCTGACTGCAGTGGGGTTTGAACCTTTTTTGAACCCCCTGATCCCAACACCAACGCACAACCCACTGCGCCACACACCTCCCTGCCCCACACCTGGGATCACACCAGTTGGGTGCTAAGTGGGGGATCAACAGTAAGAAACCATTGACACAGATGAATCATTCAAGATATGATGTTATGTGTGTTCTTTACTTTCCACCATATCATAAATTGAGGAGCCGTTCCCAGAGGATCACATTATCCAGGAACTTGCTAGAAGAATTCCAAATATCTAAAGGCAGACGCATTTAAACTGTTTCAT
>NC_136903.1:6186687-6249320 GCF_949606895.1 Notothenia rossii | reverse complement strand
GTCTTCCAGGCACTGGTAGAGCTGCCGGTTGGCCAGGTTGAGTTTCCTCTGCGTCTCTGCGCTCTCGTCTCTGGACGGCGATGGCTGTTTCTGCTCCAGCTCCCCGCGGTAGAAGTCAACGTCCTGCAGGAGCTGCTCATTCTGTTGTGATCCAGAGAAGACTAACGTTAGAACAGAGGAAGAACTGGATCCGAGGCCTTTATTGCACACATATTTTTATATATGTGTTTTTGTATTCGGGATTGTGGGAAAGGGTCTCTCTGTCTGTACACACAAACTGAAAGCTTGACAATAAAGTTAACTTTGACTTTGATACAATTAACTAGAGACACAGGGTATACGCAAGAATCCTGAAGTTACATTTAACACCTTTCAAGACCTTTTTTAAGACCCTTTCCATACATTTGAAGACCTCATCGCCACTGAGTTTTAACTGGTTATATTGGCGACACACTTTACCTCACATTGACTATATACAGTATTGATTGTCCTTCCTCCTTATCTTCAAACCATTTGGACGCAGACTTGCATTTCCCATAACGATGTTGTTTAACAACCGGCCTAAACGGACCTTCGTGCTATCAGCAGTGAGCGAGCGATCTCCTGTTCAGATGACGTCAAATCCAACGGGATGCTATAAATAAACTACACAGAATCACACTACACACCTACGCAATGATTACATTCAGGCAGACTGTAGAATACAACCTCTTTGGACCATTTATATACTTATTGAAAACTAGCTACAAAATGTAACACCTTGGAAAATACCGTTTAATACTTTTTAATAGCCTTAATTTTCGCTAATTGATTTATAATAATAACAATAATAATAATAATAATAATAATGGATTACATTTTTTATTAGAGCTTTTATTAGGGTTATCAAACATAGACTAACACGCTATGTCCTGCTGACAGAGTGAAGCACATCAGCCTCAGATGGATGTCTCCCTCCAGCTTCTAGCTCTGCACGCTTTGCACCCTTCGCGGCCTTCAGGTCGTCCTGGTCCCACATGAAAATACAGTGGCTGAGGCGACTCATAAAAGTGGCATACAGCTGGTGGGAGTCTGTGCTGCAACCCACAGCAAATCTGCGCATGAAGTGCCAGATGTCTAACCGGAATGTCATGTTGTTCCACTCTTCAAACATCCTCCTTAGAAGAGTGTTTCCACAGCAGTCTCGGTCCACATATAGCACCTCAGGAGGAGCCACCCCAGCCATTCTGTATCTGTTGATGAGTCCTTCAACCATAGGACCAAGACCATAGCCCTCGCTGGCTGTGAGCACGGACATGATGACCTGTCCATGCTCATTACCAACGTTGGTTGCCCGGGTAGCGGTGTCGTAGCTTTTTCCCGCTAGCTTAAGGGCCACCTTTTTGGTTGAATCCATCTTCAGGATCCGACCGTACTGGGAATTGATGGTGGCCTTGATTTCATCCAGCCTTTGCAGGACATCCTGGGCATAAACTTGCATCAGCCAACGGTGCTTCGGGACAGGAGGCATGGCAGGTACAGGATCAAAGGTCACGGGCAGAATCAGGCCTGATGTAACAGCACTGGCAATTCCTTTACAATCCTGCAGGTACTGGACTGTCTTCTGCATCCACACCTCAGCATGACGCTCCTGCAGCTTCCTCTGGATCTGGCTGCTGCTGTTTCCCAGCCCTCGCTGACGCATCAAAACTTGCAACCTCAAAGTCACATGCAAGTTTAGATGTCAGGATGCAAGGGAACTGCACCCTGTGTCCAATGTCCAGCTGAGAGATTAGGCCGTGGCTCCAGCTGATGACCTTCCTCTTGCACCTTGGGCAGGCCAGGTACTCAGATGCAACAAAGTCAATCTTTCCAACAGCCACCACCTGCCTGATCTTCTGATGCAGGCCAGCTGAGGTCAAAGGGTCTTTGTTGCAATCTGGATGCGGACAGGTTAGCATTACTTGCCACAGCTTTCGTGGCATCCACAGCAGGAGTGGATGACCAAAGTAATTTTCCTGAGCAGGAGATTTGCTGGTCCTCAGTGGCACCTGGGGGGGATACCACCAAAGTTTGTCCACCCTGCTATCCAGCTCAGGATGCCCCTTTGCGTTCCACTTGAACAGAGCCTTTGATATCCACCTCTGATCTACTTCAGGCAAGGTGTGGGTCCAGCCAGCTGGAAGACAGACTCGTTGTGCTACAAAAAAACAAAACAAAAAAACTAAGAAATAAACAAATGCAAATTCATTTTTGCTTTATTGTCCCTAGAAATGAAACTTATTAAAAGTTCATTAGATCATTTTTTTATATAAAGTGTTATGGAAATGGTGTGATCTAATGAGTTAACCTTATGCTGTGATAACAGATGCTTTGTGTTCTAAGGGAGGGTTTACGACCCTACAGGAAAGGGAGGGGGGAAAGCAAACAATGGGGGGTGTTTGCGACACCTAATTGATCTCTTTGTGTTGTCTTTGATGTAAACTAAAGCCGAGCCTGATCTTGCAGACTCTCTCAAGATGAGGTTTCGTGTATGCAAACATCAAAGACCTTCTTCAGTACGAATATTGAGTTTCTTTGCCTAAGCCACAGCAGCTGATTTTACGTTGCGACAACAAAAGGAAAAGGACAAGAAAAATAAATGAGAAAAATGTATCACTAAAAGTATCCACTTAAAAATATTGTGTTTTAATGTTTGAGATATTGAAATGTTAACATACCTGCAGGATTTGCCTCCTCAAATTGTACTGCCTCTGCCAGGAGTGTGCTGTCATCGACCTCACTGGACACAGCCGGGTGTGTGAGGGTGGAGGCTGGGGCCTTTGCTGACTCGAAGGAGACAGGCAGTTGGATGAGGTGGGGTTTTGGCTGTGCACGTGCATGGACCAAAGCTAAAGAAAGACAAATTAAGGACAACCAGATAAACATCACAAGTATTGAAGAGTACTAAACATTAAAAAGAAGTGTTATCAAATAAATGTTTGCTTACAGGGTTTGGTTTTGCTGGGGGAAACCAGCCGTTTCACTGCGTTGGTGAGGCTCCTTTGATTTGGCACCTTCTGTCCAACCAAAAGGGAGCGGAGTGAAGAGGTTGAGGCATGCTGGCTGGTCCCAGCTTGCTGGGTGGGAGCAGCATGCTCTGTGGTGGTCAAGTGCTGGGCAGGGGGAGTGTGCTGGGGAGCGTTGGCAGCATATTGCTCTTCTTTCATGGCAATGGCAATTCTACCAGAAGGAAAGAGCTCAATATACTCTTTGAAACAGCCTTTGTTCAGGACATGTTCTTTGGAGTCTTTGCAGCCTCCTGTCGGGTCTCTTATCATTGCTGCCACAAGGTAAGCAGCAGAGCCAAGAGAATTTTCCACCACCCAACGGAAAGTCTGCCCGCGAAACAGACCAAACTGGATTTCAAGAAACCCAGCAGGTGTCTTCTGTTGGATGGATCTGCACGGTGCTGGATTATGGCTGTTCGGGCCTTGTCCATCACTTCCTCTGGGGAAAGAGGTTGAATCCACGGCCTGTCTTTGTTTGACTTCTTAACCTTTGTTGCTTCCAAAGTGTTAAGAATACCGTCCCGTTTTCGAAAACGTGGTTCCATCTAGAGAATAAGAAAATAGTCATATTTAAAAACTGAGAAATATGTAATTTATAATAAATATTTAATGAACAAGCTGTAAAAGATTACATATTGATTCAAAAACTGATGACTACATACAATACAAATGAAAGATGAATAAAAACAAGTACAAATGCAGATTATGCATTTAAATGTTATCAATCAATCGAAATGTATAAATAGCCTATATTTTGTATGAAAAACTCGACCTTCATACTAACTATTTAATAATTTCCTCTCAATTAGTGTATTAAAGTACCTTATAATGGAAACAGGCCTGCCTACTCAAGTACAAGTATTTCATAATATAAGGTGGTGTTAACTGCATTGTAACAACTGCATTTTAACTTCCCCACTGTCCCCCCCGGACTTTCCTTGTTTATAGGTGAGGTTTGGTAATTAAATGAATGGTAAAATAAAAACAGGTGTCGCGGTTACAGTCAAGGGCAAGATCTGTTTTGCCCTTGTTTTATTTGTATATCATGCTGTTAAAGCTCGCTTAAAGACTAAATGCACTTTTAAAACACGTCGGTGGCTGCCGGTGACGGAGAAAAAAAGGACAATAAAAGAAGCTCCGCTCGCTCCCGTCCGGGGTCCCGTCCGAGATTCTCCCTAGCTCGTAGTTATGTTAGTCCTTAACTTAATCTGGGTAATGTCATAAACAGGCATGTTATTTAGCCAGATATGTCAACATTAAATTGACGGAACATGTACATAATAATCCGCTACCGGTAAACATCACATACATGGAAAGGTTACGGCGGGACATGTCCGGTTCGATAGTCATTAGTAAAATGTCCCTGTGCACCATGTTGTTGAGTTAAAATATATCTATACATCTAATATGACAGTTTATAAGCATTGACAACATAGTTAAAGGATGATGTACTTACTTTCCTGATGTTGGGAAAAAGTGAATCTCTAGCTCGCGGCCTCCGCAGAGTATAGCCCCGCCTACGGAGACGCTGATTGGTCAATTCATGGTTGCTGCGGGAGCAATTCTTGGTAGCAATACGGGCGCTGATTGGCTCTCAATTATTGGCAGAATCTTGGTAGCAGGCGTGAACGTGATTGGCTGTCGCTACCAAGAATGAGCTCGACTCACAGGCGACCGGGAGCGCCAAAACTGCCCATATCAACTGTTAATACTTTTTAAGACCCCGCGGACACCCTGAGACACTATAAACTTTAACTTCTTTGAATACTTTTACAAGCATACATAATCTTGTTCCAGTTCCAGTCCTGCCTTTATATGATAAATGCAAATGGTTTGGGGTTTTACAAGACAATGCCTTGGGATGTGGGAAGTTGTAATTGTCCAGTAATTCCCAGAGACCAAAACAGGGAACAGTTTCCAAATCAATGTTTAATAACTAGTGAAATGTCTCCATGCAGGATCTACAGCAAGATCAGCTCTGTCTGAGGGGTCATTTGTAAAAAAGGGCCTCATCTGTATTAGATCGTTCATGAAAAGAAAATGTGGATTTAGACATCCAGTCCAGGCTGAATAAATACTTTAATTCTCAGGTGACCAAATGCTCACATGACCCAAGTCATGATTTATCTCTTATTGAACTACCTTGGGCCCCATTGAGGGTTTGAGCGATGGAATAATCTTGTTTCCTGTCGTCACTTGATGTATTTTTGTACGTTTTCTGTTCTAGTGTCCCGACATATTGAATAGAACATATATTCCACCTCGAAAATTAAGTTAATGCTGGACCTCTCCCCCCTCTCTCCCCTGTCCCCACTGGACTATAACTCCCCACACACGCAGGCACTCAAAATCCAACACTTTTGTTTACGCTGCTATGGACAATCTGCTATAAATGCACATTTTATGGACAATCTTGCACCAAAGTTATTGATATTGAAGTGACTGTTATTTTGATATATTGATTGTTGTGTTTTTTGTTATCTTAAAGGGGACCTATCCTGCAAAATGCACCTTTGTACGTCTTGTATACATGAATATGTGTTCCCGGTGTTCCAGGGAACTCACCAAGTGTCAGAAAACACAACCCTCTCTATTTTCCTCCATACCCAAATCTCTTAAAAAGGGGCTGCAACGGATCTGATACAGACTGATCCAGATTTGAACACTTCTATGAGGTCACAGAAGTGGCGCTACGGCTATTGGGCCAACTCCACCAATCAGGAGGAGACAGCAACGGACATTGCCGTTCGAAAGCGCTGGAGACGCTGTAGTACATATGCCAGGCCTGTAGATGGTGCTGTTCTCACAGAATCAGCCCATGCAAAGACAGTGTTCAATTGAGCGAAATGAGGAATGGCTAAAATGCATGATCGGTTTGGTATTTTGAAAAATAAAAAGTATAAATATGCCTTATATAGGTATGGTCCTACACTATATTATTCAAATATAGCATGATAGGTCCACTTTAATGTGTGCATATGTGTAAATGTGTCTGTTGATTGTGTATATAGGTCAGGATATACATATTTTATACATATCTGTATTACTGTATCATTTTACATTCGGGATTGTTGGAAACGTCATCTCGATCTGTAAACACAAACTAAGTAAGATTGACATTAAAGTTGACTTTGACTGAGTTGAGACGAGTTACCCACACTCTACTACCACATAATCTACCACATGACTTTATTCTGGAACTACAGGGAACTGCACTTTGTGTTCATAAGTATAGTACACTTCATGTATACACCCAGGTCTTTAAGAGTACACTGTCTAATGCGGTGTATTTGCTACTTACCTGATACCTTCTTCTCTGGTCTGTATGTACGTTGGTTGAACTCTCTCTAACCTTTTGTGTGTTATTTTAAGAGTTACAGCTAAATAACCAATTTGCAGCAGTAAGTCAACAGGTGTAGAGAGATGGTTCATATGTGTACTCAGTTGAACCCTAATAAAACTACAAGCACGATGAACTGTAATCTAATTTGACTTCACTACCTGTATTACTTACCTTCTTCTTACGCTTTTGTAGCTACGCCAATGGAGTAGGAAATGAAAAGGGATGATGAATTGTAAGAAAGCATTTGTAAGAGAAACAAATGCCAGAGCACATGAATTAAAGTTATCGATGAAGTAAGGACAGATGATGGACTGAGTGATGAAGTAAAGGATGAAGAATAAGTCAGGGTCTGTATCATGTAGTGCCAGCAGTCACATACCTCTCTCTTTAGCTTCTTGACCTCATCCTCAGCCTCTTCTGCTCGCACGAGCAACTACAAAAAAAAAAACAGAACAGTGGATAGAAATGCAGAAACACAGAGACCATTTAGCTACACCAGATTCATAACAAACACCAGAGCAGCCGCAAAGTGAGGAGAGCTGCCATGCAACGATGACAAGCTGCGAACTCAGCGACCTGGGCCTTTGGATTCTGCCCCAACTGAAGGACAGGGATAGTTTGACGGTTTGCTGTCACATTGTGGCAAGAGTGTCTGCAGCCAATCAGTAAAGAGAGTCCCGGCCTAAAACACATAAACACGCCTCCTGTCCACAGTAAGAGGCAAGACGCACTTGGCCATAGCCTAGTTCCATTCTTTTATTAATTACATATCTTTACGATTTCATATATTTTATTTATATGTTTATTTGTTGATGTATTTATATATTTTTGAATTCTCTATTTAACATTCAATAACATTATTTTTTATTATTTTCTGTAATTATATTATCATTATTTAATCAGAGGAATGTGACTGGAAGCAGATAACGTTTAATATGATCAGTGAGACTAAAGATTATTAGTCAAATATTTGAAATATGCCACACTTAAAACTTGGCCACAGTCTAGTTCAAGTCTATTTGTAATTATACATATTATTATTTTACAATTTCCTTATTAGAACAATTACTTTGAATGATATTATTAATATATTATTCAAAAAAAAACTTCGTTAAAACAAACATTTATAACAAACTGCAAAACGTAAAAAAAAGCAAAGTATCACTTTTTAATTGATGTACAATTACATTACATGTTACTTGTTAGACGCGTTAAGCCAAAGTGATTTACATACTCAATACTGTGGGCAATCCCCACAGGAGCAATTTGGGGTGAAGTGTCTCAGGGACACAACGACATGCTGCAGTTGGGTTTGAACCTGTGCTCCACCTGATCTCAACACCAACGCACTAACCCACTGCACCACACGCCTCCCATACAATACAATAGTAGTCAAGACTAAGACGATCACTAGTTGTTTCTATTATGTGACTGTGGTTCCCATTGATGTCAAAATGTGTTTTCCTTGTGCCACGTGTCTTCAATAAAAATATAAAAAAATTACTATTATAAATATATTATTAAACTGACTTTTTCCATTCACAACATGAGGCAACAATAAGGGTCTTCAGTAGCATGTTCTTTAAATGACATACCAGCACAATGTCTGTCTAATCAGCTGTCATCTGTAGGTCAACCAAGGACTGAATAGTTAATCCAGCGTCCTATGCTGTGTGTTGGAATTATGGGTATTTTGCTCATACCTCCTCGGTTGTGTTCTTTTCCTTCCCCATGTCTTTCTTTAATTGGGTCAACTCCTTCTCCCTCTGCTCCAGCTGGGTCTCGAGCTGCCGGATCTCATCCCTCAGAAAGCGGCTGTCTGGCCCCGTGCCGGAGTGCTGAGCCGTACGGACCGGAAACAAAACAAACAAACACACAAACAACCCCCACTTAGTGTCCTATCACCTCCATCTGTTCGCAACACTAATACATGCATTCACGGTCATACAACAACACTTACATTTCCTTAGCATGTAAAAGTAGGGGAGCAAACTCTGATTACAAACCTTTAAAAGTTTAAATAATAATCAGGTAAAGTATTGGTTGTAAGCATGGAAGGAATAAGCTTTAATCTTCTTAGCTGTGGTTTAGTGGTCACCACAACCAATCCCTTTGTAGCCAGGGTTACACTCTATGATTGGCTTAAGATTTCACACTGTTGCCGGAAGTAAAACAATGACGGGTGATTTCCAGTTAGACACAGTAATCTGTTGTTTCTTTTTTCAAATTTATATCAGTATTAACATTAAACCTAGTGGAAAACCTGAGTAGCTCAAGGACTGAGATACAATATTTGAGATACAGTACAAAAGTATGATGAGACACAGAGAATAAACCAGAGGTGCAGACAGACAAACAGGTAAATAATACGTTACCTTGTGCTCTCGTTCCAGCCTTGACACCTTGGCGAGGAGTTCCTTTTCTAAAGTGCAGAACAAATAATCCACTATGTAAATGGGGCTCTTTAGCAAAGCTTAAACCATTTTTGACAACTAAAGTGTTTATTCACTAACCGGTTTTAGCATGCTTTACACCAATGTCCTCGACAAAGTTGGCGGCAATAGTAGCTTCCTGGTCCTTAATCTTTAGGCAGAGGGAGAGAAGATGATTAAGTGTAAAATTACTTATTTTAAATGCAAATGTTCAAGCAGGATAACAGAGTACAACCACGGTCAATCATTTGAATGTAAGTGATTAATTATTAATACTAAAAATATAATTGCTTATTAAAATATAATGCTATGTAATCATGCCAGTGGGTTTGCTGGTAGGTGTAAGTGTAGGAGATGAGAATATAGTAATGATCGTAATAAAAACACCTTTAATAGGGTCTGGAACACTCTGAGGACTTGAACGATGTTCTCCGGGGCTTTATCCTTCACCTCCCAATCCTCCGTCTGCATGGAAAGCATGGTTTGAAGTAAAAAAAATGACAACTGTAGAGCAATTTGAACTCATAGTAGCAATATTCACAATTATCTGGACAAAAACAGGGACAGAAGAAAGGGAAAGTTTAAAAAATATAGGAACATTTTAATATAATAATCACTTACATATATATATATATATATATATATTACAGCTACATACAATTATAAGTTTTTCTTGGACTGACAGCTTTCACTTAACATTTGCGTTAAGTTCTGCAGGCTACAACTATGTGCGATATCCAGGTCAACATTGCACACAGAAGGACAGGCAGTGAAAGCAAAACAATCTGATAAGTATATTTAGCTGAAAAAGCCACTGAGAAAGAATGTATAAAACAATAATCTCCAAAGAGATCAGCAGGACAGGAGTCTTCCTTTTCAAGTAGCCATGGATAAACACACTGCCCACTGTAGTTTTAAACCAGAGAAGCGTTGTTGTTTGCTCAATTTTGCAAAAATGACATGTGTAAGTTAGTGTGGTGAAGTGTGGAAATTACCGAAAGAAACATGCCGAAGACTTCGTCCACTTGGTCATTTTCACATTCAAGCAGGCTCTCTGGTTCAATTCTGGTCACTTTATCCCAGTCCAGAGCAGCAGGCATCTTGGCAGTAGCGTGTTCGTTAATATTTAACGAGGAATTGTGCAGAATAAAAACCTGTCAGCTACACAATGTCAGTGTTAGCTGGTCAGTTAGCTCTTTGGAGTTAAGAAAACATGGCTTAACATTGCCTTGTAGCACGAAATTGGTTTAGACATTAGCTAACTACATTTGTGATTACTTTTAGGTACGTTAAATCAGTACTAACTGCTACAACAAACTCCACTTGAGTTCATGAATTAGCTAGCTGTCTTTTGAAAGTTGTAAGCAAATGTCTGTTGTTATTTAACACCGCTTGCCAAGATAAGTTAAATGTAGATGTGTGTTAAAATGTCAGTAACCATCCATCCTGAACTTTCCATGATGCTTCGGCTGCTAGGTTACCGTTGACAACACCAGCTGTAACTTGGTTAGCTACAAAAAGCTAACGTTAGTCCTCAAGGAAATACAACTACAACTTTTTAAAAACGCAGGGTAAGTCCTCTCAAGGAAATATACTAGACTTAACATGCATGGTGGAAAGAGCATTACCACAAAGTACTTATAAGTCGCATTTTAACAACGTTTGTCAAAAAAAGCACCGAGTGTTTTTAGCTAACGTTTAACTTGCGCGGTCAACTCTGAACCGGAACTGATGGAGAAGATGTGTTGAAGCGGTTGCAGCTAGCTTTCTGCTAATCAAATCCCCAGGAAGTGTGCCGCCCGTTGAAGCCGGTTTTTGGTATAGCCGTAGTGGCGAACCGGTGGTACTACATCTTCCTTGACGTCATCTTGCCCCCAAAATACTTTTCCCCATTGATTTACATTGGGAAAGAGACGTCTGTTAATCTGAGTAGGATTTTTTTTTAGCTAAATAAACTACGGAGCACGGACTCTATTATAGCCCTTATTTAAATCACCACAGTTTTAACGTTTTAAAATGCGCTAAAAGCTGATTAAAGAGTTATTGTGTCCTCTCCATTAATTTGACTGAGCCAGAGCTGGAGATCAGGGCGGGGCTTAAGGAGAAACTCAACTGCGCATGCTCTGTGGGCCCACACACAGGTACATATTTGCTTCATGCGCCTCTGAGCAACTCTCATAGGAATGAACGGTGCTCCACCTACGACGCTGTATTTCTCTTTATACATCCATGCTTGCTAAACTCTGCACTCCGTATGTATGAAAATGTTAACCATTCTGACGTTTTGATATCACATATGCAGTCACGGTCAGTCCTTTTATAGCCACGGTAGGTGGGACATTCAAGAAATACCTCGTATTAATCTGCTTCCACCATAACCGTCTTGAATGCTTGTACAAACCTAGCTATCATTAGCTAGCTGCTAAATTTGCTTTATCGTTTGCTAACGTTGTGTTGCAGAAGCCGGTTCAAGAATGATCTGAGCATGCATGTCCTTTTTAAACACCATGATCGAGCGATACCAATGTTGACTGTATTTAACAAATGTCTGTGATATAACTATTTAAAGAGGGCATTAAGCTAGCATTGGTTAAAAAATGCTGTTAAGCTCCACCCTGTACTTTTTTTGCTGCCAGCTGTTACTGTACCGGATGCATGTCTGATGTATTTTTTGTATAAGCTTATAAGGGTGGTAAAACAGCCTGTGAGTGAGTTTTTGGACAAGGTATCATCAAAAGCACATTAAAAGAACAATACAAGGAACATACTTTATATGGTAGTTTTATAAACTTGCCCTATCCAAGTAATTTGAAGAGCTTCATTGTGGTTATGATTGAATACTTGCTAAGTCCAACTAGGAAACAAATCTTTGACAAACTACAATTATGTCAGCTAATTGTATTGTATGTCAAACCCCTTTTTTTGTCCTTTACAGTGATCAATGACGGCTTTGGTCAGCCATGGCTGTCGTGTCATGGAAGGAGATTTTACTTTTGACTGGACTGGTGGTGGGATGTTACTGGAACAGTCTGTCCTGCGGCTTTGTGTTTGATGATGTCTCTGCAATCCTTGACAACAAGGACCTACGACCCTCAACCCCTATCCGCAACCTATTCCAAAATGACTTCTGGGGAACACCCATGTCTGAGGTAAGTCATTGTCCATAACACACCTTTGGTTTATCAGTATGGGCTTACTAAGTTTAAATTGTTATAGATAAAAGCTAAAGAGGATGTCTTTAAAATGTGGTGTATTAATAGTTTTATTAGGGACAATGAGTTCATTTGAACTTTAGGGAACTTTGTTGCAACCTCCTCATATTAACCTGACTATAATGGATTCATTAAATATCACTTAAAAGCTAAACAAAACACGTGTCACCCTTTTAATGTCTCTCAGTCCATCAACTGACAGAATATTGTGTATATCCCACTACAGGAGCGGAGCCATAAATCTTACCGACCCCTAACGGTACTCACCTTTCGACTGAACTACCTCTTCAGTGAGCTGAGCGCTGCCTCCTACCATTTTCTCAATGTTGTTCTACACGCCGTAGTATGTGTGCTTTTCCTGCGAGTGTGCCGTTTGTTCCTGGACAACACCTCCAGCTTGGTGGCAGCATTGCTGTTTGCTGTGCACCCCATCCACACTGAAGCTGTAAGTATATATTTACTGGGACAAAGCATTGTAAGGATGTAAATATGTCTCTGTCAAATTGATCAACTGAAATGGTGTTATAACAATCAGTGACAAATCAATTTTGTGTGTAAAGTAATAGGCTATTGGTTAGACCTTTCAATTACTTTTCAAGCATGAGGTTTCCACTGAAAATATGCTGCTTTCTAGGAACAAGCATTTGATGCAGTTCGGCCTTTTATAACATATGTATTATTAGGCAGGGAATAACAAGCGCATCTCCTCAAGCAAGAGTGAGGCTTTTTCTAAATTGATGCTAACCACACTGGAAAGTACAGCGTAAGCAGCAGGCAGTTGGTCTACAGGGCCATTGTCCACTATTATATCATACTTCTTTTTGACTTTAGCCTTTTACTTCAATTGGGAAAGATGTTTGCAAACATGTAGTTATATTTTAAACCAGGCAAGAGACCAAGACATTATATTATTAGACATTAATTGGTATTAAGTTTACAAAACAAACTTAAATATACTTTTAACATGCCTACTAGAGCAATTGGAGTTGAGCATCTTGCGCAAGGACACTTTGACATGTAGGGTCTGGGGATCAAACCACCAAACATCTCATTTCTAAACTCCCTTTTTCCCCTTGAGCCACAGACACCTAGACAATATCCATCTAAGCCCAAACATTAAACGAGCAGCACTGACTGTGTACTTAAAGAAAACCATTCACAGATGCATGACACAAACTAGAAGAGGGAATTCCTCATGTTAGAACTCACTCGATCTCTCGTAAATGGAACCGCAAACATAGTTTTAAGATCCAACATGTAAAAAAAGTGTATAAGCCGTGTGTTGATGTACATGCTGTTTAAACGGGAGGAGAGGAGAGATCACTCGCCTGATGCTTCCAATACTTCTATAGCATCAACCCCTCAGCTTTGTTCCAACATGCAACAGGCAACTCAGTCACACACTTCCTCAGTTCTACCATATGGGAAGAACAGGTGGTTGTGTGTATGCGCTTTTCGTTCTGGGAGTGTTGTTTCTCTACGGCAGGGGTGGGGAACCTTTTTCCTCTCAAGGGCCATTTCAATTTTTCAACATCCTCCGAGGGCCGTACAAATTATTGACCTCTGCTTAAAAAAACTAAAATCACAGCCCATTCATTTGGCCTTTCTTTCATGCTGTGCAAAGAAACAGCAACCTCTTAATCCAGAGATCTCACCATGACTCGTGCATGCATTCACGTCGTGCACGGGTGTGGCATGACCACCAAAACAGAAAGATATGGACACAAGATGTGTGCAAATGTATTTAGTATCCTATCCATGTGAACATGATTTAAGTGGGGGGGGGACCTAACCTCCTCTAGGGGGGGGGTCCATCCTCCCCCGGGAAGATTTTCTTTTTTAAATGTTGAAGTTAAAAGCATCAATCTGGTGCACTTTGAGAGCAACATTAAGAGATCTATGGATACATCTCTCAACATCCATATGAAACAGAACTGGAAGCAGATTTCTTTTTCTTTATGGATATTTTACAAATCACTTCCCTTTCAAACTGTATTCTTGTTTATTAATAACAACTTTTTTTACTGTCATATAGTATTTTATATCTGTTTACTTTATTCTCTTATTTTTTTATAATAACTATAATGATCATATAAAGATGTGCCTTTACCTTACTGGTTGGAGAAAAAGCTTCTTATATTCGTTAGCATAGCTAGCTAACCAGATGCTAATAACAAGAAAGTTATTGACTGTATGATCAGTATGACAGATGAACAGATCGCCTCTGGGCTTTCAACTAAAGACACAGCCACCGAGCCACGAAAAAACTGCGGCATGTGTACGGCTCCTTATGGGTACTGCAATTTGTGAAGTGTTGGAGCCGTGTTCTGGTGCTCTCCATCAGAACTGCACCCCTGTCAGACGAGAAATATACCACGTGATGACACGTTAGGCTCGTGTTGTGTTCAAGGACCCTGACCTTGGCCAGGAAAAACAGGCACTTGCTTGTTTAATTTTTTTTGCGGTCTAGATTTCTTGAATTTTTTTCTTTTTTGCGTGTTTTTATAAATTACCTCGAGGGCCGTACCAAATGGTCTCGTGGGCCGTATACGGCCCGGAGGCCGGAGGTTCCCCACCCCTGCTCTACGGCGTGAATACTAAAGAATTTCCGCCCACAAAGAAGCTACATGTAGTGAAAACCTGAATATTGTCACACCCTGCCCCGTGTGACCTGCTCAGGGTGTGACTTTATGTTATCCATCACATCTCGTGTGTGTAGACATGCTTTGAACTCACTCATCATGAGATAAAATCAACTCAAGTTACTCCAACTGTCATTCAAACCTCTTCAGATAGCAGAGCAATGGCCATCCCTCCTTAAGTTACAGCTGTCAATCTTGAATATTATCCGGACCATAAATGTTATTTAACTTTAACCAGTAACAGGAAACCTTTTGCGTATTGTTTATCATTTGAACTTGACCTCATTCCCTTCTATAGGGCCTGTCTAAAAAAGCCTCTTCCCCAATTAGGACTTTGTAATTCATCCTATTGAACGTAGCCGAATGGATGAGCAGACAGGCCCTGACCAGAGGAGGTAAACAGAGAAAACATTCTGCTTCTCGGGAGTGCTACTGTTACACAGCATGCTCCGCTGCGCCAATCTTCCTCATGGTGTTCTCTAATCTATGCCGAGTCTCTCAGACTTCTTGAATGGAAACAATTTGCCTCACAAATGAGCCCTTAGAGTTAGTCCAGCGAATGTCCTTCATGTTATCGCCGTCTGGAATCTCTCTCTGAACGGATCATTTGTTTTTGAGTTATGCTCCAAGCACTGAAGGTCCCTTCATGATAAGTGCGTACAAAGAGTCCCTGTGTGTCCCTGTGTCTTTCTCAGTGTGTTTTTTGGGTTATCTGTCTTTTTGAATGGAGAATCTTCAAATACAAATAATTGAGTGTACTAACTCTACAGCAGTATATTAAGCCTCTCAAATGGCACTTGGGTGAAAGCGCTCACTGAAAAGCAGCGCCCAAAACACTGTACAAATGGACGAACACACACACAAGGGATTTGTAGTCATTCGGACAAATTAACAAACAATAATTGTGGTCAGCCTTTCCACCATTGTGTTGGATTAAATGTGATGGACTGACAAGACACGCAAGCAAATGCACCACATGTTCCTTAAATGTCTTTGTTACTTGTGAATCCATCTTTTCGATCAAATCAGTGTACATTACATGTTACTCGTTAGAAGCTTTTATCCAAAGCGACTAACATACTCAATACTGTGGACAATTTGGGGTGAAGTGTCTTGCCCAGGGACACAACGACATGTTGACTGCAGTGGGGTTTGAACCTGCTGTGACCCCCTGATCCGAACACCAACGCACTAGTCCACTGCGCCACACGCCTCCCAAGTGTATTAACTTGTTGCGTAACCAGTAATAGTCCTATACTTATTAATATAATGCAGTTGTTTGCAGCATTTAGTGTAATCAAACGGGAAACAATGGATGTAGCACTTGATCAAGCATGTTTACTTGGTCTTCGTGTATCAAAATGGCCCCGCATAAGAAATGTGCCATCTTATCAACCGAGCATAGCAGTACTAAAGCTGCCTGATAAAGTAAGTTTAGTTATTGTGATACTGTTTGATACTTAATTTGAATCTAGATGTGTTTACCCATCTCTATAAAGTCACTATCCTCCTAAGGGATACAGACACAACAGACTTCATCACTTGAAAAGTGCTTCGTAGAGCCTTTTTTTTGGACCCAATGTGTGCTTTGGGAGTACGTCCATTGTAAAGATTGATTTGGGTTGAGGTGGAAGTGAGAATGTAATTTCTTCATCACGAGGGCAGTCATCATTTACACAAATGACAGAAGTTAATGTCAAAGAGTTAATCCACAGTACATCTGCTTGTAATCCGCTTAGAGAAATGACTTGAGTAGACCAACTGGATTCCAGGGCTGTAAAGTGTGTAGGAGCCAGATATATTACAATGCTATTTGTAAACGTGTTTAAGCATCACTTACGGAAATGCACGTGGTGTTGGTAGCCGTAGCAATGAGGATATCACCTGTTCACCAGTTAGTAAGTGAAAGGGAAAGGGAAAGGGGGATGGACACCCCTTCTTTTCCTTTCGATGTGTCCACCACAACTGTTGCGTATTCCTGCAAATAAAACTACACGCACCCATTGAATTTATGGATGAATGGCAGCCAGCATGTCAGAACGTTTAGGAGGTTTGGTGTCAGATGTCTGCATAATGTGGACTCTTGTTCCTTCCACTTGTAAAAATGTTTGTGTTCTTTCAAGGGGATTAGAGTAGAGCACGTTTATGTGTTGGTTCTTCTCTTGAGGGTTATTTAAGGATTTAACTGGTGCTTGTTAAATCCTGGGGAGAAACGCTGATGAACTTGACAGAAGTTCTGACAGACTGTGGGAAAATTACGTAAAGGTTACTTAAAGGTGGGGTATGTATGTCATTTATTTCAGAAACACTTTTTGATATATTCCATGGAATGCTCTCAACGTCCCGATAGCAATGAATACATTAAATGCTTTTACAAAAAATCCATTAAAAAATCATCATCTGTGGAAGCCGTGGTGCTGTAAAAAGCCGACCAATCATCTGAGCCGGCTAAAATAATTGGATGGCCTACCTGCCTGTCAGCCTTCCATCTGTGCACAAACGTATCTCGTGCCCTCATTGGTCATGTGCACGTTCGTGTGTGTTGGAGGATGGGCTCTGTAAGGAAGTGGCAGATTTTTTCCGGTTTTGTATTTTCAAATTCTAGCCACTCGAGCTGGTTTCTCCAAAATTGCCTACCCCACCTTTAACTGTTTCCCAACAGAGAAAATGAAAAAAGTTTTTTTATGTAGGGATCGAAACCATAAACGCTATAGCATATGTGTAGGCACGTTCACACCGCAGTGCTTTTCCCACTTTAGTTCCGATATAGTTCCGAAATGTCGCATTCACACTAAAAAGAGCCGGAGCTAAAATTAGTTAATGAGAAACTTTTTTACCTCCTTTTCTGTCAGTTTTCCATCCCTGCTAGAGAGCAGGGACTTTCGTGGGAGAAAAAGGTTCCTATGTCTGATTGGCTGGGCGGATTGCAAACCACTCCCCGTAAAACTCCCAAAAGGTTTTGTGAAGCCGCCATTTTATTATCCTTGCATTGCATTATTAGCCCAGCGCAGAAACGCAGAGAGACTTATCGCAACACAAAAGAAGACATGGGAGCGGTGGAGATGAGGAGGTGACGGCGTTCTGGCGATTTACTCGGAAGGCTTCAGTAGAAGCTGCTGGGAGTCCCAGCCTCTCTTTGCGGCCTGCCAGTAAACCCAAAGCAGAAGAAGAAGAAGTGACGTCAGCGGCTTAATTTGCTTAATCCACCCCCCAGGGACTTATTCCGTTGTGAACGCGATCTGTACTTAGTTTATGAGAACTAAAGAGTTCTGATTAACTAAAGTGGGAAAAGTACTGCGGTGTGAAAGCATCTAATGTAGCCTCCGAGACGTCACCCATAGTCTGGTTTTATCATTAAATCACATATTCTTAAACGACTTGCTTGTTGATGTGAATTTAGACAACATTATTGTTTATCACTACTATCAAAATAAGATTTCATCATTATCATTCCATTGAAAGATTATCCACTATCATATCTTATTTCTTAGCCTTAAAGGGTCCCTATTATTCAAATGTTTAGGTTCATATTTGTATTTTGTGCTAATACTGTTAAATGCTTTATTAATAATACATTTATTTTTCTCATACTGTCTGTGCTGCAGCACCTCTTTTCACCCTCTGTCTGAAACCAGAGCCCAGTCTGCTCTGATTGGTTAGCTGGCCAGCTCTGTTGTAATTGGTCAACCGATTGGAGATGTCCCGCCTCTTAGCCTAACACGTACATTGTGTTGGAGCACTACCCTCTTTAATTGTGTTATCTGTACTTAAAATGAACGGATGGATGTGTTGCAGTACTTACTGTTTCCACTTTTTATCATCAGGTCACAGGTGTGGTTGGCCGAGCAGAACTTCTTTCCTCCATCTTTCTCCTGGCCGCTTTCCTGGCCTACACAAAATCAACAGGGAGAGACCACTCCATTGGTAAGTCTAACATAACTTCTTGATGTCTCACCTCCAATAGCACTGCTCTCATTTCGAGGAATTCTTATTTTCCTTGTGACCTTTCATGAAGACAGTACTGCAAACATTCAAGACAGAGGCAGAAAACCAAAGCCAACATTCTCACGTGTGATTCAATGATCTAGAACAGTGGTTCCCAACCTGGGGGGCGCGCCAAAGGTTGCAGGGGAGGGCGCCAGGCCTCAGATGATTTGAGGCCTAATATCATATTTAGACTTTTTTTTTCTTTTAAAAAAAATTATGTTTTTTTGTTCTGAGATTAAAGTCAGAATTCTGAGATTAAAAATTAATGTGGCCCTAATCCTCTTCCGTAGTATCGCAATACATGATTTTCAATCCACAGTCAAAGGCTCATGTAGGCAACTATGATCAAAGTGATAAGGGTAGAACTAAACACCTGGCTCGAAGGAATGTTTTGATGTCACAGAAAGTCATGGCAACACTTAACATGATTGGTCTGTTAATTAAAACTAAATATCCCATGTAAGCTGAATTCCAGTTCCTCGAAGTCTACTCTAATTACGACTTTGTTGTTAGTGGTTCATTGGTGTTACTCCGCATGCCTGTATTTGTTATCGGGGGGATATTTTCCGTAGTTAAATACATGTGTAATTTGTTTCTATAATCGTGTCCTGAGGAAAAGAGATACGCAACACATCTGTGATATTACAAAAATAATGTTATAAGTACAACACGCAATAAGAATCTATAATGAATAAAACACACACACACACCTGTGGTAGAGCAAGTAAACAGTTTTAAGAAAGGCTGCGTTATGGCTCTGGGATGGGCGATCAGTATTGGCTTGAGATTCAAGTCTTTATTGTCATGTGCCCATTACAGTGTAGATATGGCAATGAACACATAAGTCACAGGCTTATAGGCTTATATATCTATATATATATATATATATATATATATATAGGATATAGGACATAGAACAAATAAAACAGATAGAAGGGTGTCATCACGCATCTCAACCAATGAGAACATTTTGGGCGGGCCTAAGACTGCTGCAGCGCTCACATGAACAAGAACAGAAAATAACTGGCGAGGACATAAAAATAGAGAAAGGTACCGAACTCTTAGATGGACATTTTAAATCCCTTCCAGACCGCGGAGTTGATAGAACCAGAGTTATATGTAACCACTGTACATTTGAATGTTCTTATCACTGGACTCTGAGGGTAACTTGTTTTTCTATAACAAAAGAGATATAAAATGAGTGTTTTCCTCCTTTTAATCGCGACAAAAAAAAATGTGTTGCCTAGCACTTGCTTCAAGTCGTCAGCACGAACAACAAACAAAATTACGTGGTCAATTGCACATCTCCATATTGGTGAAAGAGGCTCGAAAACAGATGCATCTGTTTTATGAGCTTTATTCACCAGCTAAGATCTTGTTAACTTTTAAAGTGCAGCAATATCAAAGTATCCTGACTTTAAACATTTCAAACTGGCATGGGATATGCAGACATCTGGGCTGCGGATTATAAAACTGCCCAGAACGTCATCTGTACAGAGAATCAGGGATATTTGGGGATTAGAGATGTAACCTCTGTATTAGCTTTTGCATAAATTGTCTATTATTTGCAGAGATGGCAAAATAACCCACATCCTTTACTCAAGTAGAAGTACAGATACTCGTGTTTAAAATACTCTGGTGAAAGTAGAAGTACTGACTAAACTTCTTTACTCAAGTAAAAGTAAAGAGGCTGTGAAATGTACTTCAGTAAAAAGTACCCATAACTAGCAGCTGTTTTAAAGAGTACCTGACCTCCCTTTATAATAGAACAATAATGTCATTGTTAGCTAATGAATGTTTCCATGCTGAACAACGGCAACATGACAACGTTTCCATTGGTCCCTCTTCTTTAGAGAAGACCAGGAAATGATGGATACACGGATCGTGTTCAAATCAATAGGCACGCAATGACTCTAAATAATAATGATCACGCCACCAAACACACATTCAGACTAAAGGAACCAGCCGGTTTGGAAAATGAGAGAAATAGAAAGTACAGGTATTTGGGTTCAACATGTGAGAAGTAGAAAGTACAGGTATTTGAGTTCAACATGTAAGAAGTTAAAAGTCATCAGAAAAATAAGTAAAGTACTGATACCAGAAAAATGTACTTAAGTACAGTAACGAAGTATTTGTACTCCACTACTTCCCACGTCTGGTAACCACTGTATTAGCTTTTGCATAAATTGTCTATTATTTGTGTTCCTTCTTTTTTCAGTGTGGGCTCCCATCGCTCTGACAGTTATTCTAGTGGCTGCAGCAACACTATGCAAGGAGCAGGGAATCACTGTGGTCGGCATCTGCTGTGTCCATGAAGTGTTTGTGGCTCAAGGGGTAAGCCTCAGAAACGTGTTCACTCTTTGTTCCAATTAGTCCCACCAGCTAACAAAAAAAATAGGCACATTTTTTCCACCAAATAGCTCAGCGGTGAGACCTGGTGGGGCAATATGCGATGAACTGCCAAGTACATGGGTTGGACTCCCGAGCACACCGAAGTTGCCCAAAAATATCTATAAAAAAAAAGAAATGGGCTGAATAAACAAGTCAGCACCAGCCCTTCTTATCGATGCCACATCAGCACAACAAGATACCATCGCTGGGATGACAACACTCCAGGGTTATGGAGGCTTGAATTTCTCAGCAGTCTGCAAAGTCCTCATTGGTGATTTTAGAGAAATCCATCCAGGGTGGTCTAAAGGCCACAGACACAGGATTCTCCCTGCAGAAAAGCTTTGACTTTCATTTGTACGAGACATTGAAATCTTCCCGGACACGTTGACGGGCAATTTTAACGTTGATCTATTTGCCTATTAAACAATCAGGAGGTTGGAGTAAGAGACCTAGCAGTCACATACATCTGAACCATGTCAGACGGTAAAAACTAAGCCATTAAGGGATCTAAAAACCGATTAAGGATTTAAAATGATTTATGTGACAGGCAGGTATCCAATGAAAATATTTCTTAGATTGTTGTTGGCTCTCTGTCACATCAGACTCAGGTTTCTGTCAGAACACGAGCTGCTGTAACTGTCTAATATTCATCTGACAAACACCACATAAAGCATTACAGAAATCCCGCGTAGGCATGCCAAGTGTCGACACCGCTATCCCCATCAATCACCGCATTGACTTTCAAATATTACTTTTCACTTTCAAAGCCCTCAACAACCTTGCCCCCCCCTACCTCTGTGACCTCATCCAACGACACACCCCCACCCGTCGCCTCAGGTCTGCTGAAGCTAACCTACTGTAGCCCATCAGGACAAAGCTCCGGACCTGGGGTGACAGGGCCTTCGCAGCAGCCTCCCCCACACTCTGGAACTCCCTCCCCAGCCACGTCAGATCCGCCATCACTCTCACATCATTCAAACAATCCCTCAAAACTCACCTTTTCACTCTTGCCTTCAACTCCTAATCAACTAACCCCTTGCCCTGATTCCTCCTAGCTTAGCACTTTCTACTTTTGTCTTTATTTTGTTTTACTTGCTTGTAAGCGCTTTGAGTAGGGATGTCCCGATCACCTTTTTTTGCTCCCGATCCGATTCCGATCATTTGATTTTGACTATTTGCCGATACCGATTTTTCCCGATCCGATCTTTATGCAATGCATTAAGAGAAAAAAAAAGAAAAAAAGCATTCAAGTTGTCCCTTAAGGTTATTTTTTTATTTAAATTGGATATTCTATCCAACATGGATATAGCTTCTTTCTTTCACAGCAGCATTGGATCAGTTCAGTTGTGCAGCATTGGATCAAAACAAAATAAAGCTTATCAGTACTCGTTAGCTTACTGCTACAATTAGACACTGCGCCCTGCCCACTCTGTTTCCAGATTTGAGAGAAATAAGCAACCAGGTCTATGAAAACAAGCCCCAAAGAAGCAACACATACATGATGTTCTGTCATTTGAAACCAAAACTAAGGCCTCAGGATGACTTTAAGACTTGAACATGGTCATTTTTGTTTTGTAACATTGAATACAAAACTTTAAAAAGTATTTAAACATTTTTTTTTTTTAAATCCCGATCCCCGATTTTTTTCTCCCGATTCCGATCTTTTGAAAATAACGTGATCGGCTCCGATCCCCGATCACATGATCGGATCGGGACATCTCTAGCTTTGAGCACCAGGAAAAGCGCTTTAGAAATGTAATGTATTATTATTATTATTATTATTATTATTATTATCTGGGCTCCAAAATGGTGGAGCGAACAACAGAAAGTATTCGAGTCCTCTGTTGCAGAATAAAAAAACATCTGTGACACCTGTGCTTTAAACCATTAAACCAACAAATGTATAACACGGTTTGGCCCATTTTAAGCTTCCACTTCCAATGGTATGGCTAACTTACAGCAAATGTACCTGCATGTTTCTGGCTCTTCTGAGTTAATATCTTCATGGTTTATTGCATTTACTGTAAGTCACTAAAATCAGCCAAATGAGGTGGGAAAACGTTTGTGAATCTACAGACAGATAGAACTGAAGAGTCGCTCACAGCTAAAACAAAAAGGAAAAGGGACTTCATTCTGAAAGCCTGTACTAACCCTGTAAAATATAATATTCTGTTGTTGACCAATTCCTTCCTCTTTCTCTCAGTTTTCCTTGCCCATGCTGTTGGACACGCTTCGGCAGGTGTTGCAGGGTAAAGACGGTTTCCCCTACGCTCTCATGCAGACTCTGCTGAAGCTCATCGTCCTCGTCATCAGCACCCTGCTGCTCGTCATCGTCAGGGTCCAGATCATCCAGTCGCAGCTTCCTGTGTTCACAAGGTACGCAGCATTATCCTATCAGCAGCTACCCTTTACACCCTATAAAGCTATTTCTCTCAGTTTGTATTATACTCTATAGATTAAAATCGTACTTTCACTGTCTTTATATATTGCTACAGGATGATGAAATATTTGTATGACATTTCAATTCAATTCAAATTCAAAGGTCTTATTGCCATATGCACAAAGCTACAGAGTAGAAATGGCAATGAATTCTTCCTCCAACATATATAATAAAATACAAAATAAAAAGTATATATACAGTACATGTCAATAGAATATGGCTTATATTCATGCATTTTCTTTCATAGTTTGGCGTTCTTAAAAAAATACATAGCTCTTTTGTGCAGAAAAGGAAAAGACATGTGCAGATACTAAAGGGCAGTGGAACATTAAAACTCATGATGGATGCAGGATTATGTAAACGCATTATACGAGACTGGTTCTCTTTTTTCGATGACGTAATGATTTACATAATGTTTTATTTTTGTTTGATTGATGTAGAAAATCTGCCCATGGCTTCTGTCTTCCTGCGGCTGATTGATGTTCTGCATAAAAAGAAATAACACATTCATTTTCATTGAACATGTCGCTCTAATTCCTTTATCTCAGACGTTCAAAGCTGTCAAATGTGAAGAGTTTAAAAGGTCGAAGCCTCAGCAACCTGAAACCAACTGAAAAATATTCCCTCTAATCCTCTCACATGATGGTGCATGGGAAAACAGAACACTGTGTTTTCCTTATTCCACTAAGTTACGAGTTTCCTAACATGTTGACTGTGACCTCTTAAAAAATGCTGATAACCATCTAAAGCAAATGTATGTGGAATGCAATATGTATGCAATAATAGGATATTTATGGTAGCGATAACGTAGAGATTGTTATCACTGCAGGGGAATTTGATCATGATAGGTGAACATACCTTATGGGATCTCCTCTCACCCATGACACCTACCGACATTGACAAAGTATCTGCTTTACATATCGTGGAGCTCAACACGTACACCCTGTGCATCGTTTCTGATAAACGTGAAATACTACACAAAATTCAATTTGAAAACCGTTTTTTTTGTGTCTTTTCCTCGGACAGACGACTTCTTGTGAGTGTTTTAATGTCGTTACGGGGGCTCAACATGCTGCGTCTGATGCTACAACAGAGACTGAAGTAGGGAACATTTGTGCCAGGGAATTGATCAGAAGTCTGTCTGAACCTGGGATTTAATTTCCTGATCCTGAAGGCACGGAGGTCAACAGGAATTAAATCCAGCAGCATGCTTTTCACAGACAGGACGAAAGTACGTAGCTTTCTAGAGCTCTGTGAAATTACAAAAAAAAATACGGTTGATTGCCCCCGTGTTGTTGTATCTGAGACAAAACAGCCTTCAAATGTTTCCGTTATTGCCAGAAAACATGGTCTGCAAAGGCTAAAATCCCTGTTTTCCACCAGAGGGAGTTTCTCTCTCCCACACTCCATTGGACTCCTTTTACCTCATTCACACCAACCGGTTCGGAGCTGGAGCTTGAAAAGCACCGGGTTTTCCTGTTCACACCGCAGCGGAACAGCCTCTTAGCTCCGGAATCCGGTTCATTTCGAGCACCAAAAAATTGTCCGGCCAGAGCAGAAGCACCACATACGTCACGCTTACGTCGAGGCGGGGGCAGGGGCGGGATCAACTCCTGAACAACAACAGAAAGCTGGCATTTTATCCAGTGTGTACACAATAATGGAGAAACGTAACAAGCAGCAGTGGTCCACTGAAGAGACCAGCTACCTACTGGGAATCTGGTCTTCTGAAGAGGTACAGAGGAAGCTGGAGAACAATCAACCATTGTTGTTTTTGTCGGTGTCAGCTGTGAGGGGTTTCCGCGGTTTGGCTTTATGAAGCAGGCACGCAAACGGTTACGTCATGACGCAAACGATGACGCAATGACGCAGCACCAGTCGGACTCTGGGCAGTGTGAAAAGAGCCGGAGCTAAACCGAAGAACCGGTTCTGAACCTGAAAAGCTCTAGCATGGAGCTTGAACCGGAGTTGCGTTGGTGTGAATGAGGTATCTGTTTACTTCTGCAACAAAGTGACATCACTATGTAACACTTGCACGTATATCGGCTAGTGCTACAACACATTGAACAGGATAGGGAAAGAGGCGGGACATCTCTAAGTGCCAGTTTTTAATGTTTTATAATAGTTTCTTTTATTTGCATATTGACTGGTTAATGTGCCATGTTAATTGTGTTTTACAGCTGTATTCGTCACCCTGTATTGTCTGTGTTTTATCTGTTGTAACTTTGTTCATGCTGCCCTCTTGGCCAGGTCGCTCTTGGAAAACAGATTTTAATCTCGTTAAACGCATTCACACTGGAGTACTTTTACCCGTACTTTTCCCGTTTAGTTCCGTTAGTGCCTGGAATTTTGCGTTCACACCAAAAAGAGAACTTAGTTCAGAGAACTTTTTACCCCTTTTTAGTGCCTGCGAGAGAGGTGGTACTATCCTGGTTAGAGAAAAAGTACCAATTCCGATTGGCTGGGCGAATTGCAAACCACGCCCCGCAAAACTCTGAGTTTTGTGAAGCCGCCATTGTATCTGCTGGCATTAGCATTAGTCCCAGCAGCTTCTACTGAAGCCAGTCCCCAACTCTGGAGACTTCCGGCCGGGGACTTCGGGTGGCAGTATACGCCGTGAAGTGGTATGCTGCCCGCCAGTAAACCCAAAGAAGAAAAAGCAGAAGAAGAAAAAGTGGCGTCATTTGCGTAATCTTCCCTCATGGAACTTATTCCGGTGTGAACGCGATCTGTACTTAGTTGCATGGGGGTACTAAGTGCTGGCACTAAGTACGGCAAAGTGCTTGGTGTGAAAGCGGCTAATGAGACTTTTACCTGGTTAAATAAAGGATATATATTGAGCAATCACAATAGAGCCGGCCAGCGGACCAATCAGAGCAGACCGGGCTCTGGTTTCAGACAGAGGGTAACATTTAAATACAGCACTTTTTGAAAAGGTAAACATGTGACAGTAGAAGCACAAAATACAAATATGAACCTGAAAATGAGCAGAATAAAGACCCTTTAAAGCAACCCCTGGTTTAGACGTCTTTGTGAAATGCATGCGTTAGGTTACGACTTAGTATAACTAATCATAGCACTATAATAATATTCCCTTCTTAATTTGAGCAATGTAGTGACAAAATGATATATTATGCAAAGCTATAAAATACAATACACAAAGTTGACATGTTTATGAGGATCCCCTTGGTGGTTCTAGGAATATTTTATATAAAATGGTCTTTTCTATTTAACTTATTGTACTAAGATTATTTTTGTAATCATGCATGGTAACCTTTTTTAGTTTTTAAAAAAAATCTCACGTACCCCCTGCAGTACCCCAACATACCCCTAGGGGTCCGCGTAACCCCATTTGAGAATCACTGATTTAAAGGACTCATTAAACGTTCAGACGCCTAAAGTCCAAAAGTCTTAAGTATCCTTCAGCAAGAAATCTGAGTGTGTTGCCAACCCTGCCATTTGTCTTTATGGTATTCTCATTGAGACACGTTTTATTGTTCAATTTTAGTTTCAAAAACAGAAGGACCAGCTTCTTTTTTTTTACGATATCACTAACTGTAAAAAAAAAAAAAAAAATTGCACCATTAAACTTAAAGTTCACCTATTATGCTATTTTTAGGCAATAGCATAGGTCTCAGATATATATAAAAAATATAAAAAAACATGTCTATGAAGTGTTTTGCTCAAAAACAGATGACCCATTCTAGCCATGCCTCATATCCCTCTATTTCACTTCCTGTTTCAAAAGTGCTGATTCTGGGTATAAACAGGTCTCTCTTGAGAATGAGACCCTGTGTGTTTCTCAATCGCGAGTAAAGCTGCTGCAGAGCAACTATTTCAAGGATACTACGTCATCGAGTGCCGCCGAAGTACTGTTCCAATGTCCAGAATACTTGGAATTCTACCGAGCCCGGCGTATTTCGTTTGGAGAAATTTCGAGGCTGCACATGTGTAGACTCCACGGTCTTAAAATCCCCACAATGCTTTGGGCACGGACCAATTTCCCCAAATCTGTGGCGGAAAATGTAAGGCGGGGCCTCTCATGTGATTCACACCTGCACACTTGCTCGCCTGTTCCACTCTTTGTTTTCCGAATGCCAGGAAGTATTCTTGCCTCGCTTCTGAAGCAAGATGCTCGGCAGACATGTGCTACCAAGCAACCGTACTCGACATTGAGAAACACGCCAGTGTCTCAATGAGATTTTCACCTGTATAAATAAAGGCCAAAAAAAAATAAAGCTTTTTTTTGTTTTAACCAAAACAATAAGAGGGGGCGGAGCTTATGGCGGCACATGCGGGACCTGGCAGACTGTCTAAAATGCTGCGGTGATAAAACGCAAGGATTGTTAGATCAAGGATTATTTCTGAAACAGTATGGAGCTCAAATGCTTTCTCTCTTGCTGGTTATTCCACAAAGTGAGTTCTTTTTTATTTCCTGCTTCTTCACACACATGCTCTCCAGTACAGGTTAGCTCTGAGTGTTAGCGGGGCGGCTGTGGCTCAATGGATAGATTGCTGGACTTCGAATCAGGGGATAGCAAGTTTGAGTCCCACTGCAGTCAGCATGTCGTTGTGTCCCTGGGCAAGACACTTCGCCCCAAATTGTTCCTGTAGGGCAGTGACCACCAACTGGCGGCCCGCAGGCCACATCCGGCCCGCCAGACATTCTCATCCGGCCCGCGTGACTTGGGTGACTGTGGCGTTGGCGGAGTGGTTACTGCGTTCGCCCCCCGCCCATTTATTTTTTTACAACGTCTCGTGAGTAAGTTGCAGTACCAGAGTCCAACAGAGAGGCAGCAGCTGCGGGACAGTAGACTGCCTACTGCGAAACCTTCCCTCCCTTGAAGAAGAAGTGATCCTTCGTTGTGAACAGTCTTCTTTGTGCGCTCCACAGCAGCAGCCCCGCTGCAACAGAGTCCAACAGAGAGGCAGGAGCTGCGGGACAGTAGCCTTGAAGCAGGGTTGGGTTGTAACGGAATATATGTAAAGGCGTTACGTAATCAGAATACAAAAATCAAGTAGGCTAACTGTATTCAGCTGGCGTTACATTTGAAAAACGAGTAATCTGATTACAGTTACTTTCGTAAACCTGAAGTGAATACATTTTGGAATACTTATTGGAATTATTGGTGGAAAAGTTTCCTCACAAAATGTAATATTCATTACCGGCAGAACTGTGTGCACACTGCACAGCGCTGCAGCATGTCTGTGAGCGAGAGAGAGATGCAGCGTGTCTGTGAGGCCCCGCCCCCGCACGCAGGTGAGAGAGAGAGATCTCTTTTCAAATATATTGAAAGTTAGAAACGGAGATGGTTAGATAAAATGTGCAAGATAACGTTTATGTAGCATTTATTTATTGTCGAAATGATGACATTTCATAAAGGGATCAAATCAAAGTGAATGGCCTGCTGCTGCTGAATGCATGGGGCAAGTGACTGGAAACAGTTTTAAAAGTTATTACATTGTTTCAGATAATAAATAATAATGATAATTCATTCTATTTAGGGGCGCCTTTCAAAGCACCCAAGGACACCTTACAATTCATAACATATTCCAAAGAAAGGTTTTAAGACAGTACAAAGAATGCAGTCCGTGTGATGTTTTTTATGTGGGGTGCAGATGAGAGAGCTGCCAGAATGACACCAAGATGTTGTGTTTGAGTTCTTGATAAGCCATTAAAACAGTAAAATAAGTGTCTCCTGTTCACCAAAACATACCCATCTGTTATGGAAAAAGAAAGTATTCTAAAAGTAATCTGACACGTAATTGTAACTGTATTCTGATTACTTTCAGAGCATGTATTCAGTATTCAGTAACTGATTACATTTACAAAGTAACCCTCCCAACCCTGCCTATAAGTGATCCTTCGTTAGCGTGAAGAATCTGCTAAGCTTTATGCGGTCCGCAGTACCTGAGCGTGCTCCACTAGCATTGTGGACTATATAAAAATCGCTGGTCAGCGATAGTGTCTATTGGATACATTTTGGCCCTTGGACAAATGTAGTTGGTGATCCCTGCTGTAGGGATTGTCCACAGTACTGAATACTACTGTAGTAGTAGTAATAGTACTGAAGTAAGTCGCTTTGGATAAAAGCGACTAATGACATGTAATGTAAACACCGACAATATTATGTCAAAAACAGTCGGGCATTGTTTCTGATAGCAACGTTTCTGATAGTGCTGTGGGTCCGCCGCCGCAAATCTGGATCAGCTCCGTTGTAGCCCCGTTTTTAAAGATTTGGGTAAGGAGGAAAAGAGAGGATTTTATTTTCTAACGCTGCGTGAGTTCCCTGACACACCGGGGACACATCTTTATGTATTCAAGACATCAAAAAGTGCATTTTGCATGATAGGTCCCCTTTAAGTAAGAAATTATTTCTTACATTAATTGCTCAGCAAACCTTTACTGACTGAATTAACAAAGAAAAGAGAATAAAATCTATATCAATTTGCAGACTCAACCAAATGGCATTTAATCGCCAAGATCAAATTCCAGTCAAATAACCTGAAATAGCTAATCCTCTAGCCCTAATCCTCAAAATGCCTCCAGACCGTCTGAAAGTATGTGTTTGTTGAAGCCAAAACAATACTGCATATTTAGATTGTAACTCTCCTAGTTGTGACAAGTTGATACAAACTTCTTAAACAAGTTTTGTCCCAGGGCAGTTCAGATAAATCCTGGCTGCAGGCCTGTTTTCCATAAGCACCAAAGAGAGATCAGGAGATAAGAAGGCGGAAGTCGTATAAACAAAACGTGTTTACTGTGACTGCAGGACGGCCACCATTACAGGTTACATATTAACATCCGCCAAAGCAAGATTATCAACAGGATTAAGGAACAATTCCATTTGCCAGGTTTTTTGAAGTGACATGAATCCTTTCAGTCTTGAACTGTAATGATACTTGGCGTCAGGGCATAGTACAGGCAAAGGAAGGTCCTCATTTTGAAACAGATTTGAGTCAGATACGCAAATTATGCTTCACTTTTCTAACCTTTACAAGATCAGGTATTTGTGCTGTTTGCATGGGATGTCCGACTAATCCCAAAAAGATGTGTTTCAGTTAAGGAATATTAGCATGAAAGTTGTAACAACAATTGAGCAATTAAACACATCTTTGTACGATCCATCATTACTACATTTAGCTCATGAACCCACCTATAAAAGAATGAGGTCCCAGTTCAGGAAATGATATATAAATTGAGTGCTATTCTAGTCCAAATTATAGCAATTCCTTTTGAAGTGAAATGTGTTTTTGCTTACTAGTAACGAGGATGGCTGGTTGATGCTTATGCCAAACTGGTGTTGAGTGAATCACAACAGCTGCAGGCCAGAAAGCCAGGACTTTAATAGTCCAAAGACTGTGGTGATAAAGCTTTGCCAGATAGGAAATTGATTTCTATTTTTAATTTATTTTTTAATTTAGCCTTTATTTATACAGGTTTAGATCTCATTGAGGCACAAGGTCTCATTTTCAAGAGAGACCTGTCAGTGGTAACACTACCACACAAAGTTACAGACAGACAGGACACTAAACACAGAGGCAACACTAAAATACAACATCATAAAAAAAAAAAAGTAGTCATTAAAATCAATTTACAGTAGTCAGATATATAGCAGGTGCAAACACCCACAGATGATTTCTCCAGCTTTTTTTAAAATGAGTTTAAAATCCGTGATGGGTATCAAACTGGTCAGCTTAAGTTCCTGCTGAAGTGTTTTCCAGGTCGAGGGGGCAGAGTACGATATGGCTTTTTTCCCAAGCACCGTGCGTACTGAGGGGACGGACAGAGTGATGTCATTTTGAGCTCGTAGTCTATAGCTGTACTGTTTGTGTGATATGTAAGTGGATATGTAGAGGGGCAGCAGTCCAAGCATAGCGGTATAGATGAGTTTGTACCAGTGCAGTGATCTGCGCATTGATAATTATGTCCAGTTGACTAAAGAGTACAGCGTGCAATGGTGTGTCAGGGGTTTACAGTTGGTAATGAACCTCAGAGCCCCATGGTAAACAGCGTCCAGCAGATATTATTATTCCTATTGTCCTAGACTGGTGGTTTGAATTATTGTTAATGTCTTATTGAACAACAAGAAATTGGCGTAAATGTTTACTTTTCCAAAACATGTTGTCTTTAACATGCCAACAATCCTACTCACATCTGGGCTTTACCACTACCAAATGGCCAACCATACCCTTGATCCGCAATTTTTTTCCATGACCAAGTTAAAAAGAAAAATACCACAAAATGTCCATTTAAACCATCATGGTCCCCAGATGATGGAAACAAATTGTTGGGATTGTTGGGATTCTTTCATTTTATAACCCCATCAGATGCTTTCTGTAACAAGGTGGAAATCTCCCCTATGTGCCTATGGCCATTTTCAGTCTGATTATATGGCATTCAGTGATTACAGTTTGCTGACTTCAACTTTTAAAAGCTTATAATGAAAAACATTTTGTACAGGCTTTTTATGTTTGAGAGTATTAATTTTTTCTGTGTATGGAATATGGATCTCTCATTTGAGCATTTCAAACTGCCATTGTATGACTTAGGTATCATCCACAAGAGTTTTAATTGAACTGAAAGATACATTACAACATGTAATGGGTGCTATACATACATACATATATATATAAATCAGCTTTTTGTTGTAACACATGAATACATTCTTGCGCTCCAGGGGATGACCTCTTTCCATTTTGGATACTTTCTGAACCATCCTCCATTTATTGAAAAAAAAATTCCATATAAGGGATCTCATTATGGAATATAAAAAACGCAATGGCATTAGCTAAGGGCACTCATATTCTCAAGGGAAGAATAGTCTGTTCATTATAGATGGCCTTTCCTTCAGCATTGCTATAGAGGACATTTAGACTTTTAATATATATAGAGTAGATGATATATAAATCCTGTAGCTCAAGCTAGGCCAAACAGATTTTCTCCCAAATCATGTGTGTATACAAATTCACACATGTTGACCCTCGCCTCTCTACCCATCCCATGCTTTATAGGTCAACTAATCCCTTCTTTATTGTGTCTTCTCTTGTAGATTTGATAACCCGGCAGCTGTCAGCGTCATTCCCACAAGACAACTGACTTTCAACTACCTCCTTCCTTTGAATGCGTGGCTCCTGTTGAACCCCTCTGAGCTCTGCTGTGATTGGACAATGGGCACCATCCCTCTGGTGGAGTCAGTCCTGGACCCCCGTAACCTGGCCACGCTGCTGTTCTACAGCTTTCTGAGCCTGCTGGCCTACTACAGCCTGCGCTACAGCCACAGCTCCTCGAAGACCGTCATCATGGTGAGAGGACGTTTTACTTTATCGTTCATATACATGTTACATTGATCAATCTCTAAAAGGTCCCCTGTTATACTGTTTTGCATCAATATATTATAGGTCTCAGAGAAACATGTCTCTGAAGTGTTTGGCTGGAAACACCTAACAGATCATTGCAGCATTACCCATAATCCCCTCTGTTTCAACCCTGTTTCCAAAGTGCTGATTCTCTGTCTGTTACTTTAGATGAAAATAAGGAGCCCCTCCCCACGCCCCTCTGAGAGACATTTGGTTACAAAGAACTCAATGGTGCTCTAGGAGGAGATTCAGGTGATAAGGTGGGGGGGGGGGGATGGGGGGGGGTTACTTTGGTTGCTGATTCGCTAATGGTTACACAAGACAAAACATTATGACATCATAAAGTGGCCAAAATCTGATCAGCTCATTTTCAGACAGGTTTTTATAGAAATGGATCAGGACAAAAAGAGAGAGAATCTTTGTTCCTGAAACTTTCAGAGTCTCTTTACACAGAGGGGACACATGTTGATGTAGAAGAGACATGGAGAAGAGGGGACACATGTTGATGTAGAAGAGACATGAACAAGAGGGGACACATGTTGATGTAGAAGAGACATGGAGAAGAGGGGACACATGTTGATGAAGAAGAGACATGAAGAAGAGGGGACACATGTTGATGTAGAAGAGACACATGTTGATGTAGAGGAGACACATGTTGGTGTAGAAGAGACATGAAGAAGAGGGGACACATGTTGATGTAGAAGAGACATGAAGAAGAGGGGACACATGTTGATGTAGAAGAGACATGGAGAAGAGGGGACACATGTTGATGAAGAAGAGACATGAAGAAGAGGGGACACATGTTGATGTAGAAGAGACATGGAGAAGAGGGGACACATGTTGATGTAGAAGAGACATGGAGAAGAGGGGACACATGTTGATGTAGAAGAGACATGAAGAAGAGGGGACACATGTTGATGTAGAAGAGACATGGAGAAGAGGGGACACATGTTGATGTAGAAGAGACATGAAGAAGAGGGGACACATGTTGATGTAGAAGAGACATGAAGAAGAGGGGACACGTGTTGATGAAGAAGAGACATGAAGAAGAGGGGACACATGTTGATGTAGAAGAGACATGAAGAAGAGGGGACACATGTTGATGTAGAAGAGACATGAAGAAGAGGGGACACGTGTTGATGAAGAAGAGACATGAAGAAGAGGGGACACATGTTGATGAAGAGGAGACATGAAGAAGAGGATTTTGCGTGATAGGTCCCCTTTAAATGGATCAAAGACCTTTTGGACAGATGCATTCTGTCTTTCCATCTACGAAAAGACTAATACACATTAAACAATTTAATTCTTATTTTTCATTGATTTATTTTCTTTAACATCTGCTATATCTGTTTATTAGGGCCTGATCACGAAGTGTGTGAAGACCTATTGTTATTATTAGTATTATTACTATTAATAAAAATGGAACATTAAACGTTAATTTATCTCAAAAGGAGAAGAGAACATATTCCAGATTGAGCTAATAACTAACCACACATAAAAAACGAATGACTCTTAAATACAATTAAACAGACCCATCAAAAAGAGAACTATACAAATACCAGGACATGTTCGGCTTCAAGCCAAAAACAAAGCAACAAGACACACCAGTAAAAGCTGAGGTTTCTCAGGCTATACAAAGAAATATTAACGGTGAAAACACCTGTGGCTTAAGTCGACTTCCTTGATTGGTTTGATAATGTTTGGCCATGATTAAACACCTGGAGGAACTGGTCTCGGCAGTTTGGGCCGATACTGACGCCCACTTCCCTCCACGCATCTATATGTACCGCCCACGCTGCATTGATACAGAGCCGAACTAAAACATTTCCTCTGTGCGGGTGAAGATGGAAAACTTGGCAGCGAGCCAGTAACTATCATAGCTGTCTGTGTCATTACTTTATATTCTTGTAAAAAGTTATAATAGATATTAAGATGGAGGTCTACATGAGAAATATCATCTGCCAGGAAGATGTGATCACTATACACTTCCACTGTGATATACATGGTTACATTTGCGTGTGGTATTGGGAAAAGGAAATGCCAAAGAAAAACAACAAAAGTCACGGGATAATCCAAAATAAGTCAAATGTTAAACTCATTGCCTGAGGGAAAAATATGTCTTTATGGCTTAGATGCCCATTCACAAAACTAGGGCTGCACAATGAATCCAAGTGTTATCGAAATTGCAGTATGGACTAGTTCAATATTCAAATTGGAGTGGGCGTAATACTTGGTAGAAGAAAAAAAAGGGGGTTTTGGAGATGACTTTGTGACCGACAGATCGTAACAAAATGTACTTGTTTGAATCAAATCCTTTACAAAAAACTGCATCATTTTATGTATTTTAATATATTCCTATATTTGAATGTATGTTTCAATGGTAGTATGAATTAATATGCAAAAATGCTAATATCGTGAATCATATAGCAATGTAGGTCAAAAATGATTTTCTCCAAATCATGCAGGCATCAACAAAACATTTTAAAACTCATTGAAAGTGTGTCAATTTTGTAAGACCAATGTTGTTTCTTAATCAATAGGCTTTTGTAACGTTATTATCAAAAACGTTTTTATGTGGATATTTCTGGATCTCTCACATGTCCTTTTTCCTTCCATTACTAATGTGGGTATATTCACTTTGAACTGCTTAGATTTGGCTGAATCGCTTCATTAGTTGTTACCAATTCGGAGTGAAAGGGTTCCTTTTGTGTATAAAAAAAAGATTATGTGATGTTTTAACCAAAGCCTCAGCTTAAGTGGTTCCTCATGTTCACCAAGGCAGTATTGAGTATTTAGTAGGGCTGTCAAACGATTAAAATGTGTTATCAGATGAATCACAGCTTTAAAATGTATTAATCAGATTAATCACTATTCGAACTATGTGCAAAATATGCCATTTCTTTATGTATATTGTTGTGGGAATGGAAAGATAAATGAAAGAAGGCGGATATATCCATTTAACATACAGTATGTATGTATTTTTATTATAACATTGTTCTGTGTGTCAAAATGAAAGACAGCCCCCACACCTATCAATCATCAAACCGTGGGGTCTTAGTTCATTACGTGTTGATTTCGTTGATTTCTATCAACACGTAATGTTGTATCGATGTTTACAGAGATGTATTACAGCAAAAGTATTCTCCGTCGGGACTTCCTGCAACAACACCACGCCGTAATCTTGATTCTGATTGGCCAGAAGACATTATCAAAGATGTTCTATTGAGAAGACGATCACTACGAGACAAAAGTTTTCAAAACCGTTTCTAGTCTTTGGTATTTCCAGACAAGTGGCTACTGAAATCAATCTTACTAACTGCTGTCTGTGTGATTTACTCGGCGCAAGTTGGCGGACTTTATCTTGCTTACTTTAACATCATTTTTCATGGTGGGGCTAAGGTGGGGCTAAGCCATTTCTTGGTATGGCTGTAGCCTATCCCAGCGCTGCCACTGGTGGGATTTATGGGGCGGGCCATTCTGCACATGCGTTAAATGCGTTAAATATTTTATCGCAATTAATTCAAAAAATGTATTACCGCCGTTAACGCGATAATTTTGACAGCATTAGTATTTAGCAAAAGCTTAAGATTGCTAGACATTAGTTTTTATTACCATAGTCAGTATTTAAGTGCCATTGTTAAGATTCCCACCTTTGTTTTTCACCGTCATTATTTTGATGGTTAACATGATGCTTGTGACTTAAGCACCATGACATCGTTAAATCACTTAAAGAGATAACATCAGGATTGCAGAACATGTTTGGCAGCTTTATAATTCAATAAACTAATTTGATGTTGTTGTTTTTATGTCCAACTCCAAACAAAGGGACACAAATAGGCAATATCAGCCTAAGAGAAACGGCACATAAATGTCTCCCTTGAACACGTAGTAATTGTTCATCGTGGCACTCAGACAAATGAGCGTCGGTTTTGCAACAGGCTGCCTTTCATGAGGGTCACTAACATGTCCCCACAGTGTTGCTTTTAGAAGAACAGTGGACAACAAATCAACACAGAATCAACTGAATTATGAACTTTGCAGTGTTTACTCTGGTTTTATAAGAGCATTTGGAATATGTTGCATAAGAGTATCATACCACACCAACCTACTTATCCGTGAGGAGCGAGGCTGCCAGCTGCCTCACACGGAGCATTAGACACGTTTAATACTTCAAGTCAGTCATCCTTTGAGGACCGGCTCTGTAATGCTTTTTCCTCCCAACATGTGTCAAATTAAACTAAGTTTAAATTAATTCCTTATATAATGTGTTTTATATATTTTTTTCTAGACTAAAAATGTATGCTCACATGTTCAGAAAGAGTTTAGCCGACACCATATCAATCCTAAATCCTTTTATGCTCTACGACAGGCGTGTCAAACTCAAATACACAGTGGGCCAAAATAAAAAAATGGCTACTAGTGGAGGGCCGGACTGGTTCAATGTTTATTGCAAAACTTATTGAAATGAATTTATTGCACATATTAAACCTGGAACTAACAAAGCTTAAATGATTGCCTATAAAAACAACATTAAACATTAAATAATCAGTTGCATTCATTTCTTATGGCTCTATCTGCAGCTTCTCCAGAGTCATTTCTTATGATTACATTTTTCCACAGGCCAACAACAGCTTCAAAAAAACTATTTCCCTCAAAGAACAAACCAAACATGCCCTGTTGTCGTGAGAGAGAAAGTGCAGAAGGAAACATTGAAACTCAGTGTGCTGCTCTGTGATGCTAGTTCAGATACTTGGCATCTCATCTTGGGTGCAAGTTACAATACAATACAATACAGCTTTATTTATATAGCACTTTAAACCTCCTGACCAAAATGCTGAACAGGCAAATAAACAGAACAAAACATACAAAAAGTAACACAGCTCAGCTCGGCTCACAAACCATAAAACAAGTACAAGTAAAAACAATAGACAATTTAAAAGCAACGCTCTAAAAGATGTTAATACGGAGAAGAGGTGGGTTTTAAGAAGCGATTTAAAAGCAGGCAGTGTGGCGGCCTGTCTGATGTGCAGGGGCAGATGGTTCCACAGTGTGGGAGCTGCTACAGAGAAGCAAACGGCCCCCTCTGAGCTTTGAGCTGGTTCTGGGCACATTCAGGAGCAGTTGATCCGCTGACCTGAGAGGGCGGGTGGGCGTGTAAGGGTGTAGCAGCTCAGAAAGATATGGTGGGGTCATGCCATTTAGGGATTTAAAAGTAGACAAAAGGATTTTGAAATGAATCCAAAAATATGTTGGCAGCCAGTGGAGCGAAGCCAACATGGGGGAAATGTGGTCATGTTTCCGTTTGCCAGTTGAAAGCCTTGCTGTGGCATTTTGCACCAGCTGCAGACGAGCGACGGAGGACCCACTGACCCCCATGTAGAGAGAGTTACAGTAATCCAGCCGAGTGGTGACAAAGGCGTGGATTACTGTCTCAAACTGCTGTGTGGAGAGAAAAGGTTTTACTTTGGCTAGCTGCCTCAGGAGATACAAGCTTGTTTTTACCACAGATTTAATCTGACTCTCAAGTTGTAGTTCAGGGTCCCTTTTAATGACAAGGTTCGTAATGGTGGGCTTGGTGTACTGAGCCAGGGAACCCAGGTCTACAGAAGTGGTGCCACCAAAAACCATTACTTCTGTTTTTCCTTCATTCAGTTTTAGGAAGTTCATCAATGTTTGGGGTCAGGCTCTGACAACCCCCTGGATTGAGTGAAGGTGTGCGTGCAATATACCGGCGGGCCAGATCGAATAGTTATTATATATAAGTATATTATTAGAAATTATCCTGCGGGCCGAAATTAAATCCACCAAAGGCCTGATTTGGCCCCCGGGCCTTGAGTTTGACACGTGCTCTACGCTGTCTGCATCTTTCAGCAGGTTAGGTTGGGTAGAATCCAATTTATCTCCGTTGATCCTGTTTGCTCGCTTCAATGGCTGCAGCACGTTGAGTTTGTTCTGTTTTTCTTATTTCTATCATATACAAATCGTTTTGTTATTCGTTCCAAACCGACCCCGACACACTTTCACTTTGTGTGGAGAGTCCGCCAAGTGTTTAACTACCACATGTTGGAAGTTAAACACTAACAACCCGCACTACATTGTCCACCATAAAACACGCCGTTTACAAATGGTTCATTGCAAACATAAACTTGTAGCCTAAACTGCGCAAATCAAGAGATGACATACTGATGTTAACTTCAAGGTTACATCGTTTTTTTACTGACGGTCGTATACCGTATCAAGTCTAGAGAACGGTAGCCCATTTCATTTGATGGTAGTTTTGTACAGAGACCATTGCAAAATCTAAGCAGCTCATAAACATCAGATTAAAACAAATTCACAAGAAAATAATTGTCAGTAAAGGTGGATTGAAATTATATTTTAATGTATAGTTGTAAGTTTTACTACAGACAGAGTGTGTAGGGGTCAATTTGGAACAGGGCCAATGCCTAAGGGGAAGCAGTGTTATTCAGGTCTTAAATGTTTAAGTGATTTCGTCCCAGCTTGTTTTTGGTACCGCATGGTTTATGAGACTGAAATGTCTGCTCCTGCCTGCACTTACAGCAGACTGAATCAGAACATCTCCTTGTCTCCTTGGCCACCAGCCTCTTCTGTTTTTTCGTTATTTCGTTTTTCTAAAAGATTATCTATTGACTGCTTCATTTAAAGAACACTTTATATTCTAAAGTATTCAGTTTTAAGCCTACACATGCATCACATGCAGTAAAACAAGCATCTTGCTCTCTTGTTGGATCGGGATACAACTAAACCCCCTCTCCGTTCCATTTTCATATTTCAAATATACGTAATAAGATAACTATGTATTCTATCCTTTATCAGGATGCGGGTCCTTTTCAGTGCCAACCACCTCCCCTGCCAATATCTCATATATTCACCACGTAACTCCCACATCCCAGATCAGATCACTGCATAATATATAGATGTGTATTTATATTTATTGCACTGATGCTATATCAAATAACTGACTCACACTATAGGCTCCAGCCTGTGCAGGAGGATGAGCAGCGGTACAGTATATAGACATTTATGTATTAAGATAAACCGATCTGAGACGGGTAGATCACTGCCTGCACGTAGCTCATCCTTTGTTTTGCAGGTAGCAGCTTATTGTAGCTATGTTTTGGGGAAGTGTCATAAAGGACAGAAACTGAATACTTTTGTTATTGATTCATCAACAGATCATGTTCACCTTTTACAGCTAGTCCAGACATGACTGTTTGAATCTTGCTGATATTTAGCCAGTGGTATTTCTGCTTGCGGCTTGTGGCGAACTGGTCTTTCAAGAAAACTTCACGCATAACACTGTAGCTTCCTGGGAAATCTGATAGTTTCAGTTAATCAGAAACAACAGTGAAAGGCATGGTTGTTCATGGTAAAAAGCACAAGGAACGCCTACTCAAGGTGCCCCAAAGCAGTTTGATTTATTACACGGTAAAATATATAATGATGTAACTATTCTAACTCATTGTAGGCCTCAACTGTATTCTGTGCCACTCCTGGGACATGTCTCCATGCTTTAATGTTCAAAAAGCTCTTTATTGTTCTCATACTGCCTGTGCTGCAGCACCTCTTTCCACCCTCTGTCTCAAACCAGAGCCCAGTCTGTTCTGATTGGTTAGCTGGCCAGCTCTGTTGTGATTGCTCAACCGATTAGAGATGTCCCGCCCCTTAGCCTATCACGTACAATGTGTTGGAGTGCTAGCCAATAGAAGTGCGAGTGTTACATAGTGATGTCACAGTCTTACGGAAATAAACAAACAAGACCAATGGAGGCGAGTGTTTTAGAGAGAAACTCCCTCTGGAGGGAACACAGCGATTTTAGCCTTTGCAGTCCATTTACATGCACTAAAACCTTTATAACACACTGCTGGAAAGGGACGACCCCAAAAAGGGCTCTTTCAGAAATGTAAGTCTCATTAGTTTTGAGAAGTAGCAACCCCCTTATGCATCCAACTGCATTTCCTGTAGTATGTATTTAACATACTGGATATCTATCTCAGTATCCTATTAAGCTTTAGTATGTATTTAACATACTACAGGAAAGTTAAACCCAAAAAGCATAAAAGGCCTCTTTAATAAACTATCCAGCATTATATTAGAATTGAAAGCTCCACTTTTAACATTGAATACCTCTCTATTACTCTACGCTTGAAGTATTTTGGCTTTTAGTTTCACATACTCAAGAACTTGAATATCTTATTTCAACAAATTGTTAACATGTATTGTAACACTAATCCCTAAATTACTAGGAGCCATTATGAATTAGTTTGCTAAAGCTTACATGTTCAGAAGGAAATAATTATTAGTTGGATATCTATCTCAGTATCCTATTAGGCCCTAAGCTGTCCCTTTCAAAAAGCTCTCCGGTATGTAGTTGTGTTTGACAACATTTCTGGGCATGCCTTTGGGTTGGGCTCGGTCCAATTCACGCGTCTCGATCCCGTTTGTTTGCTGGCTCGATGGCTGCAGCACGCTTTGTTTTCACCCCAACTTACTCATTCATTTATCATAATGGACATTTCAAAGGAGAGCACACTGGTAGAAGAGAAACCATCATTTAGCACTTTGTCCCTAGTCTGTGATGACCTATCGTCATTTTACAATTGAATACTGAAAATGTGTTATGCATATCATTCCTCTGAACTTGACCATGTAGAAAACACATGCATTGAATTAACATGGCTCATACGGTGAAGTCATTATTTGTCTTTGTTCTTCAGGCCCTGTCCTTCATCGTCCTGCCTTTCATTCCTGCGTCCAACCTCTTCTTCCCTGTGGGCTTCGTGGTGGCCGAGAGGGTCCTCTATGTGCCCAGCATGGGCTTCTGTGTGCTCGTTGCTCATGGATTCAAGATCATCTCACATAAAGGGTGAGTGCTTTTCTGCAATCATGTAACCGAATGTGATAATCAGAAACAGAATCAAGTTTATTGCCAGGTGCGTTTACACATACAAAGAATTGAAGGACTCACTATCACCGAGCTAATAATAATAATCACTAATACCAATATATATATATATATATATATAGAGCTTTCAAAGTGCTTTTACTAGTCAGCATTCACACATTCACATTGTATTATGTAATGTGGGGTTAAGTATCCATCAAGGACACATCGACATGTTGACAGCAAGGACTTGGAATCGAACAACCAACCATCCGAGTAAAAGAGCAACACTTCCATTAGCTCATGCCATTGTGCCTTCGGGGAATATGAAGAACAGAACACATCATTTCTGTGTGTTGTGACCACTTGAGAGACACCTGTTAGTACCATGTTAAGGGTTACCTGAATGGCTACCCTCTATCTGCACATAAGATGCTTGATATTAGGAAATAAGCGGACATTGCATCGTTTTAATATCGCAATATTCTAACCCTAATCATTTATATTTAAATAAACGTAACACAAAAAGTAAGGCAATGTGTGTTTGGTAGATGAGCTCTATGTTGTAACCATGCTTTTTGGCAATAAATCTCACACCGTTGGAAAGCCTGTTTACTTAGCTTTCCAATTGCCACATTTTTCATGGGCGCACCCCACATACTCAGCTCTGCTGCTCATCCCACAAATGCGTGTTCATCACAAATGCGATAGCATTGGAAAGGTAAGAAAACAGGCTTTCCAACGGTATAAGATGTATTGCCCAAAAGCATCGTTACAACATATAAATCATCTACCAAACACAAGGCAATTTTATTTATATAGCACCTTTCAGCATGCGACATGTGCAAAAAAAAAAAAAAAAAAGACCAATAAAAACAAAAGACAATAAAAACAAAAGACAATAAAAACAAAAGACAATAAAAACAAAAGACAGAAAACAGAAATTGCCTTTTAAGTTTATGTAAAAGATACAGGAATTTTAACCAGATGACGATAAATTGCCTGTCATTGGTTTCTGTAACTAAAGTAATTCCATACAGCTGATGTTTCGTTTCTTTGTAAGGGTTTAACAGCCAAACCAAAAACTCCTCAGTCTTTATCTTGTGTTCTTTGCTTATTTTCAGGTTGTGTTCAATAACTCTTAATATCTGCTTTTGGAGTTTGAGGATTTGATTCAAATCAAGAGTGAACAATGTTCTATCATAGAGACTTTTTTGAAGATAAGACAATAATTATTTTCATTTTACATCATGCAGGGAAACTGTCGTAGCATTGCTATTACACATGAACACATTTCTGCATCGATAATGAAAGGATATTGTAGGAGCCGCATATACGTTTATTTTGTTTTGATTTATTTGGAACCTTTATTCATGCATTTTTCTGTTTCAGTAAGAAGTGTGCTTTGCTCAGGTGAAAGGGGCGGGGCTAAGGCTTTAAGTTGGAGGTGCGGTGTGTGACGGGAGAGCAGCAAGCAGCAGCAGCAATACCGTCATTGACACGCAGACGCAACCTTATGCTTAGTCAAATACAGATTATTAGGATCTGCTGTTTAAGTTTATGTTAAATATTCTTTTCGTATTTTGTTTATGTTTTACTGGAAATAAACCTTGAAAAGCAACCGAAAGGTCCAGTGGATTGTGTACTGCGAGTCTGACACTGCTTCCCAGGCCCAAGCTCTACATGTGGCCAAGAACTATAACTTTTGAGGTGAAGGTTACAAGACAAACTGTTTGGCCACTACAGATATATTGTGCAACAATACTGCCAACCTTATTACATTCATGTCTACTGATATAAAGAACGCAGTGCAGCCCTGTACCACTCTCAAAATAATAAGGGCCCATTTAAAATGTTTGCAATTGAAAGTCTTTGATCAAAGCAATATCATTTGAAAGTCTTTATATGTTATTTGGTAGGTACTTAAAGAAGATTTCCTGGTTGGTGATCGGGGTGCTTTTGGCCACCCATGCAGTGAAAACGTTTAAGAGGAATTGGGACTGGGAGTCCGAGTACACTCTGTTCACTTCGGCCCTGAAGGTAAGTGGGAAAGGACAATGAATGCTAATGTTGGCCTGTTTAAAAGGCCCTTTTAATAACTAGGTGATTAAAAGCTGTGTTCTCACAGATGAACCAAAACAAGGCTATTATCGTGTTTGTTGAATTACCTTCACTTTCAGGTCAACAAGAACAACGCCAAGCTTTGGAATAACGTTGGCCACGCTCTGGAGAACCAAAACAATTACGACACGGCTCTGCGGTATTTTCTCCAGGCTACACGCGTCCAGCCAGGTAAGACATATACATCCGATATTCATAAATCATGATATTGTGTTGACGTTGATGAGGGAAACGACAGTACGACACATCGGCCGATCTTGTTCGTTTTGATTTATGAGGACGTTTTCCCCCGGTTATAAGAGATATTGTGAAATCTCTCGTAGTGTTTTGTTTTCAGTGTAAACCCACAGTGGGCCTATAATGTTACACCATTCTGTTTTTACTGTCTGTTTATATCTTGCACTTCCAATACTTTTTAAATAAATGAAAACCGGGCGATCACAGAGGTTCAACCAAAAACACCTGCGAGGCAATAGCCCTGCGCTAATGTTGATTAAACTTTGGCTGTTTTATCAATGAGGTTTCCATGTTTTCGTTATGGTGGTTTTCATTCAAGCAGAGACATCTGTCAGTTACACTTAATGCATAGCTGTAAAAATAACATGGCTCAGTCAACTGGAACACGGGGAAGTTTGCGTAAGTTAAAGATGACAGATTGTAACTGCCTGCAGGGACGTGTTATTGCAAAGTACATTACATCACATTGCATTTAGCTGACACATTTAACCAAACCGACTTACAACAAGTGCGTTCGACCAAAAAGATACAACCTTGAAGAAAACAGAATCATCAGGTTTCATAGAGCCAACACATTTCAAGTGCTACTCAACTGGCTTTAGATAAACCAGCCCTTTGTTAGTATATAAGTGCTTTGTTAGTAATTCTATCGCTCGAAGTGGAGTCGAAAGAGATGAGTTTGCGCCGGAAGATGTGTAAGCTTTCTGCTGTCCTGATGTCAAGGGGGAGCTCATTCCACCATTTTGGAGCCAGGATAGCAAACCCACGTGTTTTGATTTCATTCCCCGCTCTTTTAGTTTAGGATTTGATCCCAGCAAACTGAATATTGTGATTACACTCTCGAAACAGTCTAAGAAAGGCAGTGTCACTAATAGCTTCTGACAATGCAGTTGGTTGCATAAGGGGGTTGTTACTTCTCAAAACGAATGAGGCTAAAACATTTTAAAGAGAGCCTGTTGTGCTTGTTGCGGTCGTCTCTTTCCTGTAGTGTGTTACAAAGGTTTTTTTGCATGTAAATTATCTGCAAAGACTAAAAACCCTGTTTTCCCTCCAGAGGAAGTTTCTCTCCAAAACACTTGCCTCCATTGGTCTCATTTGTTTACTTCCGTAACACAGTGACATCACTATATAGCACTCCAACACATTGTACGTCATAGGCTAAGGGGCGGGACATCTCTAAGCGGTTGACCAATCACAACAGAGCCGGCCAGCTAACCAATCAGAGCAGACTGGGCTCTGGTCTCAGACAGAGGGTGAAAAGAGGTGCTGCAGCACAGGCAGTATGAGAACAATAAAGAGCTTTTTGAACATTAAAGCATGGAGACATGTCCCAGTAGAGACACTACATACTGATATACACCTGAACATCAGCGGGAGAGGACTCTTTAAAGTAGAGACACTACATACTGATATACACCTGAACATCAGCAGGAGAGGACTCTTTAAAGTAGAGACACTACATACTGATATACACCTGAACATCAGCAGGAGAGGACTCTTTAAAGTAGAGACACTACATACTGATATACACCTGAACATCAGCAGGAGAGGACTCTTTAAAGTAGAGACACTACATACTGATATACACCTGAACATCAGCAGGAGAGGACTCTTTAAAGTAGAGACACTACATACTGATATGACCCTGAACATCAGCAGGAGAGGACTCTTTAAAGTAGAGACACTACATACTGATATACACCTGAACATCAGCAGGGGAGGACTCTTTAAAGTAGAGACACTACATACTGATATACACCTGAACATCAGCAGGAGAGGACTCTTTAAAGTAGAGACACTACATACTGATGTACACCTGAACATCAGCAGGAGAGGACTCTTTAAAGTAGAGACACTACATACTGATATACACCTGAACATCAGCAGGAGAGGACTCTTTAAAGTAGAGACACTACATACTGATATACACCTGAACATCAGCAGGAGAGGACTCTTTAAAGTAGAGACACTACATACTGATATACACCTGAACATCAGCAGGAGAGGACTCTTTAAAGTAGAGACACTACATACTGATATACACCTGAACATCAGCAGGAGAGGACTCTTTAAAATAGAGACACTACATACTGATATACACCTGAACATCAACAGGAGAGGACTCTTTAAAGTAGAGGCACTACATACTGATATACACCTGAACATCAGCAGGAGAGGACTCTTTAAAATAGAGACACTACATACTGATATACACCAGAACATCAGCAGGAGAGGACTCTTTAAAGTAGAGACACTACATACTGATATACACCTGAACATCAGCAGGAGAGGACTCTTTAAAGTAGAGACACTACTGTACATACTGATATACACCTGAACATCAGCAGGAGAGGACTCTTTAAAGTAGAGACACTACATACTGATATTACCCTGAACATGAGCAGAATACGACTCCTTTAAGTCTTGGTTACGGGAAATATAAGTATGCAATGTTACAAATGAGAGTTTCTTGCCAAAACATGCAATTGAAGGTCTGACAGTGCATAAATCTAGTTTAACCGTCAATAAAACATGTCAAAAAGAATGTAAAACACAGTTCCTGCTGAACACCAGCTCAGCCAGAGCCATTTCAAAACCTTGGGTGGAGGTTTAGGGAGAGTCTGTCTTTTGTTCAGAGCCTGAATCTGATTTCCTCCGTAATTGCAAAAGGGCACTTGAAGGCCGTTCAGAAAAGTGAACGTGGCATAAGTTGGAGTTTGAGCAATGAAAAAGAACCTGGAGAAGAAAAAGTATTTATAAAAGAAATCTTTACTGGCAGTTAGGGTTGCACAGTCTGTAGTGCTGCTGCAGCTTACTGGCAATGACCCTTTGCTGAGTGTAAACAATGGACTATAGAAAAAAACAATCAAGAAACAATCATATCACATTGTACAGGATGGTTATGTCCTATATGTGATGGTAATCCACTTTGAGCATTTCTTAACAGACAGACAATGCTGTGTTTTAAATCCCACTGAATATTGAAAATGAGATAAATTCAAAAAACGTTGGCAAGTTTTAGCAGTTTCTTACAATACTATGAAGTAAACACATTACTGAATGGATCAATCATCTCCAAGAGAACACTGTCAAATGGTTGAACATCAGTTATAACCATTTTTGATTTATGGAAAAGGGATTTTAAAAAGCGTTGACACCTGACCTGAAATCATATCAGAGATGGACAGGTTCCCACATTCATGCTAAGGTGGGTGTAACCTGGAAAACACTCTCTGAAGAATAAATATTCCTACATTACCTCTTTCTCAATTTGGTTTTAACATATATAATAAATAGACGCAAGCTTCTTCTTGGAAAACACGCAAGTGAGGAAAACATGGTGCAACTAAAGAGACTTGGGATGTAGCTAGAGCAGGAGTGGGGAACCTTTGTCCTCTCAAGGGCCATTTCAATTTTTACAACATCTTTCGAGGGCCGTACAAATTATTGAACTCAACGTCTGCTTAAAAAACTCAAATCACAGCCCATTCATTTCGCGTTTCTTTCATGCTGTGCAAAGAAAAAGCAACCTCTTAATCCAGATATTTGACCATGACCCGCGCATTCATGCACCGTGGCATGACCACCAAAACAGAAAGATATGGACACAAGATGTGTGCAAATGTATTTAGTTTCATATCCATGTGGACATGATTTAAGTGGGGTGGGGGGGGGGCGGATCTAACCTCTTCTAGGGGGGTTTGGGGGCATGCACCACCATGAAGATTTTTTTAAAATGTTGAAGTTAAAAGCATCAATCTGGTGCACTTTGAGAGCAACATGAAGAGATCTATGGATAAATCTCTCAACATCCATATGAAACAGAACTGTAAACAGATTTGTTTCTTTTTGGATATTTTACAAATCAATTCCCTTTCAAACTGTATTCTTGTTTATTAATAACAACTTTTTTTTACTGTCATATTAGTAATGTATACCTGTTTACTTTATTCTCTTATTTTTCTAGAACTATAATGATCATATAAAGATGTGCCTTTACCTCACTGGTTGGAGAAAAAGCTTCTTATATTCGTTAGCATAGCTAGCTAACCAGATGCTAATAACAACAACGTTATTGACTGTATGATCAGTATGACAGATCGCCACTGGGCTTACAACTAAAGACAGCCACGCAACAACTGCGGCATGTGTACAGCTCCTTATGGGTATTGCAATTTCTGAAGTTCCGGCCCGGAGCCGCGTTCTGGTGCTCTCCGTTAGAACTACACTCCAGTCAGACGAGACTTATACCACGTGATGACACGTTAGGCTCGTGTTGTGTTCAAGGACCCTGACCTTGGCCAGGAAAAACAAGCTTGTTTAATTATTTTGCGGTCTAGATTTCTTGAATTTTTTTCTTTTTTGTGTGTGTTTATAAATTACCTCGAGGGCCGTACCAAATGGTCTCGCGGGCCGTATACAGCCCGGAGGCCGGAGGTTCCCCACCCCTGAGCTAGAGGGTCAAATGAGGTGCTAAACAGGCAGTGTGAGAAAAATAAATCAATTTTTGTCTTTCATTTTTGTAAAGCACTTTGAATTGCCTTGTGTTGAAAGTTGCTATATAAATAAACTTGCCTTGCCTTGAGGCACAAAATACAAATATGAACCGTAACATTAGCACAACATGACCTCTTTAAGCGTGACTGTTTTGCTCTGTTCTCTGCTTTCTGATGCTCAATTCAATGTTTCTGCAGATGACATTGGTGCTCACATGAATGTTGGAAGAACCTACAAGAACCTGAACAAGTCCAGAGAGGCAGAAGATGCGTACTTGGTGGCCAAATCCCTCATGCCACAGGTATCCTTGCACAATAATATCCTGCATTATATTTGTTACTGGAAATTTGTATTTCCACATATACAGTATATATATTTTTACTTTTTAATGCTATTTTATTTATTTTTCTGAAATATTTGTTACTGTTTATTTCTAGTTTCTTAATTTCTCTTCTATACATTGCCTTGTTTTTTTGCTGCTGCAACGCAAACATTTCCCAAATTGGGATCAATAAAGTACCTATCCATCTATCTATCCATCTATCTATCCATCTACCTATCCATCTACCCATCTATATATCTATCCATCTATCCATCCATCTATCTATCCATCCATCTATCTATCCATCCATCCATCTATCTATCCATCTATCTATCCATCCATCCATCCATCCATCCATCCATCTATCCATCCATCCATCCATCTATCTATCCATCTATCTATCCATCCATCCATCCATCCATCCATCCACCTATCCATCTATCTATCCATCCATCCATCCATCTATCTATCCATCTATCTATCCATCCATCCATCCATCCATCCATCCACCTATCCATCTATCTATCCATCCATCCATCCATCCATCCATCCATCTATCCATCCATCCATCCATCTATCTATCCATCTATCTATCCATCCATCCATCCATCCATCCATCCACCTATCCATCTATCTATCCATCCATCCATCCATCTATCTATCCATCTATCTATCCATCCATCCATCCATCCATCCATCCACCTATCCATCTATCTATCCATCCATCCATCCATCCATCCATCTATCCATCCATCTATCTATCCATCCATCTATCCATCCATCCATCCATCCATCCATCTATCCATCCATCTATCTATCCATCCATCTATCCATCTATCCATCTACCTATCCATCTACCCATCCATCTATCTATCTATCTAGCCATCTATCCATCCATCTACCCATCTATCTATCTATCCATCCATCTACCCATCTATCTATCTATCCATCCATCCATCTATCCATCCATCTACCTATCCATCAATCCATCTATCTATCCATCTATCCATCTACCTATCCATCTATCAATCTATCTATCCATCTATCTATCTATCTATCCATCTATCCATCCATCTATCCATCTATCTATCTATCCATCTATCCATCCATCTATCCATCTATCCATCCATCTACCCATCTATCTATCTATCCATCCATCTACCCATCTATCTATCTATCCATCTATCCATCTACCTATCCATCAATCCATCTATCTATCCATCTATCCATCTACCTATCCATCTATCCATCTACCTATCCATCTATCCATCTATCTATCCATCCATCTATCTATCCATCCATCTATCCATCCATCCATCAATCTATCTATCCATCTATCTATCTATCTATCCATCTATCTATCCATCCATCTATCCATCCATCCATCCATCAATCTATCTATCCATCTATCTATCTATCCATCTACCTATCCATCTATCCATCTATCCATCTATCTATCTATCCCTACACATGTTAAAAACCTCTTCATTCACCACTCAGGCTTTTCCATACCTCCTTGGATCCATCATTCACATATTTTCTCTCCATTCTCAGGTTATTCCTGGTAAGAAGTATGCGACTCGTGTGGCCCCTAACCATCTCAACGTTTACATAAACCTTGCTAACCTGATACGGGCAAACGAATCGAGGTTGGAAGAGGCCGACCAGCTCTACCGACAGGCCATCAGCATGAGGCCAGACTTCAAACAAGCCTACATCAGCAGGCAAGAGTTTTCACTTTGCTCCGATCAGATGTCAGTCTTTGAGCATGAATCAACATCTGTTATTCTTTCCACGGGGAGCAGGGATTCAATACCTTCAATGTTGAAATTAACATGGATTACCATTCATACTCAAAACGTTTCCTTTCAGGTTTGTTTGAATTGGCCTCCATCCCTGAACTGAGAGTTGATAGCTTATGTAGCATTTGTAAGGTTCTGTTGGCTGTTATGTCTTAGTTTGGCTAAAGTTATAATGATCATTTTGATAAAAAGGACTCCAAGATTAGATTTATCGGGCGAGGAATAGGGATGGGTATCGTTAAGGTTTTAATGGTACTACTACTTTTATCGATCCGGCCTTTTAACGGTACTCTTATCGGAGAGAAAAAAATAAGGCAAACTAACTAAACAAATTGTGATCAAAACTAACATTGCTTATTATTTAAATTAAATACATAATATTTCACATCGAAAGAAACAACACTGTTTTAACAAATCGTATTAAATAATCTGATGACAGAACTGTAAACAGAATAGCTGAAACTTTAACAAACTAAATAACTCAGTTACCTCTAATCATTAACCTGTGTGTGTGTGTGTGTGTGTGTGTGTGTGTGTGTGTGTGTGTGTGTGTGTGTGTGTGTGTGTGTGTGTGTGTGTGTGTGTGTGTGTGTGTGTGTGTGTGTGTGTGTGTGTGTGTGTGTGTGTGTGTGTGTGTGTGTGTGTGTGTGTGTGTGTGTGTGTGTGTGTGTGTGTGTGTGTGTGTGTGTGTGTGTGTGTGTGTGTGTGTGTGTGTGTGTGTGTGTGTGTGTGTGTGTCCAGTACCGATAAAAAGACCGATAACGTCGAAGCTTACCAGTACCACGGTCTTTAATAATTCCGCCCCGGGGCTCGGTACCCATCCCTAGCGAGGAACCATATTTGGTAACTTGCGCGAGGTCGACAAGCATGTGGTTTTCTCCCAGCCAATCAGCGAAGATCACTCTACGCCACAGAGCGCGCCATTGGGGAATTCGACCAATCAGCAGAGGCCTGAAACGGGTTAGGGTTAACCTAATAGTGCCTTATAAAGGGTTAAAATGTACCTATTGTAGTTGAGCTTGAAAAATGTTCTTGTGTCTACGTGTTATTTCATAGTTCAGTTTTTATGTTTAATTTAAATAAAACACACATTACATAAAGGCAGTCTTTTTTATTTCAGATTTTTGGCATATGGTCCCTACAGCCCAATCTGTAACAATAACCAAATGGACACCCACATACAGCCAAATGGGGACAACTATACATTGAATATTTCCCTGTGAATTGTCCATTATGTAAAATATAGAATTCCCACTCTGTTTTGATTCCTTTTCGTGTGCTGTTAATTTATTATCTTTTCTTTCATCCCAGAGGGGAGCTTCTTTTGAAGATGAACAAGCTGAGCGAAGCGCGGGACGCCTACCTCCGAGCCTTGGAGCTGGATCGCACCAACGCTGACCTGTGGTACAACCTCGCCATCGTCAACATCGAGATGAAAGACCCATCGGAAGCTCTGAAGAACTTCAATCACGCACTCGAGCTGAACCCACGCCACAAACTGGCACTCTTCAACTCAGCACTTCTGATGCAAGAGTCTGGTGAGTGATGTCTTTTGTGATTGATTAGTTTGGATCTTGTCCAGTTTCCAGATGCAGGGAAATAACTTGGTAATGTCAAGCACGGCCTGCATGGAGTTAACCCCGTGAAACTCGTGGGATTGTCTTCTCTGCACGATTTCACTGTCTCTTAGGGTTACACAATTCATTGGAAATAAATAAAGTAAATCAAATCAAATCAAATATAATAGAAACAGAATATGATAGAAGCTGTGCAGAATAGTCTATATACAGTAATTGAGTACTATGAAGCTTTAAAAAACACAATTGTTTGGTACAGATATTCCTCAAAACATCAGATAATAGTAATTTAATGTTTTTTAACGACAATTATGACTACATTGCAAATTGCAGTATCACTAAAAATGATTCAAATATGTTGTTTTTTTACAAATTGTGCAGGCCTTCTGGCTTGAAGAGGCAGTAATTGGATGATATGTTTAAATGAGACTAAAAAAGACAATCCATTGGCACTGGTGCTAGTCCAAAATTGGGCAACATTTTAAGGGGGGGACATTTGGCAAGGCTATCTTCACAGGGGTCCGTTAAACTTTCGATATCTGGTGCTTTATGCCAATCCCATGCAGTTCAAGAATTGTGTATTTGAACATTTCTGAATGCTGGGGTCCCTTAACAGTCTTGAAATGGTGGTAGATAGAAAGCTGAGTCTCTTGAAACTTCATAAGCATAAATAGACCTATGGCATTCAGTGGATGAATGGCTTTGAATAGCAATATTGACAATAAGGAGCCATTTAGTCTTAGAAAATCTGATTTTTGCAAAAAAAAACTAATGTGAAAATATGTTATACCAAATGAGGACATGGATTGGTAGTAATCGATACGGAGAGGTCAAACTTTTATACATTTGGCACCACGGCTGCGTAACAAAGGATATAAACCCAAAGGTTTCCTGCAACAACAATAGAGCATGGCAACAGTAATCATAGACTTCCATTGTAATGTTCCAAGCCCTCTAGGAAAAGTTAGTACCACTCTGTAGCTGATAATGAAAAGTTGCAGACCACTGATTACATTTACAAAATTAGCCATAAAGACACACATTATATTCACTCAAATAGCAAAGATACTATTAAAACTCAATTTAAAATGTACTTAACCCAGCCGCCAGACTAATTTAATAATCGATTAATGAAACGATTAATCGACTATTCGGACTATTATGCCTTGCCTTTCTCAAACGCTCTTATTTAGCCATCAACTTTTAGATTTAGCTTGAGGTTGTTTTAGGCATGTGGAAACTAACAATGAAGGTAATAAAGATGAATACTTGATTCAAAAACATATATAATATTAAATGAACTCAACAAATTTTGAACAAAATTAACATTGCTTTTTATTTCAATTAAATAAATAATATTTCACAAACCGTATTAAATAATGTGATGACAGAACTGTAAACAGAATAGCTGAAACTTTAACAAAATAAATAACTCAGTTACCTCTAATCATTAACCCATGTTTGTATAGTTTTGTTAACTGCGTGTGTTGCTGACGTGGAAACGTTACTCGTGGATGGGGCTACAGAGCTACTAAGACAGTGGAACCCGGTGCATTTCTCCGTCTGAATGTGGAGCACTTTTTCTAAATGTTTAGACAAATTGCTCGTGTCACCGCCCTTACATGCTAAACTCTTATTGCACGCTTGGCAACGAGCATTGTCCACATGGAGACGGTTAACATTTAACCACATCTTGGAGCGCTTCTCTCCGCCATCCCCCCCGTGTGTTGCTGCATGTAGCAGCCGCGTGTGTGTAAACTGCCACGCCCCCTCGCACACAGACGAGGGAGAGATCTCTCGTCTCGATTGGAAAGATCGAAAATGCACCATAGATGCATTTTTTTTGTCTTTTTGCATATTAGAAACGAGTTGGCGACACTAAGACTGCGGTATAATGTTTATGTAGCAATAATACATATGACATATATTTTTTAAATGTCTCCAGAAATGATAAAAAGACTGATAACTTTGGAGCTTAACGGCGCGTAAAACACACGTGATGACCTCACCAAACGAATCGACGACTGAATTAGTTGGCAACTAATTTGGTAATCGATTTTAATCGATTAAGTCGATTAGTTGTTGCACCCCTACACTTCATACAACTTCCTATTAATTGATGCAGTACAGACCTTTCTCTGTTTGGTTGAAAACAAAAATCTGTAACCTTGAACCAAAAGTACGTTGAGTTGAGTAAAGCCGTACCGTGAGGAGATAACGTCTCTTAGGGTAAAGATGTCTTTCAAAACATCTGGAAAAAAACAAACTGATGTCACCTTGAGGGTGTAACCAGGTTCTGAATAAGTGGCGGCTTTTCTGTGGCAAAGCTTGAGTTCCTAGCCAAGTTTCTATCAAGTCATGCATTGCTGATGTTGCGACAAAAGTTGATATTGAGTTCCTTTGCGTAACACTCACCGTAGCGTGACTGTGTGAATCCGTTGACCTCGGATAGGATTTCAGAGCCGGTGTCAATGTTATATCATCGCCTTTCCATCAATCAAATGAAAATTGCTGTGGCTGAGCTGGTAATTATCAGGAACTGTATTTAACAATCCTTTTGACATGTTTTATTGACAGTTTATTAGGTGTTTATGCATCGTCAGACATTCTCTTGCATGTTTTGGCAAAAACTCTCTCGTTTGTAAGATTGTTAACTTTAACTACCCGTAACCAAGACTTAAAGAGGACATGTTATGCTAATGTTCAGTTGTATATCAGTATTTAGTGTCTCTACTGGGACATAGGGCTGCTCAATTCATCATATTTTAATCACGATAACGATTATGGCTTGCAACGATTACGAAAACATCGTTGTCGAAATAAAACTATTATTTTTTATTATTACTTCTTTATTTTTTTTTGGTTTTTCAGTTAAATTATACTTAAAGTTCAGGGTAATCAACTGTTAAAAACATACTGTTCAAAACATTTTTTTCTATACATAAATGTTTTCAAATTCAATGAATAATCACATTTAATAATCGCAATTATACAAATTGTTATTATTATACAATTATTGACCCAAATAATCGAGATTATGATTTTTGCCATAATCGAGCAGCCCTACTGTGACATGTCTCCATGCATTAAAGTTCAAAAAGCTCTTTATTTCTCTCTGCAGCACCTCTTTTCACCCTCTGTCTGAAACCAGAGCCCAGTCTGCTCATATTGGTTAGCTGGCCTGCTCTGTTGTGATTGGTCAACCGCTTAGATATGTCAAAAACAATGTGTTTGAGCGACAACCAATAGAAGAGCTACACAGTGATGTCATTATGTCACGGAAGTAAACAAAGGAGTCCAATGGAGGCGTTTCAGGCAGGGGGGGAGTGTGTGGGAGAGAAGCTCCCTCTGGAAGGAACATTGGGTATTTTAGCCTTCGGCAGACCATTTACATATACAGAAACCTATATAACCCACTGCCTTTTCAAATTCTGTAACCTTTGTAGTTTAATTTAACTAGCAGATTACCTAGTTAATTAACAGAGGTGGTAAGTAGTGGAGTACAAATACTTCCTTACTGTACTTAAGTACATTTTTCTGGTATCAGTACTTTACTCCACTACTTATTTTTCTGACGACTTTTTACTTTCTACTTCTTACATGTTGAACACAAATACCTGTACTTTCTACTTCTTACATGTTGAACCCAAATACCTTTACTTTCTACTTCTTACATGTTGAACTCAAATACCTGTACTTTCTACTTCTTACATGTTGAACTCAAATACCTGTACTTTCTACTTCTCTCATTTTCCAAACAGGCTGGTTCCTTTAGTCTGAATGTGTGTTTGGTGGCGTGATCATTATTATTTAGAGTCATTGCGTGCCTATTGATTTGAACACGATCCGTGTATCCATCATTTCCTGGTCTTCTCTAAAGAAGAGGGACCAATGAAAACGTTGTCATGTTGCCGTTGGTCACCATGGAAACATTCATTAGCTAACAATGACATTATTGTTCTATTAATATAAAGGGAGGTCAGGTGCTCTTTAAAACAGCTGCTAGTTATGGGTACTTTTTACTGAAGTACTCTTCAAAGCCTCTTTACTTTGACTTGAGTAAAGAAGTTTAGTCAGTACTTCTACTTTTACCAGAGTATTTAAACACGAGTATCTGTACTTCTACTTGAGTAAAGGATGTGTGTACTTTTGCCATCTCTGTTAATGAATGCCACCTTATCATTACGTCTCTGCTTTTTGTGGCAGGTGAGCCAAAGTTCTGGCCTGAGGCGAACCGTCGCTTCCTGATCTACGTGGAGGAAGAGCCCGAAGACGCCAACGGCTACTTCAACCTCGGCATGCTGGCCATGGACGCCAACGAAAACGTGGCAGCCGAGCGGTGGATGAAGAGAGCGATTGGTTTGCACGCCGGCTTCCGCAGCGCCCTGTTTAACCTGGCGTTGCTTTACTCTCAGTCCAAACGAGAGGTAGACGCGCTGCCAGCGTTGGACGAGCTGCTGCGCCACCACCCTGAACACATCAAGGGTCTCATCCTGAAGGGGGACATCCTCATGAACCACAAGAAGGACACAAATGGCGCCAAAGCCTGCTTCGAGAGAATTCTAAGCGTGGATCCCACCAACGTGCAAGGCAAACACAACTTGTGTGTCGTGTACTTCGAGGAGCGAGACCTCCCGCGTGCCGAACGCTGCCTGGAGGAAACGCTCGCTCTGGCACCCAACGAGGAGTACGTGAAACGCCACTTGAGTATCGTTCGCAGTAAGATGGCCGCCATGAGCTCCGCAGGGCAGCCACTTACAGCACGGGGAGAAACCACGTCTGCTCAGGAGGAAAAACCCCTTAAGGGAGTTGAGGACAGGGAGGAGGAAGTGTCTGAGGGTGAGGAGGAAGGGAGGGGTGCTGATGCTGTAGGGAAGGGGGCTGGGAGTGAGAAGAATGTGCGGAAATCCTCCACAGAACGCCTCGGAGGTGTAGGCGTCGACCAATCAGAGTCTCTGGACAGTAGCCAGTCTGACAAGCGGACTAAGGGTAAGTCCACGAAGGAGATTTCCGATATAGAGGGGAAAAGAGCAGCCGCCTTGAAGAGACTGGAGGAGATTGAGCGCATATTAAGTGGTGATTGACACGGTTGTACTTTATAGTTGGGACTACTTTTTTTATAGAGCTCCTTTGAGGCTCCGGGATACGGCTGCATTTCCCACTCTTATTGTCATTATTCCCTTTTTGATTTACTCACTCGTTTGCAGGCTGCTCCGCATGTTTGATTTGACACTAATCATGTGAAGAAAGGAAATCTGCACACGAATCTTACGTAACAATAAGCACAAGTTGGGATCATCTATTTAAAAGCAGACGTAGATGCTAATGTGAGCTTCATCTGAACGTGATTCCACATATCTGCCGTCGTTATAAATAAGAGTTGTTTATCACTGGATTTTTCTTTTTGTTAAGTTGTGACTCAATCCTATGAGTTATTGTTTTGAAAAACAGAATGATTGTATCACGAACAATTATAGGAAATGATGTGTTGCCAGATTTCCTCGTGGCAGGATGATAACTGTGCCTCAGAATAACACTGCATCAACACCCAGAGTATTTTCTCTTGCACAAAACTAATCTGCATTGATCTCGCGCTTCCTGCCACTACCCCATCAATCCCCACAGCTGCCTTTCCACTCAATGTAATTTTCATGGCAGCTAAAAGACTATTATCTCACTCTCTTTGTCACATTAGCCCTCTCATCTCCACAGCTGTCCGCCATATTTGAGACATGACAGCCACTGTAAATATGTAGTTTTCTGCTCTTCTACCCCACACACACATCATTTTTGGAGTCACTGATTTTATGTGACGGTCAACAATTACGCACGCTCACCCTCAGCCTCAGGCCTCATCATGTGTTCCTCATGTTTCTTCCACTTTACAGAAGGAATCTTCACAGCACATTTGCAGAAAACAGATCTTCACATTCATCCCGTTCCACAGCAGTCACTTTTTCTATAGCGTTGGGTTGTTCCGCATTTGAGTGTTTTTAGTAGCCTTAATATTCACTTCCTCCAGCATTCATTCTTGTGATCACACTAAATCAAAATGACTCAGCGTTAGGAGAGCTGGGATGAATCGATTTTGGGTAAGAATCCAGAGGCTTGTCTTTGAAGATACTGCGGTTCACATATTCCTATAATCGAGTATTAAAAGAGGTTTGTTTCTAAGAACAGTAAGTGTTTGCGACAGAATTAGATTATATGTGTGGCCGTTACCTCTGCCATCATTTTTGACGGAAATAGTTATTCTTGAAGTCACGGGAAATTAAGAAAACGTATAGAGTAGAATATGTCCAAGTTAAGCATAAACATACTGCATGTTGGCCATTGTCTGTTGATACTATCAGGATTATTTGATACAACTTTTTCAAATGTAAAAGCTCCATAATTTTCAACACGTCACTCTGCTTTCATCCAATCATTCTTCACGTGTGTCATTGCAACGCAGACTGAAGTTACTAACATACTGAAGAGGATTAATGCTACATGTGACATTTCTTTGAGATCTGAACAAAAGTGAATATCTTTTTGGAGTTCGGAGAAAAATGCACTTTTGTCAGCTCTCAAAATTAATGTCACATGTGGCCCTAATCCTCTACCGTATGAACCGAATCAATATTTTTTCTTTTGAATCGTGAAATACCCAAAGATTGACATCGCATCCATCGACAGCTACTCGTGTCATTTAAGGCTGTTCCAGGCGGCGTTGACGCATCATACATCATAAATCTCTCCTGCTCTTGTTAGCGAAAAATAAAACCGAGTACCAGTTGATTTATGAAGCCACATCGTAAACACTTATGTTACTGCACAACAGCGTATGAACTCAAGACGTGAGCACACTTGTGGTTGTGAGGAAAAGTCAACAAAGTTCGATTGATTACGCTCGGAACAAAGCGATTTAAGTCAGTCTTCCTCTCGAGCTCCTATAATGTTCCTGTTTTTGCGTCACAGTACGGTTAAAGTGTGACGCCCCTCTGCTCAGTGCAATTCTCCATTTAAAGCAAAGTAGTGTACGTTAGCAGTACAGCGGTGGTACTAAGGAGCGTTGCTATGCATTGACCTTTCAACCCTGATTTATATATACAGTGTACTTGTATCCAGTGTTATTTATATGATTATGTTCTCTTTGTTAACCACTTGCTTTGAATGTACGGTGCATTGTCTTGTCTATTCTTTTTAAATGTCACTAATAAACCATATATGTTTTTCACTTTGAAACAGCAGAGCCATGTCAGTGTTAAAAATGTGTGTAATATCCAATCAAATGTGGTACAGCTTTGGACGAGGAGACACGCAGTTTGTACGTTTATTTTCCTCATTTCGCTGAGTGGCTGATTTTTGTATTTCTTTTTATGCAATAACCCTTGGTGGTGGTGGTGGTGGGGGGAGGGGGGGGTCTAGGTTATTAAATAAAGTGAGATTACAACTCATTGTTCTGCTGTCTGTTTGCTGTTAATATGCCTGCAGGGTTCCGGTTGGTCTGCTGCAGAGATTTATGAGATGAGGGAGGAACACGCATCATTCACTCGAGGGCATTTCTTACCGCACGCACGTTGCACCATCCCGAGCAGGAAGTCGACCCCGGTGCCAATCCAATTTGAAATCCCAAATTGAGTTCTAAACTGAAAAAAAGTACGCTGTTCTTAGTCTCTCTGACCAATTACCTTTTGGATGTAATGCAATTTGCAAATACACGGCATCTAATGCATCTATCCCTCGGCATGATTTCACTTCCTGCTTTTTGAACACGAAAACTGATCCGTTAACATTTGAGAAAGCTTGAGAAAGTATAGTATTGTTTAAAATAAAATAGTTCAGGTGATAGCAATTGTAAAAAAGGAAAGAAAACACATTTTCTCATGTAGCTTCATTTCATTATTATTTGTACCGTTCATGGTATGCAAAACTTAATGTATAATAATTGTTAACAAAACATGTCTCTATTAACACACCATTGAGCTGGGAGAAGAACATAATCTTATATGAGCTGCCCCTTAGAAATTGATGGTCTCTCCTTCTTATTTCTTTTTCACAGCCAAACTTATTCACAGCCAAACATAACAGTATCTTAGGATAATAAGAGAAACATAAAAAATACTTATTTCCCACTTGACAGTTAACGGAAAGAAAAAAAAGAAAAAATCCAGATGTTATTCGGCCAAGTTTGGAGATGTCTGCTTCCACTCCAACTGTTAAAAGGTGAATTTAGTTTGCAAAAATAAAAAACTCCATTAACAAACTGTGACATCTGTTTTAAGAATCAGAATCCAAAGTAAGCTGGGTTTTGTTTTCAATAAGGTTTCAAGAACACGTTTTTGAGGGCTCCCTGTGTGTGTGTTATCAGAGTATAGTGCTTTCACACCTGTAGTTGGATCCAGACGAAAGTGATCATTTTTTTATAAATTGTTGTGGTCTGGTCTGCTTCCTTATCAAAACAATTTCTTTCAAACAGAGGAGTACACATGAAGTTTGACAGACAGGTAACTGAAATAAACACTCAAACATAATTATTTCTGTGTCATGGAAGTAAACAAAGGAGTTCAATTGAGGCGTTTCAGGCAGGCGTGTTTGGAGAGAAACACAGCGATTAGCCTTTTCAGACACAAACATAGAACACACTACAGAAGAGGGAAAACCCCAAAAAGCATAATAGTTCTCTTTCCCTTTGAAAGGATGCTCCAGTGTTTGTGCAGCCTTTGCCCGAGTAACCTGAATGAAATGTAGCTCATTGAGTTTTTATTTTCAGCATCTGTATATCATTTTAACAGGTTGGACTGATATATTATCGTAACATGCTGAGAGTCTTTGCACAGCTGTCCTCCGGGCATAGATGTCTACTAAAAGCAGGAAACTCACCCTTTGCTGAAATGCAGAAAGTGCAAATAAATCAAGGTAGCCTACATATCTTAAATAAACAGCTTGTTGGAATGATGTTGCATGTGAGCTGGAATGAAAAAGATGGGATCTGAATCAATATCTCAACACATCTGATACACATCAGTTAAAAATGTTTTGATTGGCATAAAAAACAAAGCTGTGTGTGAATCACGGCGTATCACCGTTGGATCGGTCACTCCCCTTTAATGAGAAAGTAGATTCACATACACACACAGCACTATATCATGTTGCAAAATACACGGGTGTAAATCAAAGTTGAAAAGCTGACAATGATGCATGCTCAGCCCTCATTTGTGAGCTAGCTATGAGGACTGGGGCCCTAACTTTGTTTTTTATTAATGGATTTTTAAATGTCCTATTTTGCAAGATGTTGCTCGACTCTTATTCGCGTTTTGTTCCGTTCTGTTCGTGTTTTTGATGGACTATTTAAAATAAGGGTGAACAAACAACATTTGAAAATTACACTGGCACATTTACAGTGTTCATCAATGTTAGTTGTCCCTGAGAAATAAAGAAATCTGCATTAGTGCACCATAGAGCAATCGCAATCTACATCATTAAGCCTAAGAAACAGGTGTAAATGATTGTGTGTGAGCATCATGTCATTCACTGCTATTGAATCAACACAATCCTCTTTTTTCATATTCGATTATGGTGCTTAATTTTTATTTATCTATACATCTCCAGTATTTCCCTACCATTGTCTTGGAGGGGCGCTGCACCCCGCCAACGGAGCCCCGCCCCCCCCCCTGAAATTGAAGGTGTTTAAAAGAAAAAAAAATCAAATTTTCTTTCTTTTTATTAATTTTTTTTAAAATATATATAGCACCAAATTGCAACTTATCTATATACTGTGACTTTTCACATTGAAAGTGCTCTTTTATTAAATAAACTAAAACACTTTCATTTTAAGTTGTGAGTTTAGTGTTTTTGACCATAAGAAATACTGATGCATTAATCAATAACAACAATCCACAGCTCCTTTCTCTACCAACCCCCCCCCCCACCCGCTCAGGCAGCACCCTCCCAACCTAGGGGAAACACTGATCTCATTTCATTCAATAATATATCATCATTTACTGTAACTTTAACACACAATCCTCATGTTTATATATTTAGATGTATATTCCCCGACTCAGACTGCAAGGAATCTGGGTGTGACCAAACTGTCCTTCACTGCAAACATCGCTGCAACAACCCGCTGCTGCAGATACACTCTTTACAACATCAGGAGGATACGTCCCCAGCTGACCCAGAAAGCGACGCAGGTTCTGGTCCAGGCTCTCGTCATCTCACGCCTAGACTACTGCAACTCCCTCCTGGCTGGTCTACCTGCATGTGCCATCCGACCTCTGCAGCTCATCCAGAATGCAGCTGCTCGTCTGGTCTTCAACCTTCCAACATTCTCCCACACCACGCCGCTCCTCCG
>NC_136903.1:6065262-6186487 GCF_949606895.1 Notothenia rossii | reverse complement strand
GGATGGTTAATTCCTTTTCTTTATGGTGGTCATTTTTGGGTGTTACAAAGTTGACTAAATCATCCAAAATTCAATGAAAGTGGTGATCAGCAATTTTATATGTTCAAATGTCTACTGTTCATACTATACTTTTATGTGCATGTAAATGTTCTGCAAAGGCAGACTGCGCACAGGCAGTATGATAAATAAATAAAGACCTTTTTGAACATTAAAGCATGTCAAAATGTATCGGAAGCAAAGAAATACAAATATGAAAATGAGCATAAAAAATCCTGTTGAAATATAAAACATCATACAATGAATATATAATGAAATCAAGATGATAAGATCTATATTTAATTTGTTCTTTCTGCCAGATTGTGCAGCCGTACAGAGAAGTTGACGGGTGTTTATCAAGTGTCAGGACAAAGAGACGATGTCCATCATCATATTAATTAGTTTTTAGCAGCGGGAGTGAAGCATCGCTGGAAATCAAAGGCTGAACTCGCCCTGTGAGCCGAAGCCACATCGGTCATGTTGACTGGAGTACAGTTAAACTGTCAGCTTAGGGTCACAATGAGCCTTTCATGCAGCGTGATGTCCTGCTGTTGCCCTGGCGATATGCTGCAGGGCTTTTTGCGTCACACATCTCTGCGCTCATCATCTGAGGCTTTTTTTAAATATGGAGTAAGGCCAATATAGCATTGGATGTGAGGCACATGAGCAGGTTATTACCTTCCAATTAAAACAGATTAAATACTAACTTGTTTGTCCGTGATGAAAGTGGGTGCTGAATCCCGAGGCTATTCTAGAAAGCAACAATGAAAGTAGTTAGAGTGAACAAATCAGCTTTTTGGCAAAGTTCTTCCTTCTTTAATAGTTGCTCCGAGCGTTGGCGTGCACTCAGATGGACCGTTTGTGAAATCGAGGCGTTGTTGGGAAGCAGTGTTTGTTTATTTTTATTAGCTCTGTTGGAGCCAGTATTTTGATTTGATAAGAAAGGCCACCTAATTGTGACGTCTGTAGTCAACGCACTATAAAACGACTACAATTCCCACGGTGCCGGTGCTAAAGCCACAGTGATGGGCAACCTGTTGAGAGACGCCGTCGAGGAACAGTTTTTAACCGTACTTATCTTATCTTACCGTAACGTACCGTACTCTTACCGTACAAGTACCCTTTAAGTTATAAGCATTATCAAGACAGAAAGAATACCTAAGTTGTTTTGTTATTTTACTTTGAGTTTTGCCTATTTCTTTTGAATATTGTAAAGGCCTATATTCTTTGTTGCATGTGCACATTTTTGTTATGTTATTTTGAGCAAACACATCGCAACATCTTCTAAACCATCGGAGGCCAAGCAACACTTCAAACTGTGAGTAATTTAAGGAAAGAAACGAGTTAGAACTGTCTGTTTAAGGCGTCTAGTGGCTTGATGGAAATACAAGGAAGGAAGCCACGACAAGCTCCATGGAAAGAGACTCTGAAAGCTTCAGGAACAAAGATTCTCTCTCTTTTTGTCCTGATCCATTTCTATAAAAACCTGTCTCAACATGAGCTGATCAGATTTTGGCCACTTTATGATGTCATAACGATGTCTTGTGTAACCATTAGCCAATCAGCAACCAAGGTAACCCCCCCCCCCCCCCCCCCCCCCTTATCACCTGAATCTCCTCCTAGAGCACCATTGTGTTCTTTGTAACCAAATCTCTCTCAGAGGGCCGTGGGGAGGGGCTCCTTATTTTCATCTAAAGTAACAGACAGAGAATCAGCACTTTGGAAACAGGGCTGAAACAGAGGGGATTATGGGTAATGCTGCAATGATCTGTTTGGTGTTTCAGCCAATAGTATATATCTGAGACCTATAATGTATTGATAAAACACAGTATGATAGGGGACCTTTAATAAAACCTTTAGCTAGCTAGGTTATATTTTTTTCTGTTAGCTTCTCTAAGCCTTACTCTTGGAATTTATATTTATAAATAAGTTCTGACTTCGAGACGAGGGAACCGGAAGTTCTGAAATCGGACTAATCAGATGAGTCATTTGATCAATATCGTGTAATTAATAATAAACAATTGTTACATTGGCAGGAATGTAGAGCTCCATGGTGCTCTTTTTATGTAAATCTGCAATAAGTGCAATAAAGAGAAATGTGATGCTCTCTAATTTATCCATTGTTGTGAGGAAACACCAGGATGTCAGTGTTGATTACCATCACCATTTTTCACACAGCTCACACACCTTTCCCCTTGAAAGAAATTCCAGGAAAGCAACTTCCTGTAGGGGTGGTGCGTGCAATCTGGCATCTGATTTCTTTCTGGTTCACCGGCATGACTCACTAATCTGTGCAGCCAATGCTAAACATAGCGGCTTCAGGGGAAGAGAGGCGAACACGTGTCTTAACGAACGATGATAATAATAATTACTAGCCGGGTGGTATTTGTTTAAGGTCTTCAACAGATTGCTTTTAGTCATATGCCTGTCAAATGTTAAGCTTCTAGCAAGGCAGCAATTAGAGGCCTCGGTTCTTTCTGACGTCTCTGCTTTGCCTGCAGGTTTTCTGATTCTGACACGAGTTGTCTCTAGCTTCTGGGAAAACGCACTTGACTTTTATCAGCAGACGTGAAGCAAGACACAGGAGCAGAGGAGGGAAGTAGTGGAGTACAAATACTTTGTTACTGTATCTAAGTACAAGTTTCTGCTATCAGTACTTTACTCCACTACTTACTTTTCTGACGACTTTTTACTTTGACTTCTTACATTTTGAACACAAATACCTGTACTTTCTACTTCTTACATGTTGAACACAAATACCTGTACTTTCTACTTCTTACATGTTGAACCCAAATACCTGTACTTTCTACTTCTTACATTTTGAACTCAAATACCTGTACTTTCTACTTCTCTCATTTTCCAAACAGGCTGGTTCCTTTAGTCTGAATGTGTGTTTGGTGGCGTGATCATTATTATTTAGAGTCATTGCGTGCCTATTGATTTGAACACGATCCGGGTATCCATCATTTCCTGGTCTTCTCTAAAGAAGAGGGATCAATGGAAACGTTGTCATGTTGCCGTTGTTCAGCATGGAAACATTCATTAGCTAATAATGACATTATTGTTCTATTTATATAAAGGGAGGTCAGGTACTCTTTAAAACAGCTGCTAGTTATGGGTACTTTTTACTGAAGTACATTTCAAAGCCTCTTTACTTTGACTTGAGTAAGGAAGTTTAGTCAGTACTTCTACTTTTACCAGAGTCTGTTTAAACACGAGCATCTTTACTTCTACTTGAGTAAAGGATGTGGGTACTTTTGCAAACTCTGGCTGTGAGGGAATGCGGTCGGGTTCGATCCCATGTTGATCTATCCTTGGGCAAAATACTTAACCCTGAGTTGTTTCGATGGAATGGGCAACCTTGTGTCAATGTGTGTTAGTGTTCTATCTAGAGCAAGTTGCACATTGCTCATGTGCAATGATTTATTTTTGATATTTCTTTCAATTTTTTTTACGTTTTAAAAAAAAATTCTAGCTTTTTAACAAAAATCAAAATTTGTTGAAATCATTTGGACTTTTTATAAAAATTATGTCGCATTTTTCAAAAACCTCCCATTTTTCAAAACCTCCCATTTTTCAAAAACCTCCCATTTTTCTCAAAGTTCAATTTTTTTCTTAAATTTTCCCAATTTTTTTCTTAAAATTTCAGATTTTTTATTTCTGACTTTTTACATAATTCTTATTTTGTTTCCGAGTGGATGAGCTGTTATGTCTCTGTAAGCGGCTCTCTTATGTAGGCTAAAACTTTAAGTGTGAATCTATACAGCAGGTGAATTTATATGTTCATAAAATAGTGTGTGTGACCTTAACTGCCATGCCCATTTTGCCCCAAACTGCTCTGTTCCAGGAAAAAAAGAAAATTCAGAGCCAAACATTTGTGCCAAGCAACGTAAGTAAGTAACGTCATTATCAAAGTCATTATTATTATATTATTAGAATGGTTAAACAATTTGGTTTTTTTCCGAATCTTCTGACGTGGAGAAGATCTTTTTACTTTTCCCAGAATTGATTACTGCAACTCTTTGTTTATCTGCCTGTTACCCAACGTTTAGGGATGACCCCGAACAAATGAGAGCGATCACATAACCATAATATTTATGACGTAATATAATTGCATTTCCTTGCGATTTTGATTTGGCTTTCATTAGATTCAAGTATAAACTTTAAAATTCCATTTATTAAATTTAATGAATGTTTCCATGCTGAGCAACGGCAACATGACAACGTTTTCATTGGTCCCTCTTCTTTAGAGAAGACCAAGAAATGATGGATACACGGATCGTGTTCAAATCAATAGGCACGTAATGACTCTAAATAATAATGATCACGCCACCAAACACACATTCAGACTAAAGGAACCAGCCTGTTTCGAAAATGAGAGAAGTAGAAAGTACAGGTATTTGAGTTCAACATGTAAGAAGTAGAAAGTACAGGTATTTGTGTTCAACATGTAAGAAGTAGAAAGTACAGGTATTTGAGTTCAACATGTAAGAAGTAGAAAGTACAGGTATTTGTGTTCAGCATGTAAGAAGTAGAAAGTACAGGTATTTGTATTCAACATGTAAGAAGTAGAAAGTACAGGTATTTGTGTTCAACATGTAAGAAGTAGAAAGTACAGGTATTTGAGTTCAACATGTAAGAAGTCAAAGTAAAAAGTCGTCAGAAAAATAAGTAGTGGATTAAAGTACTGATTCCAGAAAAATGTACTTAAGTACAGTAACAAGTATTTGTACTCCACTACTTCCCACCTCTGCTCACAGCCACACTCGGTTGACCATAAGATAAGATAAGAAGTAATTTATTGATCCCAATTTGGGATTTTTTTTTTGTGTTGCAGCAGCATAAAAAGACAAGGCATTGTACAATAAAAATAGAAATAGAAAAATTAGAAATAAACAAGAATGTAGAAAATATACATGTTGAATTTAACAAGGCATTATATATACAAATATATATATACATATAAATATATGACAGAAGAAATATTAAATATTGAACAGATTATATATGTGTAAAATGTGGTTTTATTCCAAGAGAAACTATGGAGCAGAGAGTTTGATTTATTCCAGTCCACTCTACAAAATCACTCTCCAGCGCTCTGTACTCCTCCTCCCGTCCATCCCTTATGGACCACTGCAGAGTCATCCAAAACCTTCTGCAGATGGCATGACTCTGAGTTGTATTGAAAGTCTGAGGTGTATAAGGTGATCAGGAAAGGAGACAGCACAGTCCCCTGTGGGGCTCCTGTACTACCAACCACCACATCAGACAGCACACTGCCCAGCCGGACGCACTGTGGTCTGACTGTGAGGTAGTTGGTAATCCAGGAGATGGTGGACAAGCCTGCCCTCATAGCCTGCAGCTTGTCACTCAGTAGCTGTGGCTGGATCGTGTTGAAAGCGCTGGAGAAATCAAAAAAGGTGATTGTCACAGCATAACCCGATCCCTCCAGGTATTTGTGAGCACGCTGCAGCAGGTAAATGATGGCATCGTCCACCCCCAGGTGAGGCTGGTAGGCAAATTGCAGAGGGTCTAGAAATGATCTGACCTGTGGTCTGAGTTGGGCCAAGACCTGTCTCTCCAGCACATTCATCACATGGGATGTGAGAGCCAGTTGGAGGCTCAGGTTTTACAGGTGTTGGAGAACAGGAGACAGCTGGTGGGCAAAGGTCCTCAGGACCCTAGGGCTAATACCATCAGGGCCAGCAGCCTTGCCTTGGTGGAGTTTTTCCAACTGTCTGGCCACTTTTACAACAATTAAATTGTTGTGCATAGCCGCGGGAAGTAGGGATGTTGGGTTTCTAGCACCGTAGCACCCCCTAGAAACTGGAGAATCACAGAACGACCGGTTGCTCCGCTCGCTCACGGCCGGTACCGCCCTTAATGTGTTTTTAAACGGCATCATTGAAGTTGCGTTGACAGGCAACAGAGGTCCACCGTGTCCCTGCAGGGAGGCTAACGCCCCCCACCCCCGTTGACAGTTCACTAGCACCCCCCCTTGTTGACAATTCGCTGCACCCCCTAAGTAAAATGACTTCCCACCCCAAGATTTTCAGTGGCCCCATTTGGCCACCCTTATGAAAAATGTCTGGAGGCCCCACTGATTGGTGGAGGTGAGGTGTGAAGTGGAGGTGGAGGAGACAGCAGCGGGTGGAGAGCTAAACCTATTGAAGAAGGTGTTCAGCTCGTTGGCCCTCTCCAGGGTGCCCACAGTCAGTCTGTCTCTCCCTTTGAAGCCAGTAATGGCCTTCAGCCCAGCCCAGACATCCCTGCTATTGTTCTGCTGGAGCTTGGCCTCCAGCTTCTTCCTGTAGGAATCTCTGCCCCTCCTCAGCTTGTCCCTCAGCTCATGCTGGATACTCCTTAGCAGTGATTTGTTCCCAGACTTAAAAGCTTCCTTTTTCTTATTTAAAAGAGTCTTCAGGTCACTAGTAATCCAGGCTTCCCACAAGGATAGTAATGCTAGGCCACACACAGTAATGCTAGTTTACACACACGCAGCTGCTACTTGTAGCAACACACACACACACACACACACACACACACACACACACACACACACACACACACACACACACACACACACACACACACACACACACACACACACACACACACACACACACACACACACACACACACACACACACACACACACACACACACACACACACACTAGGATAGGTCAAATGCAGAGAAACCATTTTGTTACATAGTAATTAGGCCCACTGTGTAATTACAATAAAAGTATATAAAAAAAATCATTTTCCAATCATGCAGCTATAAACCGTTTAATGCCTTGGGAAAACTATGTACAAGATTTTGGAAACTGGCAGCAGAGATTATTGAGATCAGCTGCTATTGATATTTGATAACAAGGTTTTCCAGCTCCAACCAAATAAATGTTGAAGTCTTAAAGTAACTAATTGGATGTCATACTAAAAGTGCTGAGTGTTTCGTTTTTTTTTCTCACACAGTGCATGAAACTATTAAACATGTACTCTACATTAAAATGAAGTGATGGTGTCGGTGGTAGAATAGTCTAAGAAGGATCTTTGATGCTTGGAAAGGAGCCTTTAGGTATTTTTGTTCGAGTATGAGTCTTTTTTCCCCCAAATGTGATGCTTTGTTTCGAATAACAGCAAACATTTGAATTCACTAGCTGGTGGTACAATTCCCATTTTTCTATTGTTCAAGTTCTTTTTCCTACTCTAAGAATACATCTGAGTTACTGTGATTGAGAAGAAAAAATAAGTCAAAGAAGGAAAATTGGCTTGTATCCATTATGGGATAACACATCTCCTTTTGATTAGTGTTGTGGCCAGACAGCTGGAAGTGCATTAAACAAAGTCTCAGACATTCAACAATGACAGAACACGAGTATCAAGTCACGAGTCATCCGAGCATTGTCAAATCCAACTCCAGTAAACTTTACTCTGTCTCCACTGCAGAAATGCCACAGGAATTAAGACGGATTAAATGACACGATATACAGTAAGATACATGATGACAAGTTCAGGGGTCCATGGATTTGTGTCAATTTAGATAAATGGTCCTCTCAAGAGCATAGAGCATGTGACTGGGATGATGATATGTCTGTGGTTGGTATGGTATCAAAGTCTTTGAAATATGTTTTAAAGAAAGGAGAGTCTTTGATCTACTTATTTCTTTCAAAAGACAAAACATATAAATCAAGAAAAAAACAAGTAATCAAATTGAAAGGAAGGACATGAATGTGCCGAGAACATTCAAAGGAAATTTGCCATTTGTATTAAAGGTCCCATATTTTACTGTTTTTCATCAATATATTATAGGTCTCAGATATATACGGAACATGTCTCTGATTGGTTGAAACACCAAACAGATCATTGCAGCATTACCCATAATCCCCTCTGTTTCAGCCCTGTTTCCAAAGTGCTGATTCTCTGTCTGTTACTTTAGATGAAAATAAAGGACGCCCCCCCCCCCCACGCCCCTCTGAGAGACATTTGGTTAGAAAGAACTCAATGGTGCTCTAGGAGGAGATTCAGGGGATAAGGGGGGGGGGGGGTACCTTGGTTGCTGATTGGCTAATGTTTACACAAGCCAAAACATCGTTATGACATCATAAAGTGGCCAAAATCTGATCAGCTCATTTTCAGACAGGCTTTTATAGAAATGGATCAGGACAAAAAGAGACAGAATCTTTGTTCCTGAAACTTTCAGAATGTCTTTACACAGAGGACACGTGTAAGAGACATGAAGAAGTGGATTTTGCATAATAGGTGACCTCTAAATGTTTTGTGCACAAGTGGGGGACACTGCATTTGGAAGTCAAAGGCACTAAACAATCCCAGTCGGTCCCTCAGCCTGTTAAACCCCATCCCTGTTTGTCGAAAATGACATTTCCAGAACAAATGACCTTAACTACACTTCTAAAAGGGGAAAATTAATAATCTTTTTTCTCAAAGTAATGATAAACCTGTGAGTTGGATGTAGAAAAGTCAGAATCAACATATATTTTAAAGAAAATTCAGATTGAACATAGTAAAAAAAACTGTAAATTATAGTGTCCGTCCAAAGATTATTTTGTACTGAAAACCACCCTTGAATGATGGTATGGTAGACTAAAAGCTTTAGGACATATAATAAGTACCCTGTATCAAGATGACATCCCTTTTTAGAGAGGTTTAGCAAAAAAAACTCCACCTCTGGGGTCATTTGGGTAGAAATGGGTGTTTTTGCCGTTTCTCTGGAACCCATTGGTCGATTTTGATGATTGATATCTCTTTTTAACCGTTAGAGCCAATAGAATCGAAGGGGGATTTCCACATACACACCAATGTTACCATTGCGAAGTGGGGGCTATGCGCATGCAGTTTGCCTGAAGCAAAACCTGTCTCATGCTCTGAAATCTGAAAACTTAAAACTAGATTTATTGTTTATGGATTATCAGAAATAATTTCAAAGTGACACAGATACATTGGATTAACCCATGGATTAACCTTCAGCAGAGTTTTTATCGTTTTAATGCCATTAAAGACAACTTTTGATCAGACACCGACGAAGGTAAGAAATAATGCCGTGTGTTCGCTACCTAGCGCCATGTGTTGTGATGTCTGTTTTTGTTTATAAAGTCGCGAGTTCTTATCATGGAGTGATGATCTAGATCAGGGATGGGCAACTTTGATGGTGGTGGGGGCCACATCATTGATGTACTGGCCACCAGGGGGCCGCAGATTCACTTGGAACACACACACACACAAATGCCATGTGTTGTATGTAATTATTAACAAATATACTAAGTCTGACATCTTCATTGACAATTTACAATAAAAGTGAACATCCCCCAAAAATGGGAACATCCTCTAATAAGCTCACTAAACAAATATCGGTTCACAGAAATGTTATTTCATTTTTACAAGTGGCATGTTTGTATTGAACAGGTTATTAAACAGTGGAATAAAACTATTTAAAAATAATGTGTGTGTATTGAGATTAACCATTAAGATGACATACACCAGAGTTCCCGTTAGCCGGTAATTACCGGACTACGACCGGTAAAATATGCTGAAGACCGGCAAATCTAAATCTCTCCGGTCAAAGTGTCCGTTCAAAAATAATTTCCGTTTAGCGCAATACCACATCAGTTGCGCAACTTGCGCCACTTATGTGACAGACAAAAGAGTATGTGACAGACAAGAATAGTCAATTCTAATGTCTAACACCTAATGTGGAGAAAGAGATGTCCTGTATGGGTTGATTGTGCGTTGATCTGTTGGTAATGCCTCGGGGTTCCGGTGGGCATGTAAACAAATGCATAATGCTGCGCTATACTTTGAGGCCTCACACGGTTGCATAGCAACGCTTATTGTTTAGGTGTCTTTTAATAAGCAGGTAGTCCTATCATTAGCTAGAACTAGCTGGATCTGATCGATATGGACATAAACGCGAGTGAAGTCTAATCTGACGGGAGAGAGAGATCAGCTGCTGCGGACGAGTCCACACGCACCTCTGCATAATCACATGCAGCGATGAGCGGAGAAAAAAACCCACACTTCAGGTTAGAATATCACACGTAGCTATTTTAATTACCTCTCAAACTACCGTAACTAGTTATAGATATGTTTAGTTTTACTGTCGGGTCACTCATTACTGGTCTGCGAGCTGCCACTGACGGGCTGTCAGGAGAGGGAGAGAGCGCTCCGTTTATTATTCCCGTGTTATTATAAATTACTGTACACTTTTGAATAGTTAATCTACTATGATTAGTTTGTTTAATATCGAATCATATCAATTTGTTTTAAACCACAATAAATAACAAAGAAGACCTTTGACCGGCACTTTTCTCATTTAGTCCGGAAGATTTAAACTTTAACGGACATGTTGACCGGCGAAAAAATATTCTAACGGGAACTCTGACATACACATGAAGTCATGAACACTAACCCAGATATTAGATGTCTAACTTGAACCTAAAACACTTGTAGCCTGTCTCTGCATTCCCCTTATTCCACAATAAGGGGAATGTCAACACAGACACCTGTCAGCCCGCACTCTGCTGTTCCTCAGCACCACCCCCCCTCCCTCCCGCTGAAATTATGAATGAAAAGCGTAGTAATCATAGATAACACGGCAGGGTCGGTGACAGTTTGTTTTCATCTGATTTCAAATAAACAAAGTCTTGGTTTTAAGAATATTAAACTTGTTTCGCCAAATTCAGATGATAAATACAACTTTTAAGCTTGTAAAGGCATAATTACAAGCGGTAACTTAACGTCACAGCAGGCATAACAACAGCCGGTGTTTCTTGTGAGGGTTTCCCCGGGAAACAAACACAATACACACAAATGCGTCACAGATTATTGACGCAGCTCGTGACGTGTAATTAAAAAAAAAATTAATTACGTTGTTTATAGGGCCTCAAAAAGAGGAGGTGGGGGACCTATTGATTCTGTGTACTCTCACGATGCTAATCGATGGGTTGGATTTGCAGTTACGATAAGTAATAAGGGTGTTATACCGTGTTTTATGTGCAACCGGTGTTAGAATTTTTTCGCTCGTGGCTAGTGCTGCGTACCGGTACGCCGAACCGGTACTGGACTTGTAAAAAGTTTCGGTTCAAGTCCGGTTAAAACTTGAACGTCGGGAACCGGTACTTGGACTCGCAAAAAAACTAGCAGTTTACGTATATTCTCCTTTTTGTTCTAAACCATCTAAAACCTTCCATAGATCGAGAAATGTGCGCTGAGAAAAGACGAAAAACATCGTGTCGGCTTCTGATATGGCGGCCATTACTGAACTCACGAAGTCTCGCAAAATATCGCAACTGCTCCCGAGATCTGTGTGACGTCAAGGGAAGCTAGCGATGTGATTGGCTTAGACATAGTGGACAGCGTGACATAGATGATAGATGCTTAAGTTAACTATGTATGACATTTGTATCAAAACTGTATGTATGTATGTACATCACTATGTATGTAGTATGTACTGTATAATGTCCAATGTAGAGTTGTAGAAAAGACATGGTGTACAGACAGTACAGTACACTCTGACTGTACAGTCACTACAGTGTATACTGTATAGTAGGTGTGTAACAGTGTAATGCTTATAGTCTACTCTATACTCTACCTTTCAGCAAAGTATTAGTGTCGGTGGTAGAATAGTCTAAGAAGGATCTTTGATGCTTGGAAAGGAGCCTTTAGGTATTTTTGTTCGAGTATGAGTCTTTTTTTTCCCCAAATGTGATGCTTTGTTTCGAATAACAGCAAACATTTGAATTCACTAGCTGGTGGTACAATTCCCATTTTTCTATTGTTCAAAGTTCTTTTTCCTACTCTAAGAATACATCTGAGTTCCTGTGATTGAGAAGAAAAAATAAGTCAAAGAAGGAAAATTGGCTTGTATCCATTATGGGATAACACATCTCCTTTTGATTAGTGTTGTGGCCAGACAGCTGGAAGCACATTAAACAAAGTCTCAGACATTCAACAATGACAGAACACGAGTATCACGTCACGAGTCATCCGAGCATTGTCAAATCCAACTCCATTAAACTTTACTCTGTCTCCACTGCAGAAATGCCACAGGAATTAAGACGGATTAAATGACACGATATACAGTAACATACATGATGACAAGTTCAGGGGTCCATGGATTTGTGTCAATTTAGATAAATGGTCCTCTCAAGAGCATGTGACTGGGATGATGATATGTCTGTGGTTGGTACGGTATTGTGTTCAAAGTCTTTTAAATATGTTTTAAAGAAAGGAGAGTCTTTGATCTACTTATTTCTTTCAAAAGACAAAACATATAAATCAAGAAAAAAACAAGTAATCAAATTGAAAGGAAGAACATGAATGTGCCGAGAACATTCAATGGAAATTTGCCATTTGTATTAAAGGTCCCATATTTGACTGTTTTTCATCAATATATTATAGGTCTCAGATATATATGGAACATGTCTCTGATTGGTTGAAACACCAAACAGATCATTGCAGCATTACCCATAATCCCCTCTGTTTCAGCCCTGTTTCCAAAGTGCTGATTGTCTGTCTGTTACTTTAGATGAAAATAAGGAGCCCCTCCCCACGCCCCTCTGAGACACATTTGGTTACAAAGAACTCAATGGTGCTCTAGGAGGAGATTCAGGGGATAAGGTGTGTGTGTGGGGGGGGGGGGGGGGGTACCTTGGTTGCTGATTGGCTAATGTTTACACAAGCCAAAACATCGTTATGACATCATAAAGTGGCCAAAATCTGATCAGCTCATTTTCAGACAGGCTTTTATAGAAATGGATCAGGACAAAAAGAGACAGAATCTTTGTTCCTGAAACTTTCAGAATGTCTTTACACAGAGGACACGTGTAAGAGACATGAAGAAGTGGATTTTGCAAAATAGGTGACCTCTAAATGTTTTGTGCACAAGCGGGGGACTCTGCATTTGGAAGTCAAAGGCACTAAACAATCCCAGTCGGTCCCTCAGCCTGTTAAACCCCATCCCTGTTTGTCGAAAATGACATTTCCAGAACAAATGACCTTAACTACACTTCTAAAAGGGGAAAATTAATAATCTTTTTTCTCAAAGTAATGATAAACCTGTGAGTTGGATGTAGAAAAGTCAGAATCAACATATATTTTAAAGAAAATTCAGATTGAACATAGTAAAAAAACTGTAAATTATAGTGTCCGTCCAAAGATTATTTTGTACTGAAAACCACCCTTGAATGATGGTATGGTAGACTAAAAGCTTTAGGACATACAATAAGTACCCTGTATCAAGATGACATCCCTTTTTAGAGAGGTTTAGCAAAAAAACTCCACCTCTGGGGTCATTTGGGTAGAAATGGGTGTTTTTGCCGTTTCTCTGGAACCCATTGGTCGATTTTGATGATTGACATCTCTTTTTAACCGTTAGAGCCAATATAATCGAAGGGGTATTTCCACATACACACCAATGTTACCATTGCGAAGTGGGGGCTATGCGCATGCAGTTTGCCTGAAGCAAAACCTGTCTCATGCTCTGAAATCTGAAAACTTAAAACTAGGTTTATTGTTTATGGATTATCAGAAATAATTTCAAAGTGACACAGACACATTGGATTAACCCATGGATTAACCTTCAGCAGAGTTTTTATCGTTTTAATGCCATGAAAGACAACTTTTGATCAGACACCGACGAAGGTAAGAAATAATGCCGTGTGTTCGCTACCTAGCGCCATGTGTTGTGATGTCTGTTTTTGTTTATAAAATCGCGAGTTCTTATCATGGAGTGATGATCTAGATGGGCAACTTTGATGGGCATGTAAACAAATGCATTATGCTGCGCTATACTTTGAGGCCTCACCTGGTTGCATAGCAACGCTTATTGTTTAGGTGTCTTTTAATAAGCAGGTAGTCCTATCATTAGCTAGAACTAGCTGGATCTGATCGATATGGACATAAACGCGAGTAAAGTCTAATCTGACGGGAGAGAGAGATCAGCTCCTACTGACGAGTCCACACGCAGCTCTGCATAATCACATGCAGCGGTGAGCGGAACAAAACACACACTTCAGGTTAGAATATCACACGTAGCTATTTTAATCACCTCTCAAACTACCGTAACTAGTTATAGATATGTTTAGTTTTACTGTCGGGTCACTCATTACTGGTCTGCGAGCTGCCACTGACGGGCTGTCAGGAGAGGGAGAGAGCGCTCCGTTTATTATTCCCGTGTTATTATAAATTACTGTACACTTTTGAATAGTTAATCTACTATGATTAGTTTGTTTAATATCGAATCATATCAATTTGTTTTAAATCACAATAAATAAAAAAGAAGACCTTTGACCGGCACTTTTCTCATTTAGTCCGGAAGATTTAAACTTTAACAGACATGTTGACCGGCGAAAAAATATTCTAACGGGAACTCTGACATACACATGAAGTCATGAACACTAACCCAGATATTAGATGTCTAACTTGAACCTAAAACACTTGTAGCCTGTCTCTGCATTCCCCTTATTCCACAATAAGGGGAATGTCAACACAGACACCTGTCAGCCCGCACTCTGCTGTTCCTCAGCACCAGCCCCCCTCCCTCCCGCTGAAATTATGAATGAAAAGCGTAGTAATCATAGATAACACGGCAGGGTCGGTGACAGTTTGTTTTCATCTGATTTCAAATAAACAAAGTCTTGGTTTTAAGAATATTAAACTTGTTTCGCCAAATTCAGATTTTAAATACAACTTTTAAGCTTGTAAAGGCATAATTACAAGCGGTAACTTAACGTCACAGCAGGCATAACAACAGCCGGTGTTTCTTGTGAGGGTTTCCCCGGGAAACAAACACAATACACACAAATGCGTCACAGATTATTTTGCGTTATTTGAAATCATGTACGCAGCTCGAGACGTGTTTTTTAATTTTTTATTAATTACGTTGTTTATAGGGCCTCAAAAAGAGGAGATGGGGGACCTATTGATTCTGTGTACTCTCACGATGCTAATCGATGGGTTGGATTTGCAGTTACGATAAGTAATAAGGGTGTTATACCGTGTTTTATGTGCAACCGGTGTTAGAATTTTTTCGCTCCTGGCTAGTGCTGCGTACCGGTACGCCGAACCGGTACTGGACTTGTAAAAAGTTTCGGTTCAAGTCCGGTTAAAACCGGAACGTCGGGAACCGGTACTTGGACTCGCAAAAAAACTAGCAGTTTACGTATATTCTCCTTTTTGTTCTAAACCATCTAAAACCTTCCATAGATCGAGAAATTTGCGCTGAGAAAAGACGAAAAACATCGTTTCGGCTTCTGATATGGCGGCCATTACTGAACTCACGAAGTCTCGCAAAATATCGCAACTGCTCCCGAGATCTGTGTGACGTCAAGGGAAGCTAGCGATGTGATTGGCTTAGACATAATGGACAGCGTGACATAGATGATAGATGCTTAAGTTAACTATGTATGACATTTGTATCAAAACTGTATGTATGTATGTACATCACTATGTATGTAGTATGTACTGTATAATGTACACATGTAGAGTTGTAGAAAAGACATGGTGTACAGACAGTACAGTACACTCTGACTGTACAGTCACTACAGTGTATACTGTATAGTAGGTGTGTAACAGTGTAATGCGTATAGTCTACTCTATACTCTACCTTTCAGCAAAGTTTTAGGGATTTAGGCTCAGTCAGCTCAGGGACGGTTTGGTTACTTTAGTTTGGTAAATGAAATAAATGTTTGAACTTTGTAGTAGTTCACTGTAGTTGCTGTCATAAGTCATTTGTTGACTAAGTGACAAAAAGTTTTTTTTTTACATTTGTACTTTGTAGAGAAATGTAGACACAAGTTGGAAGGGAGCACAATAAACCTGACGAGTTTGAATTTGAGTTGATTATGAGTTTATTTTCAATTGATAATTAACTCACAATAAGTTCACTTTAGTTACTCACACAACTTGACACAAGCCATGGGTTCAGGTCCGGACTTATAAGTCCGGACCTGAACCTGAACCTCTGGACTTAAGTCCGGACCTGAACCTGAATGTGAGTCCAGGTACGCAGCACTACTCGTGGCTAATTCAGAGGCTCAGTGTTAAAAAAGATCAGTTAGCTGAGTTTCTTCCCGTTACATGGATATGAAACATTCATAGTTTATCAAATATTAAGAAGCCCTCTGACGCTGTTTCCTGCAGATGATGCGTTTTTCCACCCGGGGGCGGGTCGTGAGGTTCAACAGGTTAAATATTTGTAAATCGAATTTTGCATGGGTCATTTGCCCAGTCTAATTCATGCCTGACCTTGCAGGTTGAAGGATCTCACTTAAAGTAAGTGGCAGGGTGTCTGTTGGAGGTATGTGGTCCAGTCACCCAGCAACCATTGAACAGAGAAATGTGCTTCTTTAATGAAAGGCTGCTGTTGTTGCGCCTGTTTATTTACTCGGCCTGGAACCTTTGACCCCATTACATTTGCAGCTCATTGATGAAGCCCGGGGGCAAACAAGGCAGGGCTCACTTTGGGACGGCAGACAACACATCATTCAAGTGTCAGAGGAGCCCGCCGGCCAGAAGCACTTTGAGGTTTGCGAGCTATCATGAGGTGGTAGACTTCACACCGCAGCGCAAAGACCACCAAAGACAGAGTTCTGGTTTGGACAGTGAATATGCTGGCTTGAAGAATTAAGGAGAACCACCAGAGAAAAAAATGAATTAAACCTTGTTTTAAGTATTTGTTTCATTGTATATTTATTTTAATCAACAATTATATTTAAACCTTATTTAATTATTATTATTATTATTATTATTATTATTATTATTATTATTATTATTATTATTATTATTATTATTATTATTATATGGCTCAAAGTATAGATTAGAGCTTTAGAAGGAAAACAAATTGTATTATATAAATATTTTTAAATTCACAATTTCTTTACCTTATTTATGATTTTATTTATATTAAATATTTAGCATTATTATAATGTTTTATTAATAGTATTATTATTTGAAAGAGGATGCAAACCAATTTTATTTATTTATTTAAATTATTATTATCTTTATTTTTATCTTATTTATTGTCTTATTCATATTATTATTATTTAGTTATAATTATGTTTAATAATTGTTTTTACTTTATTCTCTTATTAAAATACATGATTATTTTTGGTTAGAAGCCAACTACATGTTGTTGTCATAAGTAGTTGTACTCAATTTGAATCAATCAATCAATATATCAATTAAAATTATTATTTATATATACACATGCTGAAAAATTGTTCAAAAGCACAACATTGTAAATTGAATTTTGGTTTTGGATCATTGGTCGGAATAAATATACAATTTGAAGGCATCACAAGTCGAACTCTGGGAAATTATATTGGGAATCTTTCCCCGTTCTCTAAAACCAAGTCAACAGATAAACCAATAATGGAAAAGACTTGCCCTTCTGACCTTTTCCTGCAGATCAGATAACAGAAGAGAAAATAACATCCGTGCAGCTCAGTAAGCGCAGATTCATCAGAATGAAAAACCTTTGCATTTACAGTATATGCATTGTTCCATGAATGCAAGACCACTTCGACCATCAAAGGAACAGATGCTCACATGAAAACACAGCGCCGTATATTAGATATTTCTCTTGGAGGGACTTCAGAGACTAACCGCTGACATGTTACAAACAGAGGTGCATGACAGCAGGCAGAATGAAACCCTTTTTGGGGAAAATGTACATCTTTTTTTATACAAAACAAGAGTTAGCCGAGTTTTATCTCACGGTTTCATATGCTGTTTGTGATGACAGGTTACCAAGGTGTTCATGTGAGTGTTGATTTGCATGATAACGTGGCCTTATGTGGCCTTTGTGAGCACAGTGTCTTTAGGCACATTCACACCGGAGTACTTTTCCCTGTTCTTTTCCTGTTTAGTTCCGATAGTGCCTGGAATTTTTAGTTCCTGCTAGAGAGGTGGTACTATCCTCGGGAGAAAAAATTACCAACTTATTCCGGTGTGAACACGATCTGTGCTTAGTTCCATGGGGGTACTCAGTGCCGGGCACTAAGTACGGCAAAGTACTTGGTGTGAAAGCAGCTTTTGAAACCAATGTGACTTCCCCTGACTTTGGCATTTCTCTGACCGTCTCAAGTGCTCGAGTTGAAAACCGTCACACAGAGGAATGTCAGTGAGTACACATGGTGCCCAATAGTCTGTCTCACTGAATCACATGAAACTGTTACCAACCAAACTGAAACACGCCATCATTTCAGACAGATTTATTTATACCCAAAGGCATCCAGGCACAGTCTTCACAAACAGAGAGGGTTTAACTTTGGATAAAGCAAGATAATGTCATCCAAATAATCAATACTTTGGTAGTTTGTTGTGTCTCACTGATAGGTCTGTGAATTCTGCATGTTTTATCTGTTATTGACAAGAAAGAAAAGGAAACTTCAAAGGTTCAAAGCTTGTTTTTTTTATAGGGTTAATGTTAGAATAATGTTTAGATACATGTTAGCCTATGTTAATGGTTGGTGTAATGCATGTAAATGGTTATGGTTGAGTCTACCAGGTCATCAAGGGTGTTAACAAGCAAATACATTTTTTTAAAAATCTTTTTAATCTCAGTCACAGCATACAATACATTCTGTTCAACTGAAAAGGAGTCGTAACTCAGTGAAGAAGATAAGTCTTTTATTGGTTTATGCTTTTTGAAACATTATTCTGCAATTTTCTTTTTGGCTTATTGAGTCGTGTTCTGTTTCACAGATTTGCTATTTAAGATAGTCATGCTATTTGTAATATGGCCACAGAAAACTAATCTACTCCAAAAAGAACAGTGTACACAACCTGGCAACTGTGTGTGTGTGTGTGTGTGTGTGTGTGTGTGTGTGTGTGTGTGTGTGTGTGTGTGTGTGTGTGTGTGTGTGTGTGTGTGTGTGTGTGTGTGTGTGTGTGTGTGTGTGTGTGTGTGTGTGTGTGTGTGTGTGTGTGTGTGTGTGTGTGTGTGTGTGTGTGTGTGTGTGTGTGTGTGTGTGTGTGTGTGTGTGTGTGTGTGTGTGTGTGTGTGTGTGTGTGTGTGTGTGTGTGTGTGTGTGTGTGTGTGTGTGTGTGTGTGTGTGTGTGTGTGTGTGGCAGGAAATAGGATACAATACATCAAAATACTCAAGTCATGATATACGATATTATTTCAAGTTATAAAATGTTGCGATATGACAAGGATTGCTAAGTACATTTTGTTTTTTGTTTATGTCATTAATTGTCCGTATAATTTAATTGACTATATATAAAAAAAGTATGATTTTAAACATAAAAAAACATATAATGTAATATAAGATTTGATACTTACATCAACAGTATACAATGTTAGTAAGCAAAATATCGCGATACTATGCTGTAATGATTTCCCCCCTCCCCTAGTGTATAGTATGTGTTCACTAATACTAATGCATGTTGTTAATACATGGCTTACACACTCATGTTTAATCATTGGCATGCAAGAACAAAAAACGGAAAGGCCTACATCAGTCGCTTATTAAAACTCACTTTACAGCCCGGTTTGGAAACGAAACACCACAAATCACAACAAATAGCTTCCTTGACTGGTGATAAAAGTAAAACATGTGGAAATGCTCTTTAGCCTAAACAGACAGGCCTGGCATACTTCCACAAAGTGAAAGCTAAAACATCAAGAGGTGACTGGCCAGTAAAAAGACAAAGCCACGGCAGGAATTTAGCCACCATGACAGCCTCAGGAGCGCACACACACACACACACACACACACACACACACACACACACACACACACACACACACACACACACACACACACACACACACACACACACACACACAATAATTTGTGTTTGTGTGGGATTGTGGTTTTTATTGTGGAAACCAATTGAGAAAATTATAATATCAGCTGGCCGTCAGACGTCCCAACTCCCGTGTTTGGTTAGATGTTAGGGGTTATGATAGCATGGAAAGAACATAATTACTACCTGTGCAGAAGCATGCAACACATCATATCATAATAATAATAATAATAATAATGATAATAATAAATTCAATTTTTAAAGCACCTTTCATTGCTAACAGCAATCCCGAGGTACATATGTGGAGCTCCGCCCACATTGAGGCATTGCACACTGAAGTGAGGGCTTCTCCTTTACACCGGAGGCACTGCCTTCACATGAAGTGTTGAACCAGAGGGGGCGCTGTTTCACTCTTTTTAAAAACACATTAAAGAGCAACTTCCAGGTTAAGGACACCTGTGAATAAATGTGTAGGAAAATGATGAATACACTAGATTTTCAAAAAAATATACAGAAATATACACTACAGTGATTTCTGGCGTCGTTTTTGTAAGAAATGTTCACTTCCGCATAAAAAAGCCTCGGCACGTGACCTCCTGCGTGTGACGTAACACGGGGGACACAAGGGGGAGAGCGGCCGGTGTAACGTATTAATAAACATGGATCCCAATGCTAGTTTCGACACAGAAGACACAGAAGAAGTTGAACATGAATATTCGAATGCATATGACGGAACACAACCTTATAATTATGAGCCTGCTAGGCGTCCAAGGGACCAGGAGCAGCCAAGGATTAGGAGAAATAACGGCCATCGGAGAGAAATTGAGCTGTAGTGTGAGGCGAACCAGTGGAGAACTGGGCAGCTATATTGGTGAGTGACCGGCGTTAGCTACAGAATGTTAGCTAACGTCACATCACAACATTGTGAAGTTAGCTATCATATATCAGGCTATAACTAAAGTAGCATTGATAATATAGTAACGTTACTGGCAGGACTGTTGATACTGATCCATAACAGAAACTAATGCGCAAGTATCAGCCGTATCTCGCGTTACCTAATGCAACTCCACACTACGGTCCTGTGTACCGGAGGAGAGATGCGAGATACGGCTGATACTTGACGATCTGGCGGAGAAAGGTTGTGGAGCCTCCGTTGATATGCCGTTGTAAATGGCTTGATGGAAAGCAGGTGTGTAGTCGGGGAGGGTGCACAGCTGATTGCAGCAGGTGAGTGGAGGTTGAGCCGGGAGCCAGGAGTGACAGCCACCACGCACACACAAACAACACAGACAGGGGGAAACAAACAAACACAAAGGAGACGGCTGGAGCCGTACAGCCACCACAGCGTTACCGAATGGAATGTCTTACGGTGCCGTGTACCGGAGGGGAGAGAGAGAGAGCAGCGAAGGGGGGGGGGGGGGGGAGGGAGAGAGAGAGAGAAGTAATACGGTTTCCTGATAAAGCTGTGGAGAGTATGTGCTGCAGGAAGGTGGATGCACAACGCACCCAGGAACGAACGCTAGCTCCGGTCCTTTTTACTGTGGACTCGATGTCCTGACAGGCTATGTAGAAGAGACATGGAGAAGAGGGGACACATGTTGATGTAGAAGAGACATGAAGAAGAGGGGACACATGTTGAGGTAGAAGAGACGTGAAGAAGAGGGGACACATGTTGATGTAGAAGAGACATGGAGAAGAGGGGACACATGTTGATGTAGAAGAGACATGAAGAAGAGGGGACACATGTTGATATAGAAGAGACATGAAGAAGAGGGGACACATGTTGATATAGAAGAGACATGAAGAAGAAGGGACACATGTTGAGGTAGAAGAGACATGAAGAAGAGGGGACACATGTTGATGTAGAAGAGACATGAAGAAGAGGGGACACATGTTGATGTAGGAGAGACGTGAAGAAGAGGGGACACATGTTGATGTAGAATAGACATGAAGAAGAGGGGACACATGTTGATGTAGAAGAGACATGAAGAAGAGGGGACACATGTTGATGTAGGAGAGACATGAAGAAGAGGGGACACATGTTGATGTAGGAGAGACGTGAAGAAGAGGGGACACATGTAGATGTAGAAGAGACATGAAGAAGAGGGGACACATGTTGATGTAGGAGAGACGTGAAGAAGAGGGGACACATGTTGATGTAGAATAGACATGAAGAAGAGGGGACACATGTTGATGTAGAAGAGACATGAAGAAGAGGGGACACATGTTGATGTAGGAGAGACATGAAGAAGAGGGGACACATGTTGATGTAGAAGAGACATGAAGAAGAGGGGACACATGTTGATGTAGGAGAGACGTGAAGAAGAGGGGACACATGTTGATGTAGAATAGACATGAAGAAGAGGGGACACATGTTGATGTAGAAGAGACATGAAGAAGAGGGGACACATGTTGATGTAGGAGAGACATGAAGAAGAGGGGACACATGTTGATGTAGGAGAGACGTGAAGAAGAGGGGACACATGTAGATGTAGAAGAGACATGAAGAAGAGGGGACACATGTTGATGTAGGAGAGACGTGAAGAAGAGGGGACACATGTTGATGTAGAATAGACATGAAGAAGAGGGGACACATGTTGATGTAGAAGAGACATGAAGAAGAGGGGACACATGTTGATGTAGGAGAGACATGAAGAAGAGGGGACACATGTTGATGTAGGAGAGACGTGAAGAAGAGGGGACACATGTTGATGTAGAAGAGACATGAAGAAGAGGGGACACATGTTGATGTAGAAGAGACATGGAGAAGAGGGGACACATGTTGATGTAGAAGAGACGTGAAGAAGAGGGGACACATGTTGATGTAGAAGAGACATGAAGAAGAGGGGACACATGTTGATGAAGAAGAGACATGAAGAAGAGGGGACACATGTTGATGTAGAAGAGACATGGAGAAGAGTGGACACATGTTGATGTAGAAGAGACATGGAGAAGAGGGGACACATGTTGATGTAGAAGAGACATGTAGAAGAGGGGACACATGTTGATGTAGAAGAGACATGGAGAACAGTGGACACATGTTGATGTAGAAGAGACATGGAGAACAGTGGACACATGTTGATGTAGAAGAGACATGTAGAAGAGGGGACACATGTTGATGTAGAAGAGACATGAAGAAGAGGGGACACATGTTGATGAAGAAGAGACATGAAGAAGAGGGGACACATGTTGATGTAGAATAGACATGAAGAAGAGGGGACACATGGTCATGTAGAAGAGACATGAGGAAGAGGGGACACATGTTGATGTAGAAGAGACATGAGGAAGAGGGGACACATGTTGATGTAGGAGAGACGTGAAGAAGAGGGGACACATGTTGATGTAGAATAGACGTGAAGAAGAGGGGACACATGTTGATGTAGAATAGACATGAAGAAGAGGGGACACATGTTGATGTAGGAGAGACGTGAAGAAGAGGGGACACATGTTGATGTAGAAGAGACATGAAGAAGAGGGGACACATGTTGATGTAGAAGAGACATGAAGAAGAGGGGACACATGGTCATGTAGAAGAGACATGAGGAAGAGGGGACACATGTTGATGTAGAAGAGACATGAAGAAGAGGGGACACAATTTGATGTAGAAGATACATGAAGAAGAGGGGACACATGTTGATCTAGAAGAGACATGAAGAAGAGGGGACACATGTTGATGTAGAAGAGACATGGAGAAGAGGGGACACATGTTGATGTAGAAGAGACGTGAAGAAGAGGGGACACATGTTGATGTAGAAGAGACATGAAGAAGAGGGGACACATGTTGATGTAGAAGAGACATGGAGAAGAGGGGACACATGTTGATGTAGAAGACACATGAAGAAGAGGGGACACATGTTGATGTAGAAGAGACATGAAGAAGAGGGGACACATGTTGATGTAGAAGAGACATGAAGAAGAGGGGACACATGTTGATGTAGAAGAGACAGGAAGAAGAGGGGACACATGTTGATGTAGAAGAGACATGGAGAAGAGGGGACACATGTTGATGTAGAAGAGACATGAAGAAGAGGATTTTGTATGATAGGTGACCTTTAAACGACCCTGTAATTGAGTTTATTCATGTATTGGAGGAAGTGTGTTTGGTTTACCAGCGACCCGGGAACAGGATGGGGCTCACATCCAGCCTGAGAGTTAAATTAAGCTCATGAATAGTGCAGAGGCAACGGAAAGCTCATGTTACTTGTAAAAATAAACATCTAACCCCTGTGTATTATAATGTGACACAGCTCCGTGCCAACTAAAACACACTGACACTCAACTGAAGTTCAGGCAAACCAACGATCTCCCTCCTGAAGAAACATCAAACTCTGAAGTCACACTTATACAAAAACGCTCATATCCTGAACAAATATGAACCGTCAGTGGCGGGGAGAATAAACAAAAACACTACTTAAGCATAACCAATTGACTCAAGTACTAATCAACCCTAACCCTAACCCGAAACCTGCATGTGGGTGAAAAGGTCATCGTATCCAATCGCTGTGATACGTGGAAAACCATTCACAGTCAATGCATTTGATCTGTTATCAAGCCAAAGCGTTCTAGGTGGGCGTGGGTGCGTGAGAAGATGTGTTTATTTTTTGTTGTGCACGTGTACTGACTCTTTAACTTGATCAGAATCAGAATACCTTTATTAGTCCCTAAGAGGGGACATATAGGTTGATACAGCAGAAAAAGAGCCAAAGACAGCTTAATGTTATGTAGAACACAGCTCAATCCTAGAACATAAACACTTATTGGTTCGATAAGACAACATCCCAGTTTGAAAATAGTTTTTAAATAGGGATTTTGTCCTATTGAACCAATCAGTGCCTGAGGGAAAGAGGCACTGCATCATGTGATCTACATTTCAAGGCCACCGTAGAGGGCACTTATCACGTTTTCCTCACTGAAAGGGTACCCTAGAAGTGACCTTTTAAAGTTTTTTTTTTGTACCCCTCCAACTTAGGGGAACTTAGAGAGCACATTTATAAAGTGTTCTCCACTGGAAGGACACTTTAGAGGTTACATTAGCTTGTTAGAGTACTGGAAAGGCACCCTAGAGCAGTGGTTCCCAACCTGGGGGGGCGCCAAAGATCGGCCTCAGATGATTTGAGGCCAAATATCATATTTAGACTTTTTTGTTTTTACATTTTTTTTTTTTACATATAATTTTAAGGCAATACATGATTGTCACTAAAAGCCTTGTCTCTACATTACAATATAATATAGAAAATAATTGATTAATTCATTTTAATAAAAATTCAAGTTAGTAGCTATAGCTAGCTATAGTTAATAGAAATGTTTCTTCTGTCCGTAAAGTGTCCAAACCGGGCTTTTCTGGATAAGCGCATTTTTAAAACATAGTCATTGTCCATGCCGGTTTCAGTTGGATTATTTGTCCCAGTTGCTCCGATCAGATCGGTCTCCTCCATTTTGTAGATTATTTACAACTTTTGAATCCACGTAAACACATCGGCAAAATCCGGCTTGTTTTGAACATGTGTTTTAAACAGTTTAACCCCTTTGTGAATTGTTTCCACTTGCGTCGTCCTTTAATTTCTTTATACAGCGGGAATCCAAATGAATGAATCCTGAGTCCAATAACCATCAAAGTCACTCCAATAGTGCTCCTTAGTTACGCTTTCATCGTCCTTTCACAAAATACTTCACATTCATTCAGTTTGTGTCAGTAGTTGTAGCATTTTTGAGACTTTGAAACTTTAATTACCGCTGTTGGCTTATTGGGGGTGAGAAGCCTGGCGCCAGAGTTCTTAACATATTGGAGCCTGGCCAGGGTTTTGCTGGGAACCCCGGATGGGACTGTGCTAGAAGACAGGGACAAGTTCACAATGTCAACAATGATGGGGCAGATGGTGGATAGAGCTGCCTTGACCAAGGCTGTGGGCATGGGGTCGAGAGAGCAGGTCGATGTCTTGGCCTTAGTGACCAGCTTGGCAATTTGGATGACATCCACTGGGGAGAAGGTGGAGTGGCAACACCTAGGTGGACGAGTAATACCTTGCAGCTGGGGTGCGGTTGGAGTAGGGGGTGGGGGCCAGGCACCAGAAGCTGCTGGTGGATGGAATCAACTTTGGCCTGGAAGAAAACCAGAAACTTTGAGCAGAGATCGAGAGCACCTGGAGGATGGGGTGGGTCCGGGGGGCGGAGAAGCCGGTTTATGGTTGAGAGCAGCATTCTCGGTTGGGATTGTTGGATGCCAATGAGGGTGGAGTAGTACGAAGACCTAGCCAGGGAGAGTGCTTGTTTGTAGGCCTTTACATGGTCCTGGTATGCTTCGCGGTGGACGGTGAGGCCAGTTCTTGTTTTGAGTCTCTCTAGCCGACGACCAGAAGCCTTCAGGGCGCGGAGTTCAGTGGTGAACCAAGGGGCCGAACGGGTGAAGGAGACAGTCCGGGTTTTGAGGGGGGCTAGAGAGTCAAGGCTGAGAGATTGAGCTGAGTTGTAGCGAGCAACCAGGCCATCCACTGTGGTGGTAAGGGGAATGGAGGCTAGGTGGGCTGCTATCGTGCCGGTCAGGGCTGGTGCACTCAGTGTTTTCCTGAATGCGATGGTGCGTTTTGCACGCTGAGTGGGCAGAGGGACAGAAACAGTAAAGAGTATGGCAATAGGTTGCCACTGTCAGTATGTGCATCTGTGTATTGTGTTTGTTCAAATGGTGTATTACTGATGATATTTGTATGTCTCTTAATGTCTACTATGTTTGTATGTTCATGTATGCGGAACTGCAGGACGGAGCCCAGAACAAATGTCCTTACGGGGGCAATAAAGTATATCGTATCGTAAGTATAGCTCCTCTGCTGGTGTTACTTTGCATTTGTTTGTGATTACCTTCTTTTTACAGTATTACACAATAACCATTACATCATAATTTGTCATTACATTTCAGTTTCAGACGTTTTTCTCCACCCCTCTGTACTTGTTCTACTGTCCTTTCCTTTTCTGTTGTGTTGAAGCTTCGTGGCTGGTGCAAACATATCTAGTTTTTAAAGTAGGTGTTTTATGAACATCCTGCTAAGTGCATGTGTGACTTTTACAACATTTCCTGCCCACTCTAAAACCCAACTGGCAGAGAGTTTAACTTCTGGAGGGGATGCACTACCTGCACTGGCAACATAAACAAAAATAACAGCCAGTAAAAAACACTAATTCACAGAACAGTCTATAAAATGAGTTTGAAATCGTCAAAAGAGATTTTGTGTATAAATTAGCAAGAGCCACAGAAAGATCATTAGTTGATAGCAATGTCCTCATATATTATGGTGTTATTTACAATGAACAAAACATGCTTACCTCACTGTAAAGCCCCTAAACCAGGGGGGTCAAACTCAATTTAATCGCGGGCCACATCAGCATTATGGCTGCACTCAAAGGGCCGGTTGTAACTCTAAGACTATAAAAAAATACATATATATATATAAAATAAATAATGCATTATATTACATTATTGCCTCTGCATTGGATTATTATAGGATAGGGTAATAACTTCACAATTAACTACGTCTGAAAGCAGAAGTCTGGGGCAAATAATTGCAAGTCTCTTCAGTGAGAATGTGACAAAATGATTTTAAAAGAAAAAACAGAAGTGACATTTTAAAAAAAAGAGTCAAAATCAGAGAAAAAAAGTCTAATTTGAGATGCATTGTGGGATATGTAGTTTATGGGCAACGTGCTTCTATAAATCTGTATGTAACCGTATAATAAAAATATTATATTCTTTGCAAGCTCTTGTGGGGCCACAGAAAATTAAGTCATGGGCCGGATTTGGCCCCCGGGCCTTGAGTTTGACACCCCTGCCCTAAACCATAACATACTGTGTACTGTACATGTATAGCAATGTCATACAATCAATAATATAGAATATTGCAGGAAATTAGAGACTTTTAATGTGACAACCTAATTAAGTGTAACATTAACATAATGCTTTCCTCTGACTCACAAAGTGTAAAAGCAGAATAAAAAGAATAAAAATCTAAATTATGGTAGATCAGCTTTGGTGAAGATAAAAATGACTGTTTATGAAGTCCTGCTGCAAGAAGAAGCTATATCTTATTTCATGTTTAAATATGATTTCCTACCTAAAATAATGGCATGCTTAATGTATCAGCAGTGGTTGATACATGGCTAACCAATACATCTCTTTATTTTGGATTACATCTATTAATATTGCTGTGTTGATACCACAACTCAATAACCTAACATACAATGAGCTATGCTATGATGAGCTTCAGACTCAAGGCCAGATCTCTTAGACATTTAGTTCATGCAGATTTTAGGGGGCTGAACGGTGGATCATTATTTCCTCCCGTCATCCTAGGTCATTTCCTAATAGGGCTTAGCACAGGGGCCACTTTTGCAAAATGACAGGAGGCAAGTTAATGCACCCAACAGACATTCAGGGGCCTCACTAGTAAGTGTAGGTGAAGTTGTTTTTAAAACACTTGACATACAAAGTACACAAAATAATAATTCCACCCAAATCTCTCATCAGCTATTACGACTCCACGCCTGTTTGACAGCAGGAGAACATGTATTGGGTTTTATTAAGGTGTTATAGGAAGGAACTCATTTTTGTTTCTTTGTTCAGGTGATTGTTGTGTCTAAAGGGCACTCCCTGTAGCTTCTCTATAATCCCATCCCTTCTTAAGAATGCTGACAGATAAGCCTTCTGCAAAACCTAATCTCTTTCCGACTTCACTGGAAAATTATAATGTAACCCCTACGCCCTTTCAGTGGAAAGAATGTGATTGAGTGGAAATCTGATATGACTTGATAAACATGCAGAATGGGCGCCTTTCCAGTAGGGATGGGAATGATTAATAGAATATTTAGAATATTTGAAATTATTCATGTATTCGAATATGAGTTATGAATATTTTTATTGATTTTTTTTTTTTTTTGGGGAGGGGTGCCTAAGTTCATTACGATCAAATATAATAATTCAAAGTATACGAGAGTGCCATAGATAAGTCTGTTAGGTCTAAAGGTGTGTGTTGCTCCGCTCACCGGTTCCTCACAGCGGGCAGACCTGCAGGTGCTGACCTCTCTGTTACGGTGGGTGAAGCAAGCAGGACCCAAATGCAGATTACACTGATATTGCCTTTATTTCAAGGATAAAATAATAACTTGGACAAAACAGAACACTCACCGGTGAACTCAGTCACAAACAAAAGACGAACCAACACTGAACACAGGAAGAGACAAGACTAAATACAGGGAGGGGTAATCACGAGACGAGAAACAGCCGGGCAGGGGAAATACAAGAAATACAAAACGTGACATAACACAATAATCGTAACACTCTCTCTCTCTCGCGTCCGGTTATACTTCACTCGCGCTTATGTCCAAATCCATCAGATCTAGCTAGTTCTAGCTAATGATATGGCTGCTGCCCCTCCTACACGCAGATCACGCAGACTCAAACCTCACCTTAGGCCCAAATTCCAGCTGAGAGGGTCTTCTCTACTGCTGGCCTGATTGTGAATCGTCTCCGCACCCACCTCTCCCCTGAGTAGACATGCTCATATTCTTAAAGAAGAATGAGTATTGAACAGCTGCATTCTGTGCATAGGCCCTGTTATAGGTTGTTGATCTCTGTTGTCACGGGTTACGTTACCCTAACCCGTTATGTTGTTCGTGTATGATCCCTCTTTCATTGAAAAACCTAGTTATGTTTTCAGCATGAAGGCTGTAGGCCTGTAGCTGTCAACTGTTCAAACTGTGGTCACCAGTTCAATACATTTGAACAATTCGACTTGGTTTCTAAACTTATTTGAACAATGAGTGCTTATAGCGGTTCAGCCTGCTCTTGGGAACCCTGCATCTTCTACCAGAAGGTAGGAGCTGGAATCACTTCACATGGGGAAAAGAGACACCAGCTGAACAATGGCTTTCGGACATAGCAAATATACATGAATAAGACAAAAGGTGATAACAGAGTGACAGATTGTGAGCTTTAGGGAAAAGTGAAAGAAGCTTGGGTAACATTTAAAGGGCCAGACCCAGAATCAGCTCTTTTGTAACAGGGCTGAAATAGAGGGGTATGAGGCATGGCCACAATGGGTGGTCTGTTTGGTATTTTGAGTAAAACACTTCAGAGACATGTTTGTATAGATATGGCCCTATAATTTATTGTTGAAATATATATTATAGGTGACCTTTAAGGCTCCTCTTAATAAATCCAATGCCTATTTCCTCTGAGCTTGTTTTAGTTTTGGAACTGCTGTAGAGAAGTAAAGAATTTCCCCCAAAATCTGATCGTGTGATAGTTGAACTGAACAGTGACACATGTGGTACATCTGTTACTGGTCAAATGTGAAACTAATATAAGTAGTTATTTAAAACTCTTATGGTTATACTTGGCAACATATGCTTGGTTAAAGTGCCATCAAGCATAAAACTATTTATGTATTGCAGCACAGTTCAAACCGCCAGTGATCCTCTAATGACAGCTTAGCCTGTTTCTCAAGTTTTGATTTATACTACGAATTAGGTTTTTGACTTTTTGACATGCTATTCGAAAGATTGTTTCGAAATAAATAAAGTCAGCAAGTAGTTTGGAGGCTCGAGACGTACAGAGAACAATGTGCAGACCCACTGGTGAACATAAGGAGTTACACAAGGGGTTTCCTTTTGCAACATGTGCATTTTTACCATCTGCAGGCAGTCGTACTGTAAGTGAGCTTGAACTCCGTGTGAGCAGAAGCACAGTTTCGTGTCGAGTTACGTTTGAACCTTCAGTGAGTGAGTGAATGATGAGTGAGTCGTGTGTTGGTCACTTCAAAACTATTTCACTTGCTTTAAGGTGAGCTGGTAGAGGAAGGGAAGCTTGTATAAATAAGAGAAAGGCCATATCTGTCATTGAGAAATTACAGATTGTTTGAACTGTGTTGCACTAAAGAAACACTTTTTCATGTAGTTATGAGAACAACTAATGTGTAGCCAGGGAATGAAGCCGCAAAGAGACAAAGATGTGTCCTCACTTCACTCCCTGCTAAAGAATGAAAGAGTCTTTCTTCCTTTTCATTGCAAAGTCCTTCTTTTATTCCTGCTTACAGTCACCCTTTATATTACACAGACTAAGAATAGCTCTCGACTTTTTTATGGCCATCCCACTCGATTAATAATCCACAATCACAGTTATTTAAGTATATTTTTGGGTTGTCTAAACTCATTGAAAGTATTTATCCTGCCACCCCGAAACAGAAGACTATTTTGTGTAACACACAAAGAGTTGAATAGACAGAGTTCACATGCTTTCATACCCACAAGTAGCGTGAATTATTTTTGATTAATAACAAAATGTTGTAAAAACAGTTTGTTGTGTGTTGTAAATTTACTTTAAAAAAAAATATTTTTCATCTCTCGGGTTTGGAACTTTTCGTGGTTATCTACATCTGACAATTCCCTGCTTGAGAGTAAGTTAAGGTGGGGTAGGTCATTTTGGAGGAACCAGCTCGAGTGCGATAGAATTTGAAAATGCAAATTAATACCACTTTCTTACAGAGCCCCTCCTCCAACACACACGAACGCGCACATGACCAATGAGGGCACGAGATAAGTTTGTGCACAGATGGAAGGCTGACAGGCAGGTAGGCCATCCGGTTACTTTAGCCGGGCCGGCTCAGCTGATTGGTCGTGCTTTTTACAGCGCCACGGCTTCCACAGATGAACTTTTTTAATGGATTTATTGTCAAAGCACTTCAGATATTCATTGCTATCGGGATGTTAAGAGCATTCCATGGAATATAACAACAAGTGTATCTCGATACGGTTTCTCAAACTTACCTACCCCACCTTTAAGAGAGTTATTGGTCACTGTAGAAATTCCTTGTTTCCTTTCCTTTAATTTTTTAATTTTTGACATGATGTGGATTATGAAACAGAGGTTAGGATTTAAATAAGGTACATATTTGTAGTTGTTTATGTTGGAAAGATTATACATTAAATTAATTGGACAAAACACCAAATACAGTTAAAAAACAATGACTATATTAGCATATACAGCTTGTGAGAGTTATAATAAGATACATTGCAAATATCAAAACATGTCCTTAAACTTGCAGTTTTTGGGGGAAAAAACAACATATACCATTTCTGGAATGGGTCATTTATATAACATTTATCAGTCATGTAAAGTAATTATAAAGCAGCTCTTTGTTGTTATTTAAATAACTTAAAGTTCAGTAATTCAAAAATCCAGATAGTTCACTTCTGAGCTAGGTTTGAGTTTTATAAACATGACCTATAGCACATTTATGTCACTGTGATTGTGTTTTGTACGTTAGTTCAATCAGGAGAGACGTGATGTATGGAATACATGTTTATTATCGGGTCACATTATATAAATGAAACATAATGATGACAGTTATAACAAGTGAATGAAATGGTGTTTGCCGATTAGGCCCAGGTTTTGTAGGATGTCATTCGGGAAGGGAAGAACCGTTTCCGATGAACCCCCCCCCCGGGGTCTAGACACTGGTGGTGGTGATAAGTGGTTAGGTCCGGTTGGAAGGGAGAAGGTTAAGCTTGGCCCTGAGTTGGAAGCAGGAGGCGAAGGGGTGGAGGAGGGTTGCGCGTTGACAGCTGATGGAAAAGGGGAGAGCATATATAGAGGGATTAACAGGTGCGATAATTAGGCTTGTGAATGGAGGAAAGTGATAGGTTAGCTGAGAAGTGGCGCTCCCTCTCATTTAGTGAAGGGAGCGAGTATTGCCATGACGTGCAATACGAAGTGATAGGTCTTCCTGCCTGAACTTGCGCTGAGCTTCATTTCAATCAGGAGAGACGTGATGTATGGAATACATGTTTATTATCGGGTCACATTATATAAATGAAACATAATGATGACAGTTATAACAGGTGAATGAAATGGTGTTTGGCGATTAGGCCCAGGTTTTGTAGGATGTCATTCGGGAAGGGAAGAACCGATTCCGATGAACCCCCAAAAGGAGTGAAAGTATGGAGTACTGAACGTGAGGAAATCTTACCTTGTGGGATGCAGTGGAGATCTATGGATGAAATGAGAGGTTAATACATGTGGGGATTTAGACATACTGATGCCTCCTAGGCATCCTCCCTGGACATGCGGGGCATCCTGGACGTACAGGGCGTCCTGGACATGCAGGGCATCCTGGACGAACGGGGCATCCTGGACGTACAGGGCGTCCTGGACGTACAGGGCGTCCTGGACATACAGGGCAACCCGGACGTACAGGGCGTCCTGGACGTACAGGGCGTCCTGGACATGCAGGGCATCCTGGACGAACGGGGCATCCTGGACGTACAGGGCGTCCTGGACGTACAGGGCGTCCTGGACATACAGGGCAACCCGGACGTACAGGGCGTCCTGGACGTACAGGGCGTCCTGGACATGCAGGGCATCCTGGACGAACGGGGCATCCTGGACGTACAGGGCGTCCTGGACATACAGGGCATCCCGGACGTACGGGGCATCCTGGACGTACAGGGCAACCCGGACGTACAGGGCGTCCCGGACGTACAGGGCATCCCGGACGTACGGGGCATCCCGGACGTACAGGGCAACCCGGACGTACAGGGCGTCCCGGACGTACAGGGCATCCTGGACGAACGGGGCATCCTGGACGAACGGGGCATCCCGGACGTACGGGGCAACCTGACTTCGCAGGGACACATTTTATACAGACCCGAAGGTTACAACCTGGACGTACAGGGTTAGACATGCAAGGATAAACATGAGCCGCGGGGCGAATATACGTGCTGACATGCTAAGAACCACCACCAGTTATATGCATACGTACCAATGTTAAGGTTGGAGAGACCTTTGGATAGCCAGCACGGCACTGAGGTCCGGACGAATGTAGGATGAGAAGCGGTTGTTGTAGGGAAGAGGAATGATTACCTTGATTGCGGCAGGTTTGCTGCACCTATCCTGAACGAGCCCTGAAATGCTCTTAAGACACCACCACCAGTTATTCATGTTTACCAGAGGTAAGCTGGAGAGATCTTGGATAGCCGGCACGAGCCGATGCCTGGCGAAGAGGGAGATCTAGACAATGTAATGCAGCTGTTAGCTTGAGTACGATGATGCATGAATATCATACCCTGCTTAACATAAGCCATGTGAGCATGAAACCAAATATATGAGTGCAATATGAGCAGCATGAAATAATGTTTGCTTCGGTAAATGCTGGGACCTGACCCATGATATAGGACTAGCTTAATTAGCAGTTTGATTACGCCACGGTGAGACGTAGATGCTGATGTGCTGGTTGGGTTATTAGACTGTCTTCTATCGTCTTACATGAGCTTCTCTTTCTCCCTGAAAGAAACCCCCAAAGCCACGGATGGGCAGAATCCGTGGCTGTGTTGAAGCTTGAAACTGCGGCACTTACTGAGCATTGTGACTGGTAGTAGTTACCCGAACTGCATAACTCCATGCTGTGACGCGTTACACCCGACACTGCCTGGAACTCACCTTAACCCTAAACTAAAGGCAACAATGTTCTCTTTTTTCTCTCTCCTTTTTCTTCTTCTCTTTCTCTCTCTTTTTCTCTTTCTCTCTTATTCTTCGTTCTTCTCTTGCTTTTCTCTTTCTTCTTCTTTTCTCCTTTTCTTTCTCCTTCTTCTTTCTTTTCTTCTCTTCTTTTCCTCTCTTTCCTTTTCCGCTCTCCTTTTTCTTCTTTTCCTCTATTTTCTTTTCCCTCTTCCTTCTCTTTTTTTTCCCATTCTTTTCTTCTCTTTCTCTCTTCTTCATTCTTCTCTTCTTTTGCTTTCTCTTTTCTCTCTTCTTTCTTCCTCTCTTCTCTCTCTTCTTCTCCGTTCTCTCTCTTCCTATTTTTCCTTTTGCTCTTCTTCTTCTCTCTCTCTTTTTTCTTCTCTTTTATTTCTCTCTTTTTTTCTTCTCTTTTCTTACCTGTTTTAGCGGTGAGGCGCAGGGAAAGGACGCGAGCCTGCTGCGCACTGAACCTGCTAGTAGTGATGTTACGTATTGCGCCGAGGCTTCGGAGTGTGTGTCGAGTAATCCCCAAAGCTTTTTGTGAAGCGTGTATCGGGGCTTGTATCGTTTTGGGCCAGTGACGTCATCGATGACAAACGAACCTCGCTGCCTGTCGATACCACGTGACTGCTTTGGGAAGCGATTCGTATCGGTTGAACCGTTGAACCACAACGCTCATAATACCCATGGATGTATAACAAGAGCCATATTACCCCTCCTGTACCCGCCCCGGGTCCGCTGGTGACACGATGGAATTAAAAGAGCTCAGACCTTCACTTATATAGAGGTCGGAACATGTCATAAGTATAAATAGATACAAGCATAAATAAATGTAGGAATAAAACATGAATAAATAAATGAACAAATGCAGATTAGATATAGTCCAGTGTTTCGGGTAGATTCAGCGTGTGGGCTGTGGCTCAGCTGGAAAGCAGCCGACCCACGACCGCAGGGTCCCCTGCTCAACGACCGGTCAACGCACCTTGTTTGCTTATAGAAGCTACAGCTAAATGAGATAATGCAGTTAATAAATGTATTCCTGATATGGTTTAGCCTTCTTAGGCTACAACATGGTTAAGTTTACGAATATTATTAAGGAATACAAATCCCTCTTTGCAATGTTTACCAGCCTCCTTAGGCTTTTCAATCACAATCGTTCAACTGGAATGAAAACAATATTGTTAACATGAACATAGGATTTTATGTTAGTTGTTTAGAGTTATTCTAAGGCTTTACTCATTGGGAACTCGGTATGAGATAGAGCACACTGTTGAGATTTCCAATCTGCCTGTTTTACACACTTTGACCAACAGGGGGTTTGTGTTCAAATGAAGCCCATGATGAAGCCTCATGAGATGAACCCTTTGCGAACCAATTGGCTGGAAAGCTTCAAAGCTTCATAAGGCTTCATCTCGCCATCACTACCTGCTTGCCACCTAAGACGCACTTAGAGACCAGTACTGCTACTGAGCCGGGAGGAGAAGTAGCTTCGATGAGATGTAGCTTGAGCCCTGCCTGCCTGCAAGAGGGGTTGTGGTTGAAGCTGGAAGTGGGTGAAGCTTCGCAAGCGATGAGGGCCCGTTCCGCGTGAAGGCCGGAAGCGCCGCATTTGAGCGGCCCTGATGCCAGTGATGCCCTCTCGAGAGACTGAAGGCGTGTGTCAATTGTTTGCCTGAAGTAGCCCATTTCCATTAAGCCGGAGGAACTTCCGTGGAGCCCGATATCCTTGTCTTTTCCTTCCGCGTCCGGGTTTGCGGGGTGGCCGGCTAGAACCGCTAGCCAACTGGTGAACGCCGCCTGTAGCTTAATTCGCAAGACTGCGGAGCTGATGAATATATACTTGGAGCTGGGACGAAGCCCTGCTGCTGCTTGCGCGTTGACACCTGGAAGACAGCTGATGGAAAAGGGGAGAGCATATATAGAGGGATTAACAGGTGCGATGATTAGGCTTGTGAATGGAGGGAAGTGATAGGTTAGCTGAGAAGTGGCGCTCCCTCTCATTTAGTGAAGGGAGCGAGTATTGCCATGACGTGCAATACGAAGTGATAGGTCTTCCTGCCTGAACTTGCGCTGAGCTTCATAAGTCTAAAGGAAGGTTCGTCAGGTTGGGTATTAGTTTACTGTGTGTATTATTTCTCACAGGCAGGGTCAGTGAAAATATACCGCAATAATTGAGAATGAACAACAAGGCTGACTGTCTTTCATTCGCTTTCAATGTGATGCTAAAACATCCAAGTTTAGAAAATTCCAGGTCACGGCTAATTCAACAGAGAGCAGCATAGTCGAGAGTTTCTCCAGCAAGATAAGAGGGAGGCTGTGGCTCAGTGGATGGTGTGATGGACTTTGAATCCAGTCCCGCTGCAGTCAGCATGTCGTTGTGTCCCTGAGACACTTCACCCCAAATTGCTCCTGTGGGGATTGCCCACAGTACTGAATGTATGTAAGTCGCTTTGCATAAAAGCGTCAACAAACAAAATGACATGTATTAAGAGGACGCAATAGAAATCTCTTTTTACCACAGCCAGTAGTTTGACTGATTCCCATTCCTTCTCTAATGCAAAGTCAATGTGCAGCACTTCTCAGTTAAGAAATGAAGCAGTCATATGATCCAGTGAGGGAGAAATGGATGGCAGCCCTTGAGGAAAAGTGCAAGAGGGGGGAAGAGAGGATGGTATGAAGTGCACGTCCACATGTGTGTCCCACAAGCTGTTCGTGGAAGGGAGTGAGGCAAAGTGATGAATGATGTATAGATTGAGTAAAAGAGAAACCTTGATAGGCCGTAGACATTTTAAGATTTTCTACACCACATTTAATTAGCTGTCCATTTGAGAAGTGCTCAGATCAAACACATGTGGGATTTTATTTTTCATCCATTCTCCTTTGGGAGATGACCATGAATATAGTTGATATACGTTTCCTTCAAAATCATTTTGGATTCGCTGGAAATGTTGATACATCTTAAGATGAAACGAAATGACTTTGCTGTTATTTGAGCCAAAGTTGTGGTAACGTGCTTTGCCATGTTTGTTTGTGATGTTTTTGTTTTCAAGGGTATTTTTGCCCCTTCTATAAAATAACTGTCCACAGCCCAGCATAGACACCCAGTAAAATGTGTCTAGAACCATCACTGAAAATACGGCACCCTCAAAAAGTCTAAAAACACTGTAAAATTCAAAATGGACGACTTTGTGTTGGGTTTATCGTCTCACTCACGATATACTTTTTCCGTTGTCTCCATGTGTTACATATACCCAGGGCCGCCCCTCCCTACAGGCCAATCACGCAGGCTGCATGGGGCCCCGCCTTGCCGAGGGGGCCCCGCCCAGAGGGCCTCAGCTCTCCACGTTTTCCGCGCAGTTCAGCCGCGAGGTTCCGCTGCTCCACTAGCACTAGCACCCCGTCCGTCCGTCGACGACGCTCGCGAAACAGAGGGCCTCATGTTGGCCAGGGACGGCCCTGCATATACCTATCAAATTTCACACATTTAGGATAATTGAGGAGGCGTGTGGCGCAGTGGATAGAGCCTTGGTGTTGAGATCAGGGGGTCACAGGTTCAAACCCCACTGCAGTCAGCATGTCGTTGTGTCCCTGAGACACTTCACCCCAAATTGCTCCTGTGGGGATTGCCCACAGTATTGAGTATGTAAGTCGCTTTGGATAAAAGCATCTAACAAGTAACATGTAATGTAATTGTAAATATGTTGACATATCCGCAAAACTCATATTTCCCGAAAATGTTCACCATGTTTGGAATTTGTGAGGACAAAAATTGCGTTTCGAGACACGTTGAAAGGCTCAAAATTGCGATTTGTGTTTTTGTGCCTAGATCATTTGATTGTACCCCTGTCGTAAAGCTTTATTTATCAGTATGATAAAGACAAATGTAAAAAATGTGATGTAATAATACGAGTACAGATTTCAGTGATGGTCTCTGCTGCAAATGCTTTTCACTAAATTCCCACCATTGTTCTGGCACTGAAAAAAAAAGAAAAACAGACCAGGCCATTGGATACATGGCTAAATATAGATTTTCTCACAGAACCCAAGTGGGTCATTTGAAAGGGAAGTTCCAATATTACCCTCTTACGTAAGAGTTTAGCAGGATGTTTGTAAAGCAGGGTTTCCATATGGAAGAGTTTCATTTAATCTCTGCACAACCTTTTTTTAAATCAATTTAGATTAATAAACATTTATATACATTTTTAATTAAGGCAGGATTAAGCATTTTGATTAATTCTAGATAGATAACAGATGTCTGACAATTAAATATACCAAAATCAATAGTTGTACATTCTTTGTCAATAAGTAAGAAAACCTGCAGAACACAATAAACGGCTGTCCGCATGTACTGAATTGTTGCTAGTGTCTAGAAAGTTGTTTACGAAGCTGGCAGGAAGATACCCTGAACTAAATTAAAGTCGGCATGTTTGCACAAAAGCTGTCAAGTTGAAATAATATGTAACAGACATGGAAATAGAGGGGCCGCACAGTAATTCCTCGTAAATAAGTTGTATATACAAGCCAGTAAGATTTACTACACTGTCATCTCTGCCCAATGCACAGGCACAAATGCAGTAAATATAAATAAAAGCTGATTGTTTCTATAGTGTGTGGTAAGTTGTTTCTAAAGCTGGCGGATGCTCTGAAACAAATTAAAGCCGGCATGTTTGAAAACCGGCAGTCAAAATGTAATAATGAGTACCAGACATGGAAGGAAACATAAGAAATACAAAGAGGGGAGTGCACTGTGAGGAAGACTCTCAATGTGGGAAAGCCCAAAAGGTGCTTAAATATAAAATATATACTTATCAACATATCAATATAGGCCAATCTAATGAATGGACTCTCATGTCTCATCCATCTGCATAAACATGATAATGTGAATTAGGAGACAAGTTCATTTATAACGCGCCTTTCAACACAAGCCAATTCAAGTGCTTTACAAAAATGACAGTAAGAGCATTAAGAAATAGTGCAGTGGAAACAGGTTATACAATTACATTTAAAAACAGTCATTCAGTCAAAGCAAAGATTTCGGCGGCAATCTCTGTCCTTTGCTCTCCTCTTAGCTCGTTGAGCCGTCCTGCTTAGATGGATAGACAGTTTCCCGCCCACTCATCTACAATGGTTGACAGATGTTATGTCCTGTATGAAACTTGAAAAGATCAGATACTCACTTCTATACTCAAACAGCACATTTCAGGAAGCCTGGGGACCTTTTATAAATGCATTCCAAACTCTGTAAATCATTCTGTTATTGGTTTAGCTTAAGTGCAGCATATGTATGTATGTATATGTGTGTGTGTCTGTGCAAATGTGTATGTGTAGGTTGCATGTGTGTATATACATGTGTGTATATGCATCTGTTTGACATGCATATATACTGGGGATGTAACGATATATCGAATATCGCGATATCGCGGTAAATAAATGTGTCAATACCGTCGTGAGACTGACAAAATCTACCGCGATTTAAAACAATTTTTTTTTTTTTTTTTAAACCTTTATTCAACCCGATGGTCCCATTGAGATAATCGATCTCTTTTTCAAGGGAGACCTGTCCAACATGGCAGCAAGTATGTTACAACATAAACATAAAACAACAGATAACACAAAAGGACATGGTATTTACAGGGCTACATGTACATACCTAGAGACATTGACAAGTACCAACAGTATATTTATATCTCACCCTGTCAATAAGCCTCACCTTCTTGGCAACAACTGTATTGTTTTTGAAGTGGTGGAGAGACAATGCACAGTTTGACCCACTGCTGTCACCCATGGCCAAAGCATATCTCTCTGTCCCAGCAACATCAGTAACAAGCAAGAGAGTTTTTTCCACAGCAGGGGATATTGTAAACGCCCAAACATCCCAGCTTCTACCTGGAAATGTGGACATGCTCATATTCCTAAAAGATAACCTTGATGATGCTGAGTGAGTGAGTTAGAGTTGAAAAACTAAAGTGAAACTTGATTTATTCTATTGCAGGGTCTGATTATTATATTGTTGACACTTTAAAATACTACTATCCTACTAAAGAAAAAAAAATTCAAGTAAAAAAAAAGATTCAATTAAATGTTTCCCCTTTAATTTTTAATGTCGCGATAAATACCGTGGACTTTTTATCGCGATATTATCAAACCGTGAGTCTTTGGTATCGTTACATCCCTAATATATACTCATCCATCAATATGTCTGGCATATATTCGTGTGTACTGTATAAGGATCACTGGCAGTGAATGTAGGGGATTACTTTAGTTGTTGTTATTGTTTGTTTTTGTTTTTCTTGTTTTTTATTTTTCCTTTTGCAGATACAATCAGCACAGACCAATGGCTCATTTGTATTGGCATACAGGGCCGGACTGGGACAATAAGTCAGGCCGGGAATTATACACCCAGCCTGGCCACTACCAGTTTTCTTTTGTACCATTTTTCTGGATTTATTTGTCAATATTTACAGCGTTGCTGCCCATAGTGATAGCCCTAAACTTTAAATCTACTACCCCAGAATAAACATATGGACATGGGTTACTATTTAAAAAAAAATGTGCAAATCTATTTTGGAACCTATCCATGTAAACATATTTTAAGTGGAGGCAGACCTCAAATCCTACAGGGGGGTTCGGGGGCTTGCTCCCCCGGTAAGATTTTTTTTTTTTAAACGTTGGATTTAAATGTATCAACCTGGTGCACTTTGAGGGGGAAATAAAGAGACTACACCCATATGAAACAGAACTGTATACATTTAAATAATCATACAATCATAAGAACATGGCCATAACCAATAACATACCATATCCAATATGAAAAAACATTGAAACTTGTTTATTTATTTGTTTTTGGTTAATTTATAGTTGTGAGTGTGTCTAGGCTCCTGAACCAGCCTCACCCGTCTCCCCCCTCTCCCCCCTGCTCCTCTTTGAGGCAGCAGCAAAGACTAGTTTTAGCTCTCAACACATTTTTAAAGTTGATCTTACCTTGTTTCACCTAGTTAACATTTTTTTTATTATTCATCTATATTTTACTAATCACTCCCCCTTCAAATGGAAATATGTGTTTACATAAATGGGGACCAAACCGTTTGAGACCCACAGAGAACTTAAACTAATTTAACTATCTAAACACTCAGAGTCCTTTACCTCACCTGAGCTGTAGTTATCAGTCTCTCAGTCTGACAGGAGAGGACTCTCCTCCACCTTGTTGACAGCTCATTATATCCGTTAGCGCAGCTAGCTAGCACCAGAAGCTAATAACAACAATACACGTTACCGGTGCGCATGCTTTCTCTCTCGCTCCTGCCACACATACACACCCTCCCGAGCCAGAATGACACACAGGGACCAATCGAGGGCATTAGTGTATGATCTGTATGAAAGTGGCAATGTCGGCAGGCCACATCATGTAGACAGCCAGTCACCCTCTGTGAGGCAGAGTCAGATCCACATTTGCGCAGTGTTGCGTTCACAATACATACATAAACAAAAAAAATCCTCAGGCCAGCAGGCCACTTAGCAGGCCAGGCCATCGGGAAACCTCCCGGTCCTGCCGATGGCCAGTCCGGGACTGTTGGCATATAGTATGTTTGCCTTTACCATATTACAAACACTGCTGTCGAAACTAAATAAAAAGATTTTTGATTTGAAAAAGCAAAGATAATCAAATAAACATAAAACATGAATCTTAAAGCCCCCTGGGAGAAAAGTTACAGTATAGTGTAAGTGTAGATTTGCAGCGGACCTGCAGGTTCCAGATATTTGGAGCATAATAACTGAACTTCTCCATGTTTAGTTCTTAAAGGCCGACTATCCAATCAAGGTGGAGCAAATTTCAAGTGTTCATTTGTAACAATATAATATTCAATAATATAATCAGGAATGTATAGCTCTCTCTCAAATGAAGGGAAGTAGAAATACTAAGAAGCAGAACATTTGCCCTTTACAATAGACGGTAGATTGATCATCTAGAAAGTATTTCCTGGAATTTGTCTAAATGGCATTTGGGCCCCATCCATAAACAATATAGTAATGCAGTTGAGTCCATATGGCCAAATGCAGGACAAGAACCTCAAGTACAGGTCAAAGTCAAAGTGCAAAGCCCTCAATGACGGATTCATTCAGCGGCTTTAACACATGTTCCTGCAGGATGTGAACTGAAAAAGACAGACAATTTTTTAATCTCTCTTATTAGGAAGGTATGTTGTTCAGAGAACCATCAGTTGAACATTTAATCCAATAATTATGAAGAGACACATGACTTAACTGCATTAAGCTTTGATCAAATATCCATTGAAGCCATTTCACATGACAGGAATCAAATGCTACATTCAGTGTGAGGTAGGATGTGTTGTGCACCGTCAAAAGTGCTAAGTCATGTTTCATGTTGTTATTTGTCATTCTTGTATTGTGTTTCACTTCCTGTTTTGTTTTGTCACGTCTCATTTCAGGTTCCTTGACTCCCTTTCCTAGTGTGTATCTCCCACGCTCATCAGCACCAGCCCCGCCCCTGATTGTTTTCACCTGTGCCCAGTTAACTCCTGTTTATATTCCCCAGTTTCCCTTTGTTCGTTGTCAGTTCGTCTTGTCCTGTCCTCATGCCAGAACTCTGCTCTCGAGTGTATTCTTCTTTGATTCAAAGCCTATTTTTTTCTCCTGAAACTTATGTTAAGTTTAGTTCCTCACGTGGTAAGCGATTTTCTTTTGTTACCTTTGTGCAAATAAAGTATATCAATTATACTTTACATCTGGCTCCCGGGTCCTGCATTTGAGTCCTTATCCTTGTGTATCCAAGTTCGTAACAGGATGTTGGCACTGTGATACATTTCCATCACGAAAGTGTTGCATAAAGTAGGTGAAAGGCTTATCAAAACAGAGCTTGTTATACTGTTTGTGTGGCTGATTAAGATGTCAAAGCATTACTTCACACTTTATTTATGGCAGGAAGTAAAACATTTTTAAACTAATGATGTATGACTTGAGGAACAAAGGGATCCTCCATGCCAGAGCCTTACAACACACACAGCTGTGGAGGGTCGAAATGAGCTGGATCCAAGATTCAAACCGCTTGAAGTTTCAGTGTTGTTTGAAAGCATAGACTGTATATATAATATATTATTATTATATATAATATGTTTGAAACCCAGTCTCACGGCATTTTGTGTTATAGTCACGAAATGTAATCTATTGATTCGTGTTCACCAACACCATTTTCCCATTTTTTTTTTTTCGTGTCACACAGAACGATTTTAAAAGCAATGTATTTCTATTGGTAGTAGTTTCGTTCCTGCACCACGTCTTTTTGTCCGGTCGGGTCTTGGAACATTTTCTTACTCAATATCTTACCCTAAGCCTAACCCTTTTATTTTAAATCGTATAATGTCTGACTTTTTTTGCCGTCCGTGAGAAAAGGAAATGGGGCTCAGAATACTGAAATCTGTATTTAAAAAAAAAAAAAAATGTCCTAATTTGTTAATATTTGGTGCAGGCACGAAACATACTACCAATAGAAATACTTTGCTTTCAAAATCGTTCTGTGTGACACCAAAAAAATGGGGAAATCATGTTGGTGAACACGAATCAATAGATTACATTTCGTGACTATAAGCAAAATGCTGTGAGACTGGGCTGCCGTGTCAGCTCAATGTTGATAATCATAACCAAATGTGATAATCATAGGATTGGTCCCAATTACTTCAGGTAAATTACCTCACGAGCTCTAATTCAATAAAGACTTTGGAACAGCTGTATTAAGCCACCTGCCGATTTAATGATGTTTAGTATTTGTACAAAGAGGTTGGGCAGATGTAACAATAATTCAGACCGTTATTTAGATATTTTGAAACAAGAAAGGAATAATGGGGTTTATTATGAACAATAAATACATCGAATTATGGTGTTTGTACATTTTATTCCCACAACACAATGAATAATTACATTGTTCTTCTACGAAAATGTGCTTGCTTTTATGACTACTCGTTTTTTCTGTCTAGCAGTGAATGACATAGTAAGAATGTTCAATTAAGGGATTTTAATTCCTACTACCACACAGAAAAAAGGTTTATAACCCGAACACAACAGCCATATGTGACGGTTAACATGCTGCTTTAACGGCCAATTCTGGGAAGATGTTTTGTAAAGGTTGGAAACATGGCTGCTGGGATTTGCTCCCAATTAGTCACTGAGGTCAGCTAATGATTGTCAGGATTATGGAAGGCAGATGGACCAACAAGGGGAAACAAAAAGAGATTCACGCATGAATAATAGAATATAGCCTTAATCAGAGTCAAGGTAATACAAATGTGGTAAACACAAAATAAAAGAGTAAACAGGATAACGTAAAACAGCGTGCAGCGAATCGACAGGGAACACAACGAAACATGGACGGCTGAACCACACTATGGGACATAGATGGGAGACATTACCAAATGAGAAAGACACGTAACTAATCACACGAACATGAGACAGCTGGAGAGCGCAGGCAAAAACAGACTTGATAAGAACATAAGACACAGGTGGACCGAATCAGGTCAAACTATCACAAAAAGGCGGGAAAACACAAAGACAGGAAATGAAATCAGACAAGAAACAAAAATAATGCAGTAAACAGAACATATAAGTGACAGGTCTGGCTTGTTCCAATGTATCACTAAGGTTTTGGATAATATCTGACACACATATGGAGTGGATTGAACCATTTTGGTACAGTGTTGGTTACAATGAACAAACAAAGGCTCATTCTTGCAATATTAGGGTACTATCATGGCGTACTGAATGACAATTGCCAAGTACACTGTAAACAAAAAGGTGTCATTTACGGTAAATTACCGGCAGCTGTGTTTGTCATGATTGTCTGGATTATGGAAGGCAGATGGACCAACAACAATGGATTCACATATGAATAATAGAATAGAGCATTAATCAAAGTGAAGTTAATAGAAATGTTATGTAAACACAACATAAAAGAGTAAACAGGAAAACATAAAACAGCGTGAAGCGAATCGACAGGAAACACGAGACGATTAATCCAGGGAGGATATTCATGGGTGGCTGAATCACACTACGGGTCATAGATGGGAGACATTACCAACTAAGAAAGACACGCTTTCATACACACGTAACTAATCAAAAGAACATGAGACAGCTGGAGAGCGCAGGCAAAAACAGGGGGGATAAGAACATAAGACACAGGTGGACAGAATCAAAGCACGGCAAGCTATCACAAAAAGGCGGGAAAACACAAAGACAGGAAGTGAAATCTGACAAGAAACAAAAGTAATACAGGAAACAGATGATATAAGTGACAGGTTTGGCTTATATTAGTGAGGGTGACCAAACGTCCTCTTTTGCCCGGACATGTCCTCTTTTCACGCCCTGTCCGGGTCGTCCGGGGGGGTTTATAAATTCATGAAAATGTCCGGGTTTCGCGGACTGTTTGCATGTACTTAAATTGACTGGCGCATTGCACAGAATACTACGGTACTCTGTTGCGTGTGTGACGTAATCCCTGAGTGTGAAGCTTTGTGGGCGGCTCTACAACTACGCTGACACACAAACAGAGGAAGGGGACAGAGCGGACCGCCGCTCACATTCACAATGCCAAAGCGCAAATGTACTTTTACAGATGAATTGTAGAAGAAATTCCAAATGTACCGACCCGGTCGGATCATAATCCAGTACTTTGACTGGAAGAGGGGTGGCATGCAAACAAAATTAATCGAGGTTAAAGACACACCAAATGAGACAGCAGAAACCATTGCACAATATCTCATTGAAATATTGGCAAAAAACAATTTGTCTGAAAAATGCATTGCATTTACTGGCGACAATTGCAACACAAACTTTGGAGGAATCCGACGTGATGAAGGGGGAAAGAATGTGTTTGCCAATTTGAAGAGGTTGCTGCAGAAGAACACTCTGATCGGTGTGGGTTGCCCAGCACACATATTGAATAATTGTGTTCATCATGGGGCAGACAAAATAGATATTGACCTTGAGAATATCATGTTCAAAATATACCAGTACTTCCACATTTACACTCTGCGCACTGAGAGCCTGAAGGAGTACTGTGATTGTGTTGACATTGAATACAGAAGGATGCTTTCTCACAGCAAGACAAGATGGCTGTCATTGTTCCCAGGCATTGAGAGGATGATACAGATGTTTCCAGCCTTAAAGGCATTCTTTCTGTCTCTGCAAAAACCACCCACAGTGATCAAGAAGTTTTTTGTAAACGAATTCAGTGAGATCTACCTCTGGCACATGCACTCACTCATGTCTGCGTTCCACACCCACATTCAAGACATGGAAAAGGAGAAGAACTCCACTATGGAGGTAAAGAAAATCATGAACAGCATCCACACCATTCTTCTTGAACGCAAGAGCAACAACTTCATGTCCCTTAAAGTTAAGGGACTACTGGCACAAAAGCGTAGTGATGGACTTGGTAAGGAATATGACCAGTTCTGTGCTGATGTGCAAGGCCTGTACAGTACATGTCTGGAGTATCTGGAGAAGTGGATGACTCCCATGGAAGAGTTCTCCACATTCACGTGGATGGATCTGAGTGAATGATGTGGAGGCCTGCATCAAGTTCCTAGGAGAGAAGGGGGTGGTAATTGATTATGTCAAGTGTTTTGACCAGGTCACCAATCTGAAGAGATTCACAGAAAGGTGCAACCGTGATGAGGAGTTCAGTGGCCTGCAGGTGCACCAGAAGTGGACCAAATATTTTGAGAAGGCCAAAAGCATTGCATGTTACTCAGAACTACTGAAGATTGCACAGTTTGTCTTTGCACTTTCCTCTCACAATGCAAATGTTGAGAGGGTTTTCTCACTGACGCAGAGCCAGTGGACCAAGGAGAGGAACCAGCTGTCTGTTGAGTCACTGAAGGGGATTCTATTTGTGCAATACAATTTGAAAGACATGTCTTGCAAAGACTTTCATGCTTATTTGTTGAGCAACCAAAAACTGCTTGGAAAGATCAGCTCCACAGCAAAATATCGATGGGCAGACAAGGAGGATGAAGAAGAAAAGCAGGATGAAGAAGATTGAAGTATGCAGCTATGTAGAGAGAGAAAGCTATGTAGCTGTGGGAGAGAAATATGAAATAGAAATAGAAATATGTGAAAAGTTGTCATTTCACTGTGGTTGTTTACAATGACAGGGCCTGGAATTGTGTTTTCAAACATTTAAAGTAGGCTTGTATTTGGTTCATGGTGCCTCAAAATGTGTTTGGTTTGATTTAGGTAATCAAATGTTATGTTATGTTATGTTCACTAATGGCAATTATGCAAATGTGAAATCCAAAACTGCATAGTGCACCTGTAAAATAATTACATTAGTATCTTTGTGAGGTTACTGTTTTATTGTTTACATTGACAAGATACAAAGAGATTATTTGTTAAAGCTGGATTTTCTATTTTCTACTATTTCATATATTTTGTTATTTATTTTTTGTCTAGTAAGACTTGAAAAGAGAGCTATTATTTTGTTACAGGATGATGTTTAAGTTATTCTTGTGCATTTGAGATTTGTCAGAGATAATTCGAGGCATAATGGAGCATGTTGATTGTTGAGTAACCTGGGTTTGGTGTGTCTTTGGTTATAGAGAGATATTATTGTGTTATATACAGTAAAATAATATAAATAATAATTGTATATCCATACAGAGGAGGCATACTTTAAAACAATAAGGCATCGTTGAGTAAACGTTGAGTATCATTAAGTATCTCGAGGCTGGGGGCAGCATGTCCTCTTTTTTGGAAATCAAAATATGGTCACCCTATATTAGTGTACTATCATGGCGTACTGAATGGCAATTGCCAAGTACTGTAGGTTTTCACATACAAGGAATTTGCATTGTGTGCAATACTGGGATCACTCACTTTCAACATGCAGAGGATTTTATTTTTACGCACTTGGCTTTGGCTATTTGTGAATGGATAAAAACCCTAGCACAAATTTGGGAGCACATTGTCTAACTATCGATTATTTAATACGTGCAACACAGGTGTCCAAATATTTGGTCTCTATGTGTCCAAAATGCAGCTGTTCGTAGGGCTGCTCAATTAGTCGTATTTTAATCGCGATTACAATTATGGCTTGCAACGATTACGAAAACAACATAATCAAAATAAAACGATTATTTTTGTTATTATTATTATTCCTTTTCTTAAAAGAAATGTAAATAATTTTTGGGGGGTTTTTCAGTTTAATTATACTTAAAGTTCAGGGTAATCAACTGTTAAAAACAAACTGTTGAAAAATGTTTTCTCCAATAAATGGATGTTTTCAAAGTCAATGAATAATCGCATTTACAATTATTGACCCAAATAATCGACATTATGATTTTTGCTATAATCGAGCAGCCCTAGCTGATCGAATCATATTCCCTGATTTTAGCTTGTTTTAAAGACATTTTAAAGATCTTAATGAAATGGCACCAACCTACGCGGCAGTTAGCTAGACTTAGCTTGTGCTGGTAGTGCTGCAACCCTTTGGAAACTGTTTTAAAATAAACAGCAATATTAAAAGGTCCTGTATGCGGTCAATCCCTGACAACAGTACTCCAAAGACTTTAATCTATTCCTTATCTGTCAGACTGTTAGACTCCAGCCACACAAGGACGATAACGCAAACGGACCGCAATCGTTATCAAAAAAGTATTCCGTCTACACGCAACAGACACCAGAAACGTGTCCGTTCACACGAGACCGCTCGAAAGCGCTGGAGACGCTGTAGTACATTTGCCGGGCCTGTAAGTGGCGCTGTACTCCTACCACAAAAGCAGTGAAGAAGACTTCCATTGCATGGTTGCCATGGTTGCCCTTCTGTTTATCCTCCGCTCTGGCTCTTTTTCTCCCTCCCCGAGGCAAGCGTTTGCTCCTGCTGTAATTCTCTCCGGTAGTCCACCAGCAGATGACAAACACCCACCTCTCCGCCTCTTCCAAGGGACGAGGGGACCGTGCAGCAGAGTTTCAGTTCGATTTTTTTTTTGCCGGTCAACATGTCCGTTAAAGTTTAAATCTTACGGACAAAATTAGACAAGTGCCGCCGGTCAGAGGTCTTCTTTGTTATTTATTGAGCTTTAAAACAAATGAATAACGACTCTATACAATACTAAAAAACGGAGCCTCTCTTTTCCTCCCCCTCTTGTGAGAGCCCAGCAACTGATCTCTGAGCAGGAGAGGCGGGGCTATTGCGTCATCGTTATCAGGACATGATCGTATAGGCGTAAACACGGAGTCGTTTGCCCCCCAAAGCGTTTCGTTTGCAGATACCCACTTTGGGACCCGTTATCGTTAACTTATCGTTTTCTGCGTTTCCGTGTCGGCCTCGTGTGGCCGAACCGTCTATCTGATAGAGAACTGTAGCAGATACGACCTCTATCGTCCTTGTGTGGCTGCAGCCTAAGAATAATCATTACATGAGCGTGAGTGATTTGTTGATCATTTTCAATGGAGGGGAGCTAGTATGGCTTATCCAGGGGCTTTAAGACATAGATAAATAACTGATGAGAACTGTGAGCCAAATGAGAATTGAAATGCATATTACAGACTGCTCTCTGCAAGCATGATATATATGAGTACACTCGCATGCCTGTGGAGTTTTTAAAATCACAGCCATTCACTCATTTTTGAGTTGGAGGACAGAAATAAAACCAACCTTTTCAAAAAAGAACTTCATTATTTTATGATTAAAAGCCTGACAGCTTTATGAATCAAACCATTATTTAAAGCTGAATACTTGATTTTAACCACATACTCTCTGGAACAAGATCTAAGGTGATGGTTTTGTTATAGCCAGTGCATGCCTTAAATCTATTTTCAATTGTGCTTTGTAAAGCCAGATTAAAAATGTGGGATGGTCTTAAATAGTTGAAGAAAAAATCCAGGTGGCATGTAATCTTCTGGATAGATTAATCCCAGATAAGATTTATAAAATGAACGAACAGTACGGCTTTCTCTCAATCCCAAACTTATTTTTTGTTTGTATCTCAGTTGCTCAAAACACAGATTAGTTTGCAGTGGAATGCATGTTTGATTTTCATTACAAATAAAAATCTGGGATGAATGACTCCACTTTTTTCATCTTCCAATGACTAATGAGAGGATGCAACATCTGAAAAGTGTTAAAATCAGCCAATTTTCTCAGTGGGATTTTGTGTCTCTTAATGAATATTTTTTGAGTTTGAACACATTTCTGTTGGACAGATTTGTTTATTGCTAGCACATTCTCAACCATATAATTCCCACTTTGTTTAACTGCAGCAACTTTACCAACTAAAACGTAACTTGTAAACATTAGGCTCACAGCTTTCACAGCGTCTGCCCCTGCTTTTGGGATGAGGTCCTGGAGCTGAATGTTGGTAATAGAGGAGGTTATACTACGTAAGTCCCAGGTGCTTAAGGGTTGTAAATGGTAAACCAGATGCAGTGGTGGAAAACGTTTTGCTTTAGTAATTGTAGCAAAACCACATTGTAGAGTAAGTAAATGCTGCTTTCCCACTTAAAGAGGCCCTATTATGCTTTTTGGGGTTTTCCCCCAGGGGTGTCAAACTCAATTTCATCTCGGGCCACATTAGCATCATGGTTGCACTCAAAGGGCCAGTTTTATATATAAGACTATATAAAAATACATATATACATATTTAATATATATGAAATAATGTGTTATATTACATTATTGCCTCTACATTGGATTATTATCGGATAGCGTAATAACTTCATAATTTACTACGTCTGAAAGCAGAAGTCTAGGGCAAATAATTGCAAGTCTCTTCAGTGAGAATGTCACAAAATGATTATAAAAGAAAAGCCATATTCTGGAAAAAAAAAAAGAAATGACATTTTGAAAAAAAAGTAACATTTTGAAAAGAAAGTCAGATTCTGAGAAAAAAGTCAAATTTGAGATGCATTGTGGGACATGTAGTTTATGGGCAACGTGCTTCTGTAAAGCGGCATGTAACCGTATAATAAACATATTATATTCTTTGCAGGCTCTTGTGGGGCCGCAGAAAATGAAGTCATGGGCCGGATTTGGCCCCCGGGCCTTGAGTTTGACACCCCTGCTGTAGTGTGTTGTATAGGTTTTAGTGCATATAAATGGTCTGCAAAGGCTACAATAGAGTTTCTCTCCCATACACTCCCCCCCCCCCCCCCCCCCCCCCCCTCCTACTGAAACACCTCCATCAGAACATAGTGACATCACAATGTAACACTTACTTTTGTATTGGCTTGCACTCCATTAAATTGAATGTGATAAGGCTAAGGGGCGGGACATCTCTAAGTGGTTGACCAATCACAACAGAGCTGGCCAGCTAACCAATCAGAGCAGACTGGGCTTTGGTTTCCGACAGAGGGTGAAAAGAGGTGCTGCAGCACAGGCAGTATGAGAAAAATAAAGAGCTTTCTGAACATTGAAGCATGGAGACATGAAACAGTAGAGACGCAAAATACTAATATGAACCTGAACAATTGCGTAATAAGGCCCCTGTAAGTAACAAAATAAAATGCAGCTCATTCAGCACAACAGATAATTTCAGAATTATATTTGTTATAATATTGAATCAAAGCTACATGCATTACCGTGTGTTCATTGAAGAAATGTTGCAGCTGGTAAAGAAGAGGCTTATTTGTTACTATAGATACTTTTGAGACCCAGTGAGTTTCTCCAATAAAGTGTTATCCTAACCTATAATAACGGATGACATTTCATTTAGAAATATTCATTAATCATTTGTTTTGAATATAACAAAAGTGGGTGAGGGGTTCATCTATATATTGTTAATGACATTAGAATCAGTGTTTTAGCTTTTTTTTTAATAAACTGTTCTATCCCACGGTTCACTCTGTGACTCAGTTATTAAAGAACTTATCAGAATCAGAATATAGAGCCCTACCCAAATAAGGCTATCAGTCTGCCGGACCCCCAAATAGATACTTTGCCGGCAGGCCTTAAAAATGTTCTCAGGGAAACCTAGAAGAGACAACCAGTGTTGAGAAAAATACAGCGTACATACCAGAGGTGCAGCAGTGAACGTTGTTAAAGGTGGGGTATGTAAGTTTGAGAAACCGGTTCGAGATCGCTAGAATTTGAAAATACACGACCGGAGAAAATCTGCCACTTCCTTACAGAGCCCCTCCTCCAACACATACGAACGCGCACATGACCAATGAGGGCACGAGATAAGTTTGTGCACAGATGGAAGGCTGACAGGCAGGTAGGCCATCCAGTTACTTTAGCCGGGTCGGCTCAGATCATTGGTCGTGCTTTTTACAGCACCACGGCTTCCACAGATGACATTTTTTTATGGATTTTTTGTCAAAGCACTTCAGATATTCATTGCTATCGGGATGTTAAGAGCATTCCATGGAATATAACAAAAAGCGTATCTCGAGTGGGTTTTTCAAACTTACATACCCCACCTTTAAAGCTGAGCTCCAGTGTCAGAATCCTACTATTGGCCTGAAAGAAGAAGGCCACCCACACATTATCGATTTGATGTGAATTCATGCTGTCTGCAATATAAAGAAACCAATGTTAATACGATTATTTAAACCAAAAGCACCCAAAGGTATTGAAAGAAGACTCTCCAACCAAAGCAAACATAGTAGTATTTATCTAGCACTTTTCCAAAGGTAAAAAGTTGAATAGCAACAAAATAGCACATTCAGGTCAGTGATATATATACAAGAGCAAATTGAAATAGACACACAGCTATTTGAGAGATTTTACTACCCTACATGCTCAGTGCTCAGTGCCTCGCAAGACCTGGAGGCACATTGTTTCAAAGATTAGGAACAAATGTTCCAACCTCATTTAACCTTTCTGAGCTCGCAAGTGCGTATTACAATCCTCCAGATTTAAGGATGTCTCTGTGGTTAAGGAGGTTTGGTAGCTCATGGGCAAAGTTAGAAAAAGCTATACGATTGTTAAACATTGCTATGCAGAATTTGTCAGGCACATTTTACTCTATATGTATGTGTATGATTTCCATTTGTGATCCACGTGCATGCGGTGGATTTTATGTACGTCTTTGTCTGGGTGGGTGGCTGATGAGCATGCGTTTTAATTTAAAGCACATTGAGTTCACATGAGGACTGCAGATTGAAATGAGCTATTAACTATAATCTGGCATAATTCATATTTTCTATGTATTTGTATGGTCCTTGTTGAAATAAATACATATACAAAAATGTAGTGAAAAGTACTATAAAAATAAAGCCTCTAAACACTGCTGCATGTTTAGAATAATTAATCGATGATGAAGGTAAGGGTGTAATAAAGTCTTCGATAAATGTGCAATTAAACAAATAGCGTCACAAACAGCAGAAGATGATGTGACTTCACTTTGTTAATTAACTTTCTATTACATTACAATACATTGCATTGCATTTAGCTCAGGCTTTTATCCAAAGCGACTTACAATAAGTACATTCGACCAGTAAGATACAAACTTGAAGAAAACAGTATCATATAAGTACATCAGGTTTCATAGAGCCAAACATTTCAAGTGCTACTCAACTGGCTTTAGATAAGCCAGTCCTTTATTAGTATATAAGTGCTTTGTTAGTAATTATTTGTTAGTAATTATATCGCTCGAAGTGGAGTCTAAAGAGATGAGTTTTCAGTCTGAAGAAGATGTGTAGGCTTTCTGCTGTCCTGATTTCAATGGGGAGCTCATTCCACCATTTTGGAGCCAGGATAGCAAACCCTCGTGTTTTTGCTGATGGGAACTTGGGTCCCCCTCACAGTGCGGGTGCAGCGAGCTGATGCAGAGCGGAGTGCACGTGTTGGGGTGTACGGTTTAACCATGTCCTGGATGTAGGAAGGGCCAGATCCATTCACAGCATGGTACGCAAGTACCAGTGTCTTGAAGTGGATTCTAGCAGTTACTGGAAGCCAGTGAAGGGAGCGGAGGAGCAGCGTGGTGTGGGAGAATTTAGGAAGGTTGAAGACCAAACGAGCCGCTGCATTCTGGATGAGCTGCAGAGGTCGGATGGCACATGCAGGTAGACCAGCCAGGAGGGAGTTGCAGTAGTCTAGGCGTGAGATGAAGAAAGCCTGGACCAGAACCTGCATAGCTTTCTGGGTCAGCTGGGGACGTATCCTCCTGATGTTGTAAAGCGTGTATCTGCAGCAGCGGGTTGTAGCAGCAATGTTTGCAGTGAAGGACAGTTTTTATCTAGGGTCACACCCAGATTCCTTGCAGTCTGAGTCGGGGAAACAACAGAGGTGCCGGTGTTGATTGTTAGGTCAAGAGTGGGACAATCTTTTCCCAGAAGGAAAAGCAGTTCAGTCTTGTCAAGTTTGAGCTTGAGGTGATGAGCAGACATCCACTGAGAGATGTCCGCTAGACAAGCATAGATGCGTGCGACGACCTAGGTCTCTGAGCGGGGAAAGGACAGAATTAGTTGGGTGTCGTCAGCGTAGCAGTGGTATGAAAAACCATGTGGGCTAATGACAGATCAGAGTGAGTTTGTGTACAAGGAGAAAAGGAGGGGACCGAGAACAGAGCCCTGAGGGACCCCTGTAGCTAATTGACAAGGGTCGGACTCGGACCCAGTTATTAGTTACTTAATGTTTAATTTTCCAGTGGGGCGGGTTGGCCTCAGCTTCAAAGTTTAATATGGGCCCTATAGTCCTGCCAACGAGAATGATGTTAAATTATTGTAAGGAAAAGGAGCGTGGATCCTGTCCAAACTGTGAAGCCCACTAATGCAATTGACTTGACATGTTGCATAAAATCCAAAACACCCATAACACCGCACAAACTGAATCAGAGCTCTCAAGTCTCACGCATTTGGCGTGAGACACACGCATTTCACTCCATTCACACGCCCACCAAGTTACGCCGCAATTTTGTAAACAAATTAGGCTTGTTTGAGACGCGTGCACTCCACTAGCATCCCCCCGCCGTTGAAATTCGCGATACAGAGGGCTTCATACCAGAGTCCTGCACGGGTCTGATTTTCAAGACCCGCTCCCGCCCCGCACCCGCGACGTGCAATACCGAACCCGCCCCGCTACCCGCACATATTGCCAATTAGTTCCGCAACCCGACCCGACCCGCCGGCACAAGATCCGCAACCCGACCCCGCATATATATGAGCAGTGAAAACGTGTAATTATTAACACATGCAGTTACATATTTGGCTCAAAAAGCGTGGGATGTTGGTTATTTTCTCCATCTAGGATGACACCAAAAGCCTCCCAGACGTTGGATTTCGCTCTTGAGGAAGTTATTGAAAATGCTGTATTCTCCGCAGAGAGCTTCACCTCAGCCATTCAGAATGTGGCGCGCTCAGCAGCAGATAGATGCGCTGCAGAGGTTATGATTATGCTCGGTCCCGCGGGGGAGAGGTCTGAGGATTTAAACATTAAACTAAATTATTATCATTTAAATATATTTATTATGCAACACCCGCAACCCGACCCGCATCATCTTTGTTTTACCCAGAACCGAACCCGGAAAAAAGCGTTTGAAAAAATACCACCCGCAAATCACATTTTTTGCGGGTCACCCGTCGGGTACCCGCGGATACCCGACCCGATGCAGGACTCTGCTTCATACTCCACTAGCAAACACCGCTGCCAAAATCTCACTCTGAACTCTGTTCTAAATTTGAGAGCCCTGCTGTATTGACACACATCTTCTTAGCTGGTTATTTGGAGCAGTTGGAAAGGACCCAAATCTTAGCAACCAAAAAGAAAAGAGCTCTGTATCAGTCTTGATATTTCTCCTCTCTGTCAGTTAAAGAGACCTGTATTATGCTTTTTGGGGTTTCCCCTTTCCTCTAGTGCAGTGACCACCAAATGGCGGCCCGCGGGCCACATCCGCAAGACATTCTCATCCGGCTCGCACGACGGGGGTGACTGTGGCGTTGGCGGAGTGTTTTTTTTTACAACGTCTCGTGAGTAAGGTGCAGTACCGGAGTCCAACAGAGAGGCAGCACCTGCGGGACAGTAGACTGCGTACTGCGAAACCTTCCCTGCCTTAAAGAAGAAGTGATCCTTCGTTGTGAAGAGTCTGCTTAATGCGCTCCCTACCACAGCAGTTGCCCCGCTGCGACAGAGTCCAACTGAGAGGCAGGGGCTGCGGGACAGTAGCCTAGAAGCAGGGTTGGTTTGTAACAGAATATATGTAACGGCGTTACGTAATCAGAATACAAAAATCAAGTAGGCTAACTGTATTCAGCTGGCGTTACATTTGAGAAACGAGTAATCTGATTACAGTTACTGTCGTAAACCTGAAGTGAATACATTTTGGAATACTTATTGGAATTATTGGCGGAAAAGTTTCCTCACAAAATGCAATACTCATTACCGGCAGAACTGTTTGCACACTGCACAGCGCTGCAGCATGTCTGTGAGCGAGAGAGAGATGCAGCGTGTCTGTGAGGCCCCGCCCCCGCACGCAGGTGAGAGAGAGAGATCTCTTTTAAAATATATTGAAAGTTAGAAACGGAGATGTTTAGATAAAATGTGCAAGATAACGTTTATGTAGCATTTATTTATTGTCGAAATGATGACATTTCATAAAGGGATCAAATCAAAGTGAATGGCCTGCTGCTGCTGAATGCATGGGGCAAGTGACTGGAAACAGTTTTAAAAGTTATTACATCGTTTCAGATAATAAATAATAATGATAATTCATTCTATTTAGGGGCACCTTTCAAAGCACCCAAGGACACCTTACAATTCATAACATATTTCAAGGAAAGGTTTTAAGACAGTACAAAGAATGCAGTCCGGGTGATGTTTTTTATGTGGGGTGCAGATGAGAGGGAGCTGTCCAGAATGACACCAAGATGTTATGTTTGAGTTCTTGATAAGCCATAAAAACAGTAACATAAGTGTCTCCTTTTCACCAAAACATACCCATCTGTTATGGAAAAAGAAAGTATGCCAAAAGTATTCTAAAAGTAATCTGACACGTAATTGTAACTGTATTCTGATTACTTTCAGAGCATGTATTCAGTAACTGATTACATTTACAAAGTAACCCTCCCAACCCTGATCCTTTAGTCTGCTAAGCTATATGCCGTCCGCAGTACCTGAGCGTGCTCCCCCCCTTCTGGGCTATATAAAAATCGCTGGCCCGCGATAGTGTCTATTGGATACATTTTGGCCCTTGGACAAATGTAGTTGGTGATCCCTGCTCTAGTGTGTTATATGGGATTGTGTGCATGAAAATGGTCTGCTAAAATCCCAAAGTCCCCTCCTGCCTGAAAAGCCTCCATAGGTTTTAACTTTTAATAAATGCTGATAATAAAGCTGAAAGATAATAATTGATTATTTTATGAGAAGACAATTCAGTACATAAGGTATGATTTCTTCCTAAAAGTCCAACTTTAATGCTGAACGTTAATGCTGCCTCTCAATAGACTTTACCACCGATTCTTCTGCCTACATCAAGGTAAACTGCAAAGCCTCTATAGCAACAACGCAATGAAATACTGACATCATGGGTGTCTCTGATTGGTTAGCAAACAAAAAACGTAAACACATTACTTTCAGTGTCATTGAAAAACATGAGGATTTGCTAGTAAATGTGTGCAAGTGGTTTAATTGTCTCTCGCATGTAAGTAAACTGTGGCAGTCCATCTGAAACACAATACACGTGAGAAAGCTTTTAAAATATATGTTAACCCACATAATGGCAGCGTGGTCATCTTTTAATTGTATGGCAAATGGAGAGCTCAAGTACTGCAGTTAGAAATTATTGATAGTTACTGCCATAGTAAGGAGAAAAAAGAATGGCTCGCATGTTTTCCTTTGTGATCTTAGCTAATCATGAAAGTGGAAATATTTATTAACATTTAGGGGGGATTTATATTTAGTATTTCAAAGATCAAGATAATAACTTCACACTGTTGTTATGAGCTAAACATTTGCTATTGTTTGGCTAATCTCCATCTTTAAAGTAAGCCAAATGAGCTTTAATGCAGCGTCCACATGGTGGCGTGCGTTGAGCTTGTCTGAAACTTGTCCAACAATCAATCACATCACTCTCCCGACCCGGACACACAAGCACGCGGTTTGAATGGCTAGAGCTTGTACTGGCATATGAATTGATTGGCTGACGCTTCCACCGAAGCTTCAAAAGTTGAACATTGCTCAACTTTTGAAGCGAGCAACACAATGCAGTTTGGCAAAGCGTGACGTCACCCTATTCAAAGTGAATGGGCAGAAACGTTGAAGCTTCAGCGCACGCCGCCGTCTGGACGGGCCGTTAGGGCGTTGATTAATTAATGCCCAAAGCACAGCCTATGTATGTTTTCTTTGATCAAAGGGCATTCCAAGGAGCACCTCAGTAATCTTCCCGATGCCCCAGGCAATTGGTCATTACATTCAAATAACCCTGTCATCAAAAAGATTTATTGGCATCAAGGGAACCCATTTACATTGTTAACAGATCCCTGCTGATGGTGGTAATTTATACACATTCACTCTACATCAACTGTCTCCCTATGACTCTTCAATGTAGCAGCTGTTTTGTTTAAGAAAATGGGTAGCTGTCCTCCTATGAATACATTTTGAAACTTACTCCAACACAATGCAACACAGCTATAATTAAACAACTGAGTTGAGAGGGCCATTTGTGTGCAGATTGTATGGACACCTTTAAAGAAATTAATTTCCCATGAGAGCAAGAAGACCAGGAAAAATGAGACGATGCAGAATTAAACAGCCAATCCAATTTAAATGTGTGGATGTTCCCTTAATCCTTACAATCTTTACTCATGTCATTGAGATTAAACTGGTCAATGGTTTTGGGAGATCACATTTTGTGTTATTGACATAGCATTGGAAGGAAATGTTTCATGCATTGGGCCGAGGGGAAGCATGAACATAGAGAACAGAATGGGACCTAGAAAAGATCCCTGTGGAACACCGCAGGCAAAACTAACTGGATAAGAAGAAAACTTGTCAAACGGTTAGGGTTAGGGCATTGCTCAAGCCCACCTCGGTAGTGTCCAGAAAGTGAACTCGTACCTCTACAGCTATACCATTGCTACACAACCAGCTACAGAACGCATACTTGTTTTTTCTGGTCTTTTCCGGAACTTGTACCGAGAAGAATCTAGTTGGCACAATTACAGGAGTCGGTAGAGAGGAGCAGGTCATTATACACTATTAAAATATGTGTATGTCCTAAACCTGATTGAAATCTCTAAGCTTTTCAGAACTTTTGAAAGGAATAAGAGTTTAGATACAGGTCTGTAGTTACGAGGCAGTTTTCAGGTCTAAATTGATTTTTTTGTTTGAAATGGGGCTGGACCAATGCATGCTTGAAACATATTAAAACTGTACCAGTGGCCAGTAAGGTGTTGATAATGAGGAGTCTGCTGGGCTGTTAATGTCCAAGACGTCCTTATGAAGGGCAGTGGTGACACTGTCAAGGTTGCAGGTTGTAGGTCTCATGGAGGAAACAATATGTTCAAGGTAGGGTAGCATGATGGGACAGAAACAGTCCAATTTGTCTGTCCCATCATCGCAAGAAGGGGGGAGGATGTTCCTAAAACAAAGAACATGTGGTGGTATATGAACGTAAGCTATTTAAAGCTTTATGCAAACTGCAGATGAAGACAAAACAAGCTTTGAGGCTTTTGTTTTCATGAATGTATTAAGATATGCAGTAATGCAAATTAGTCGCTTTTCGGCGCCTCCCGCTTTTTTAACGCTGATTTGGGTGATTTGTGTAATTCGTGGAGAACCAAAGAGTTTTCGTTTTGGGGGGTGGCGTCCGTCAGTCAGTCCGTCCGTCCGTCCGTCCGACTTATACGGACAACTTCTCACTTCAAAAAGAAGAAATCTAGATCGCAAAATAATTAAACAAGCGAGTGGCTGTTTTTCCTGGCCAAGGACAGGTTCCTTGAACACAACACGAGCGTAACGTGTCTTCACGTGGTTATGTCTCGTCTGAAAGGAGTAACGGAGAGCATCGGAAAGCCGCTCCAGCTCTTCAAATATTGCAGTACCCATAAGGAGCCGTCCACATGCCGCAGTGTTTGCGTGGCTGTCTTTAGTTGTAAGCACAGTGGTGATCTGTTGTTATTAGCATCTGGTTAGCTAGCTATGCTAACGAATTTAAAGAGCTTTTCTACAACCAGGTGGAAGAGAGCTCTCTCCTGAGAGGCTCAAATAACCTCAGCTCAGTGAGGTTAAGGCACACCTTGATATGATCATTATAGTTATTAATGAGACATTAGAGACTCAATTATTAACAGGTATAAAATATTATATGACAGTAACAAAAAAGTTGTTAAAAATAACAAGAATAGAGCTTAAAGGGGGAGTGATTTGTAAAATATCCAAAAAGAAAAATCTGCTTACAGTTCTTTTTCATATGGATGTTGAAAGATGTATTCATAGATCTCCTCATGTTGCTCTCAAAGTGCACCAGATTGATGCTTTTAACTTCAATAATTAAAAAAAAATGTTCCCGGGGGAGCATGCCCCCGGACCCCCCTAGAGGGAGGTTGAGTCCCCCCCACTTAAATCATGTTCACATGGATAGAATACTAAATACATTTGCACACATCTTGTGTCCATATCTTTCTGTTTTGGTGGTCATGCCACAACCGTGCACGTGAATGCATGCATGCATCAAACATGAGTCATGGTAAGATATCTGGATTAAGAGGTTGCTTTTTCTTTGCACAGCATGAAAGAAAGGCCAAATGAATGGGCTGTGATTTTAGTTTTTTTAAGCAGAGGTTGAGTTCAATCATTTGTACGGCCCTCTGAGGATGTTGTACAAATTTAAAGGAAAAAGGTTCCCCACCCCTGCTGTAAATAATAATAAAAACCCTGGATTTATAACTTAACATCTCTGTCTCTATTGATCTGAGTATGTTATAAAGAATAGCAGTTAATTGAAGGATTATAGCACAGGCCTTTGTCAGATGGTATATTACGCTGTTTTTTTTCTGCTTCGAATAGTTCTCTCTTTTTTCACCATACCTGTGTTTGCATAACTGGATATGGCATTGATGTATTCCTGTAGCAGTTAGTCACGCTGTGTAATGCACTTGCAAATTAACAGGGCAGCTTACAGTTGTTGACATATGACATTCATTTGGGAAGGTTGGTGGGATAGGGGTGTGGTAACTTGAGGATGTGGAGGAAGCCCTGCTGTGAAGCACACCAGCAGGAGGTAAGCCTGCAGGGGATAGCAGCAGGTCAGTGAAGGGATGAGAGGGGGTTACCTCCATAGAAGGGACGTGGGTAGAAAAAGCTGTATTCCCTGATTAGTTCAACAACATTATCATCATGTTTATCACGTCCACTTCAATACTGACTATGGCACTTTGCAGGCAAGCACTGTTACCTGGAAATGTCTTAAAGCACCCACATAATAAGTGGTGTAGCTTTTGCCAAATTGCTCGAATGCCGTACAATAAGCCAACTAACAAATAATTGGTATCATGCACCTAAACCTCACACACCACATACGACCCAGTGAGTCACCAGCAATTTGATATTGACAACCTACAAGTAACATGTAAGACATGCGGGAGTTTCTATGAAGGTAGATATGGTGCAAAATGCGAGAGCGTGTAAAACCTGATGTGAGCACTTGCAGAAAAAAAATCTGAGCTTGTGTTGTTAATAAAAACAACAAGGTTTGGGTTTGTTCTTCAGATATGACTGACGTAAACGAGTAAGCTCAATAATGAACTCCAGCTCAACCAACCATATTGTAATATCTAAGTAATCATCTTGAAATATGACATTAATAATTGTAATATACACACATCTTATTGTGAGGTTGATTTCACATACACTACTTCAACGTTAGCTAATAGCATGGATAATTTACAAAGGCTTTAAAAACTCCACCGTTAGTGCCAAAGCAGTAGGGTATAATATATTCATTACTGCTGTAGACTACAACCAAGACTTGTTTAGCTAGCATAAACTCAACAAAGCTAGCGTTAGCTGGCTAACTGACGTTATTTTGCCGCTAAACTGCACGATATAAAACGGTGGTCTTCAAAGCGGATTTAATCCTCAATCACAATAATAATATTCAAAGTAATACTGGTCAAGTAATGGGCAAAACTTACCGTTGATTGACGCGCCATGTCAGCAGACTGGTAGCTACACGAACCGTTAGCCCCGCAGTCAAGCCTCGTCGTTCTGATAGCTCCGCCCCTTCACTCCAACCCTCCTCCCTCCCCCCACATCTACAGCTGATCTACAGGTGAAAATTACTTTTGCGACACATTTATCGCGAGAAGTGTAGCAAAAATCAAGACCGCAGATTCGTAGATTTATACTGCCACAGAGCAGATTCGTCAAGTTGTAATGACTGATTTGAGAGGTTGTAATAACCAAGTTGCAGTTGTAATGGAAAATATATTTTAAAAATATGTATTTTTCTGCAAGTGAATATTTCATCACTAAGTTCATTTTTTTTCTACAAGCTACAAAACTTTTTTTTTTCTTCTGTGACTTCAAATGTGGTTCACGTTTACGTGGATATTTTATACAAGTGTAAATGTATGCACACAAGCTCAGATTTTTTTTCTGCAAGTGCTCACATCAGGTTTTACACGCTCTCGCATTTTGCACCATATCTACCTTCATAGTTTCTCTCAGCTTCGATCACACCGCACACACACACACACACACGCACACGCACACACACACACACACACACACACACACACACACACACACGCACACACACACACACACACACACACACACACAGAGTTTTATTGGTAGTGACAGAGTACTGTTAGATGTTTTTCCCCTCTGTAGTGATGCCAGAGGACATTGATTAAAAGCAAAAACTAGTGTGCGATTCTCAAAAAGGAAATCAATAGTTTAATATAATTTTGTTTCAGTTAAGCACAACAAAGCGATCACATTTTAGTCAGGAGCAATTATACCAAATCAACCACACCTGTGGGTGCAACGGACTCATTTTATATTTGTCACACAACCACACACCCTTTTTCTATTTTATCCGTTTGTTGGAGTTCATACTAGTTTGTCCCTTCACAACTTTTGTTTGCAAATGATTGCACTGCCTAGCTTTGGGGCTATTGTGACAGTCGTCTCTGGTGGTAGGTATTTGTCTGTCTGCAGCTTTCATAGTGAACCGCTTGTCATTGAGTGATCGGTACACTGGAGTTTAGTTCCCACCTGCACTTTCAGAGGGGTTTCGGGAAACAGAAAAATGGATGAATCCCATTCTCGTCATCAAGGATTATGCCGATTGGGTAAGTGTGCAACACAGTCTCCGTCTCCAAAAGAGGTGAGACATAATATTATCTTTATTTTATTGCATTATGACTTTTCCCCACTGTCACTGAAAATATTGCGCGGGTGCTTCACTTGTTCCTTTGCAGCTATCAGAGCCTGGCAATCAGCCCTGCAGATGCTGTTTTGGCACACCCAGCTTTCATTGAAGGGCGTTTTCAGAGCAATAAATAACTGTCTGACCCCTGCCGAGAAAGGCGACAGTTTTACGAAGGTTAGCGATCATGGAGAGCATCCCTTGCTGTTTTCAAACTTAACAATGGCGGTTACATACCAGAGGATTTTTGCTGTCTTTGTGGCAGCTGCCGGGGGTCTGTCTGTGAATTTAGCAAGTTTCAGGTTTGGGGATTGGAGAAAGTGAGGTTTGACTCCAACCAAGCTCAGCTGCAGGCTTTTGGTGTTGGAAGATTTCTATATACGAAACTCCTTTGTTGACACTTGTGCACCATATTGAGTCCTTCCCAGATTGACTTATTGTTTCATACGGTGAACAATTATAGGGAAGGCATATTTAAAAGCAGTGTCTGGCGCACTGTGTAGTGGATTGGATCACCATTGCTTTATGTGCAGGTGCAAGTGGATCCTCTACTGAGGGTTGTGGTACACTTTGGACATCCTTGTCAACTTTCACCGGGTTTTATGGGTTGAACCTGGCTGCTTCCACATGCCCTTTAACTGTTTGATCTGTTAAAATTGCTCTTAACCCATGGACAAGTCAAAATAAAATAATTAAAAATAAATCTCTGTTTACATATATCAGTTTTTGCAAAGCGATTGCTTATTCAGTCCCCTAAAACGCATTCCTCTGCAGATTAAATGTCACTAATCTCTCAATGATGGATGGTATTTATGTTACTCCTCCTAATCCTTTTGTATTTTATGTGTGATATTGTTATTCCCAGTCAATTCTGACTCATCATCATTAACTCAGCTTAGTTAAAAAAATAAATGGGTGTATAGCCTCAGGTGCTTGAAGTGAACTGTAGTTGCCTTTTTCAGCAGCTGCTCTGTTGTACTGACAGATAACTTTACAGTGTCACAGCCGCACGTAAGAAAACATTAAGAGAATGAATGTGTTTGACTGCAGCAGTGTAAAAATAAGGACACATCTGAGAAAGATCAGCAGACCCTGAAAAGAAAAGATACACATTCTTATATATAAATGTATTGCAAACTATTCTTGCGTGTTTCAAAAGACGTACTGCCATTTGGTTTAAAGTATGTTTTGGTAAGGATAGTAATAACGTCAAACAATATAAATAATGCTAATGTTTGACATTAACACAGAATGGCATCAGTCTGGTGACGTCACTGTTGAAGCCTTAATGTCTACTTTTGGTTTAAAGACAACATTTCTTTCGATAAAAAAGTAATAAATCCGCCCAGTCTAGATTTCAGAGTGTTATTGTGACCTGTTCAATTTTGTTTGTGTTCCTTTATGTCCAATAGGCCAAATTAGATGTGTTTAACTATCCATTCCTTCTTTAATGCCCTTGGAATTTATAACTTTCAAAACAGACTGGGGCTCATTAATCTTTAGGGAACTTTTATGCTCCATTCATTCCAAAAATACAATGCTGCTAAACTGCGTTGACTGAATTTCTGGTGGGCTAACATAAATCTCGTATAAGTATGGAAATACTTTGAGTGATATTAAAGTATAACACACTCCCGTGAAAGGAGGACAAGTAGAAGCCAGCATGTGCAGGTCCATGTGAAACTGTATCTTCATTTGAATTATTCAGTGTCATTCTGTGTTACGCTTTGGTTTAGCAGGGAAGTATATGGAACTTTTTTAGATGTTCAGAATAACATGAGTCCAAAATAATTATTTTAAAAGTATGAGAAGGAAATGTTCCTGTTAGATGCTGTCATATTGGTTGAAATGCTGCAAGACTCCTCCTTTCTGCTCTTCTCCTTACACTCTTTAACTAATATTCTACATGTAATGTGTATCACTTTGTAATAAAGCCATCAAACGGCACATTGAAATGCTTTTGATTGTTTTGGATCCTTGTTTGTCCTGTCTGCTTCGCCAGTCAGACGTGAAAAGATGCAAGCATGCATGCAAACCCCGAGGTCTGGACTTATATCTAAGAATAAATATTGAAACATGTTGAGGAATTTGTTTGGGAGGGAACATGTGAGCAGGGCGAGTCTAAAAAGATATTGAATCAATCACTGCTTTCATTCCAGTATCAAAAGAGTTGAACTTTTGATACTGGATCTTATCAGTATTTTATAAATGCTTCATTATTTTCACATGACATATTGATGAAAGGTTAAGATTGTAAAGGAAATCATTACCATCAACATTGACAGCGAGTTTGTAAAAGACACATTTGTTTAAATAAAAGCTAAAAACCATCAATCTCTTATCCTTGTTTTCTGTCCTTCCCTGTTTGTCACAGTTCGTCCACAGTGTTAACTTTATGTGATGATGTTTTTGTTACAGATTCAACATGCATTTTGGCAATGCTAGCAGCTGACTTTTAGATCGAAGACATTGGCTCTAACGACCAGTGAGGTCAGACAGAAAGTTCCTCTATCTAATGTATGGAGCAGCCATTTCAAACCAAAACTGATTTCAAATCAAGATTCATCCCTGTTTTGACAGGGAACAAAAGGAGAAATTGCAAAAATGCAGTGAATTCCCATTTCTTTCCCAACAACTTAATAAAAAGCTTGTTAAGTTTACATCTGATATTCATAAGTGCTGCAAAAACATCAACATGCTGCAGCTGCAAATGCCAAAACACAAAAACCCAATAGCTTTGCTTTTGTTTGTGTCTTAAAGCCCAACAGCATTTCAGCCTCAGTTCAGTAGTGATACAGACACAGGGTACATGATTAGTCACATGGCGCTAAACTCAGGGCGTGTGGAAAATGGGACCCAAGTGCAGTTTAAAAAAGGACTAAAAAAGGTAAGGTAACAAAAGGCGAGCTTTATTAACAAAAGCCGAAGGCAGGAAAAAACAAGAAACTAATCAACAGAAACAAAAAAACCGGGGAGCACGACAGACAGGAACAAACTTACGACGGGAACAGGCAGGAGACACGGACAAGCATAGGTGACAGGGACATGACATGACGACGAACAGACATGGAGCACAGGGGAAGACAAGACTAAATACACAGAAGGGTAATCACAGGACAAGACACAGCTGGCAGGGGAGGCAGAAACACAAGGGCAACAGGTGAACACAATCAGACAATCAGACACAGGAGGGAAACTAACGACAGGAAATCAAACACAGGAGAGGTCTCTCAATACTCTAATTTCCCCTCCTCGACTCCTTTCCTCGACTCCTATCCTCGATACTTAGTCCCGCCCACAGGAGATGCGAGCGGAGGACTGAGGAGGGGAACCGAGGTCGAGAGGAGGGGAAGCAGCAGGCGGTTAGAGAAATGAGAACTCCTCTCCTCTGAGCGGTCATTTTAAAGAGACGTCCATTAATTAGACCCTCCAGAAAAACGCGATTCTGCGATCGCAGAATTGACCGCATAATCAGCAAAATGGCGCAGATTTTTAAAAGGCCGCATATTTATCAAAAGGCCGCATAATCCCCGCATTTTCCCACAAAGTTGAGAAAAAAAAAAGTTAACTCGTTTTGACGTGACGTCATCAGCTCGCGCATCACAGAATGTAAACAACACTGTATAGAGTGAACGTGTGGAGCTCACACGATAGAGAAAACACCAAGATGAAAAAATGTAATCCATCTCATTTACCGACTAACATTTCTACTAAAGACCGGGCAAAAAGTGGGGGGAAACTATTCTGCACCCCGTGCAACTGTGTGTTGGAGCATAAGAGAAAATCGACGTGACGACCCACTTTGATTCATTCAAACATTCGAAAATGCTTTCTGCTGCTGCGGACAAGAAAGCCAAACAACTCACATTCACCGAGGCATCAACCTCCAAAACCCTTTCGAGGGCTACAAGAAACGAAGTGAGTAGCCTACAAGATTGAAGCTGGTCAGATAACGAACGAGTAAATGAAAACAGAATGAAGCGGAGAAGTGTGTGTGTGTGTGTGTGTGTGTGTGTGTGTGTGTGTGTGTTTGTGTGTGTGTGTGTGTGTGTGTGTGTGTGTGTGTGTGTGTGTGTGTGTGTGTGTGTGTGTGTGTGTGTGTGGGGTGTGTGGGGTGTGTGGGGTGTGTGTGTGTGTGTGTGTGTGTGTGTGTGTGTGTGTGTGTGTGTGTGTGTGTGTGTGTGTGTGTGAGATTAAAATAGCCCAATTGCTTTTACAATAAATAAACATTGAATGTGTTTAATTGAATAGTAAAAGGGGTTTAACGTTAGTGGCAGGTTGTGTGTGAGAGAGAATAAATAAGACAGCCCAATATTTTAAAAAACATTTATTATTTTTTCCCGCATATTTCGCAACTTCCCGCAATTTCACCGCATAAAATCACATAAAAACCCTGCATGTTTAATCGCATAATCAAGGATTTTTGCCCGCGTTTTTCTGGAGGGTCTAATTAATGATGACAGGAGGCACAGCAGCCCTCTGTCTGATGGACAGATGTGTTCATGACGACTTATATATTTACTTTTAATCATTGAGAGTGCGGTATAATGAGACAATAACAGGTTACAGATGCGGACACACACACATATATTTATATAAATATATACAATTTCAGAATCAAACAAGTATGAGAGCACTCTCATAATAACACAATCAGAGACTGGATATATATATCGTCGCCGTTCAAGCGGTTACTAAAATAATATCCAGGGGATGCATGCAGAGCTGTCATTGGCTGAGAGAAGTCCGGCCGTGTGTAACGCTTCCACCGTTCCCGGAAATGCATCCGTGGAGGAGCCGTGGAGGACCCATCAGTGTCTCCTCGGTTAGAGCTCCTCCAGAGAGCCTCCTCGACGCTCGATGCTCGGTCCTTGATGTGCATTTAGAGAAATGAGACGTCCTTCAACATGGCGCGCTGAAATCCATTTCCGGGTCACAACCGGAGGACCGAGGAGTCGAGGAGGGGATATTAGAGTATTGAGAAACCTCTAGGGAATAGGAGACACAAGGAGGAAAACATTTCAAAACAAAGGTGGAAAATGAAAACGAAAAAAATCCAAAACCATGACAGCGTGATGCAACACAAACCTTTCTACGTGTTACTTCCTGTCGAATCCAGTGAAGGATGTTGTCCACGAGCAGCTCTTAATTAATCTCTCTAAAGAACATTGTGCTAATGCTCAGGAGGATCATCATGTGTTTTTTGGCCAACATTAGACAAGCATGCATGTATTTTGATCAGGGAGCTCAGGGAGATTCTTGCCTTCATACTCTGACATGAATACCAATGTTCCCAAAGGTCCTCTCTGGTTGGAGAATCATAAATACTTAGCTGTAGCCATGGAGATGATCCTGCAAATCCAAGGATAATATTGAATTGGTCTTTACAATATGCCGCTCATCCATAAAATGTATTCTTATGTGTGCAACAGTTCCTGCACTAGACCTCATGCAGTGTTTCGTATACAGTGTTTTCTTTTTGTCTTACAAATCAACAGGTACAACAATTAGCATTTGACGTGTGGCTTACTTATTCTGTACGGGATGAAGTCAATCTGATGATGAACGAAGACTGTAAATAAGAAGAGGAGGCAGCCGACGGGACATGATTTTTGACCCAGAAGTTGCACGAGAGAGTGGAGCTAGCTATAAGTACAACCGAATGCCGAACAAGACTTTTATGAAACCAAAATGCTGCAACAAATTTGACTTTTCATGAACTGAAAATACAAACTGTGAAATCGTCAAAGTTCTATGACGAAAAACAGACAAATATCAAACCAGACAACACCATGTTAACGACATGTTATGAAAAACCATACCCTGCTCTTTTGTCTATTTACATTTCAAGAAGGAACCATCATTTACAAAAGTAACATCTCAACGTTTTGAACATGACTTGAAACCAACAAATGAGAAATATAAAATAATTAGGACAATGTTTACTGAGGTGATGAATCAAGTGAGACGTAGAGTCATTTTCTCCTAGACTTGTATACAATTTAAAATATTTTGGCAGCCATTGAAGGCTGTATGCTTCCCCTATGAATAAGAATTGCCGTTTTTCAATGTTTTTTGCTGAAAATCTTGGGACTTGTGGACCTACATTTTTTTTAGTCTTGTGCCTTCACTCATTATAGAAGCTGGACATACTGTATATTACATTCTTGACGTTAGCATCTCCAAGCCAGACAGCCAGATGATGTTCTTATCTACAGTATTCATTACCAGTTTTTGTTCCACTTCTGAGAAAGAACAGGTGTCTTTCATGTCATCATACTAAAAAGAGGGAGGTAGCTTTGTTTGCATTTTTTGTCAGTTAGCTTTCAGTATTATCATGTTACCCCTTTGAAATTAGTCAAAAGAAGAGACTGAATAGGGAAGCGGCTCATTATTCAAGTCTAGATAATATGGCAACACCCATCTAACTCCTTTTGTAGATGCATTTGCAAATAAAGTGCCTCGTGGGACACATTTGGTCTTGGAAATATTTAATACTTCAAAAGTTTGGACACTAGGAAAACAGGCATTCTTGCATTTGGGGTTATTCAACTGTCTTCAAGAACGTTTCAAAGACACAGAAAGGGCAATGATTGTCTTGTAACTTATCGCAAAATGCCTCAAGAGCCTTGTATGGAAGAAAGTACGAGTGCATCTGTCTTCCTGTTCCGATATACAAAGAGGGCAAAAGTACACACATCCTTTACTCAAGTAGAATAACAGATGCTCGTGTTCAAAAATACTCTGGTAAAAGTAGAAGTACTGACTAAACTTCTTAAGTAAAAGTAAGGAAGTATGGGCAATAGTATATGACAACGTTTTCATTGGTCCCTCCTCTTTAGAGAAGACCAGGAAATGATGGATACACGGATCGTGTTCAAATCAATAGGAACGCAATGACTCTAAATAATAATGATCACGCCACCAAACACACATTCAGACTAAAGGAACCAGCCTGGAAAATGTAAGAAGTAGAAAGTACAGGTATTTGTGTTCAACATGTAAGAAGTAGAAAGTACAGTTATTTGTGTTCAACATGTAAGAAGTAGAAAGTACAGGTATTTGGGTTCAACATGTGAGAAGTAGAAAGTACAGGTATTTGGGTTCAATATGTGAGAAGTAGAAAGTACAGGTATTTGGGTTCAACATGTGAGAAGTAGAAAGTACAGGTATTTGAGTTCAACATGTAAGAAGTAGAAAGTACAGGTATTTGAGTTCAACATGTAAGACGTAGAAAGTACAGGTATTTGAGTTCAACATGTAAGAAGTAGAAAGTACAGGTATTTGGGTTCAACATGTAAAAAGTAGAAAGTACAGGTGTTTGTGTTCAAAATGTAAGAAGTCAAAGTAAAAAGTCGTCAGAAAAATAAGTAGTGGAGTAAAGTACTGATACCAGAAAAATGTACTTAAGTACAGTAACAAAGCATTCGTACTCCACTACTTCCCACCTCTGCCGATCGACTGAGAGGAAGATAAGAAAAGCCAGTGGAAAGCATATTGGGTATAACGGTATGAAAGCTTCTGTGTGCTTCTCTTATCCCACTCTTGATTAAATTAACAGTTCAGCAGATGGTGTGATCAACCCTCGTGTGGGGGCGAGGCGCTGACCAATGTTCCCTTCGTAGAGGAGACTGTGGCTGCATGGAAACGGGATCCTCTCCAGAAATAAAAGGCTGATGTTAAGTGATTCATCCTCAAGTAGAGCTGAACAGGCCTGAAAGCAGCATTCAGGAGCCACTGAGTCACACTGTGGAGGGGCTGACCTTAGCTCGGATGACGGGGGCTGAAACAGTCGCGCACTCTCACTCCGCAGCGAGGTGACACCGAACAAGAGCTCTCAAGGCCCCTCTTGTCTCCTTGTCTGGCCGATTCATCCTCACTCCTCCCCCCCTCCTCCCCTCTTCCTCCCACACAGGTGATCCATCTTCCTCTATCACTGTCCGTCTGTCTCTAGAGCGTTTTGTTCGGCTCCCATGCACTTTAAGCATTTCATTCAACGTGGTGACAACTGTAATACGTTTGGGACTTTATTATTCACTTTTATGTTCAGGACTATGAGCAGTGTTCGAATTACCCATTTGCTTTCGGGGGAGCCCTATTTTTTTTTCAGGGCCCTAAACTCGACCTTAACACCGCTTACAGCCGGCCGACTAAAAGTTGTTCCGTTCACGTTGTCATTTTTAGACCCCTCCGCTTCTTTGCTTGTGAATCCAAAAGCTGCGACGCTTGGCTGTTTCCGTTTCACCATATTTTTTATTACAAAGCTAGAGTGAAAAAAATATCAATATTAACATTTTAAATACCGCGCCCGGCCTCGCCACTGTAACTATAGCAACGTAAGTAGCGTAAAGAATGCAGCGCCGCCACGTACAGATGGCAACACCCAGAAATATTCACAAATATAAAACAAATCAGAAACTGTAATGAACAATGACTATTATTTATTTCAAGAACTTTTATTTACAGAAACTCAACATTTCTAATCTAATTTGTTTGGGCTCCCCCCCATTTCGAACAGTGACTATGAGCTAATGCTGGGCTATGTGTCAGGGATCAATATCCATGTATTAATTATAAGGTTTTTCCAATATACATGTATCCTAAAAGATGAGAAATTAAGTCAAAATGTACAGATGAAATAAGTGGTGTCAATGTTGTCTCTTCAGTGTTTTGTTCGGCTCCGACTTTAAGCATTTCATTCACTGTGGTGATTATTGTCATTCGAACATACAGTAGCTACAGTGTAGTTATGTCGATGACAATCTTAGGTCACACGCTCCTCCAACAGTGCAACACAGATACAAAAGTATAAATATAATTAATATAGAATATAAATAGTGCAATAAGAGTCTATATACAAGTCTGTATTAATGATAAGGTGTTTCCAATATCCATGTGTTCTCGAATGAAGTCACAATGAACAGACAGAATAAGTGGTGTCAATGTTGTAGGCTTGTTTCCACTGTGAATTTAAAAAAACTATTTTCTTCTGTACATCTTAAGTTTTTAGGATCATAATGTCACAATACGATTCAACTTAAAGATGAAAGCTTGTAAATAGATCAAACTCACTCATTGCCATCCATAAATTCCAATAAATCGTTGTATTGACAGTCCTTTGGCAAGACATACATATGACACAATGATGAGCAAGTTCTAAACTCACATGGAATGACAAACAAAAAAATTACGAAATTACATTTAGAAGAAGGCGAACTGTCTGCAGCATATTGTTTCCAGGAAAAATCCAGCAGCTGCACAAGTAGGCAAGGCAAGGCAATTTTATTCATATAGCACCCTTCAGCACGCGACAATTCAAAGTGCTTTACAAAATAAAAACAAAAAACATTTAAGAATAAATACAGAAACACATGGCATAAAAAAGCAAAGATAATGAAATAAATAAAGTAGTAGGAATATGCAATAGATCATTACTTTATTGTGAAATACATGTTCCTTTCACGATGAAAGGGCTGTAGATGAATGACACAGTGTTTATGTTGGATCCATAAATTGTTGGATGAGTTCCTTTTTCTCTTTTACATTTAAAAAAACCAAACACATCTGACTACCGGAGATAATTTTGTTAAGAGGTAACTCAACAAAAATGATTGATAATCCAACAAAAAAGCAGATACACACAGGTAGAAGCCCCTAATAGGTCATTGACAAAAGAACAAAGAAAAAAAAACCTTCTAGTGCGCTGTAACGACGAGACGCCGTTGCTCACGTGGATATAATCATTGTACTGTGTGGGGTATATTGACGACAACTTCCCTGTTCCTCATGTATGTTGTAGCTGATTGTGTGCACCTGGTGCCCTGTGATGTCTCCTCCCCCCTCACCTGTGTCTAATTGCTCCCCCCCCCCCACCTGTGTCTTGTTGTGCTAATTAGTGTATAGGTATTTAGGCTCTGTTTTCCCTGTTTGTGGGGAGGCTGGGAGTGGGTGTGAGATCTTTGTGGCTGCAGGATGTGTTCACGGAGAACAGCAGGATTGAGGTTGTGAACTATGTGCACATGATTTTAATAAATGCCCATGTCGGGTTATATTTTTAGACGTTCTGCCTCTGCCTCCTTGCTTGGTCTGGGCCGCTCAACGGTCAGTCTCACATGCGCACAAGATAGTATTTTGCGCTAACGAGAACGTTTCGAGTGTGCAAGAGAAAACCTATTTTTATTTAATTTTCCGTACGGAGGTGCTGCAACAACTGGCGTTATATTTCATCTTGAAACCTACTTACAGAGGTGGGAAGTGGTGGAGTACAAATACTTCGTTACTGTACTTAAAGGTGGGATATAGGTAATTTTGGAGAAACCAGCTCGAGTGCGCTAAAATTAAAAAATACACAGCCGGAACAAATCTGCCACTTCCTTCAGACTTCCTTCCAGAGCCCCTCCTTCAACACACACGAACGCGCACATGACCAATGAGGGCACGAGATAAGGTCTTGCACAGATGGAAGGCTGACAGGCAGGTAGGCCATCCAGTTACTTTAGCCGGGCCGGCTCAGATGATTGGTCGTGCTTTTTACAGTACTACGGCTTCCCAAGATGACATTTTTTTTTCAAAGCACTTCAGATATTCATTGCTATCGGGATGTTAAGAGCATTCCATGGAATATAACACGTGTATCTCGAGCCGGTTTCTCAAACTCACCTATCCAACACAATATGCTTTCCACTGGATTTTCCTATCTTCCTCTCAGTATATCGGCAGAGGTGGGAAGTAGTGGAGTACTAATGCTTCTTTACTGTACTTAAGTACATTTTTTCTGGTATCAGTACTTTACTCCACTACTTATTTTCTGACGACTTTTTACTTTCTACTTCTTACATTTTCCAAACAGGCTGGTTCCTTTAGTTTGAATGTGTGTTTGGTGGCGTGAACATTATTATTTAGAGTCATTGCGTGCATTGATTTGAACACGATCCGTGTATCCATCATTTCCTGGTCTTCTCTAAAGAAGAGGGACCAATGAAAACGTTGTCACGTTGCCGTTGTTCAGCATGGAAACATTCATTAGCTAACAATGACATTATTGTTCTATTAATATAAAGGGAGGTCAGGTACTCTTTAAAACAGCTGCTAGTTATGGGTACTTTTTACTGAAGTACATTTCAAAGCCTCTTTACTTTTACTTGAGTAAAGAAGTTTAGTCAGTACTGTACTTCTACTTTTACCAGAGTATTTTTAAACACGAGTATCTGTACTTCTACTTGAGTAAAGGATGTGTTTACTTTTGCCATCCCTGCCTACTTGCTAGTGAGCTTAGCTGAGAGAGAAGGAAAAGAAGGAGGAAGGAGAGCAATACAAAAAAACTTTCTCAAGTAAGTTGCAAAACCTGTTTACTTATTAACACGACCAGGAGTTTTAAGAGGCCTTTATCAAAGCACTGATTGTGGGGTGTGTAGGTTTTAGGATTGTTATGGTTGTTTCTTGCTGCTTGATGCACAGTAACCTTAGCTGGGCTGAGCTAGCATAAGCAATTTTGCTATTGCAATATGAATAAGTACTATGAAATTCAACGGATCGAAAAATGTATTTTCAATTTGTTATGTTTTGGAAACAGATGCAGTGTGTCCCGTGTTAATGCTGTTCCTACTCTTGTTTCTTTGCAAATTTGCTGACGCCACATGAAGCTCTTGCCAATAAAAAGACAAATTAAATATGGCATTGTGATCAGTAATCCCTAGGATTACCATAACAAAATGAGAAATAACATGATCTGTGAGTCACAACGAATTAAACACACTCTCACTCAATACACTTTACAACTGAAGGGGGTTTGATTATTGGACCTTTTGGCTAAATTTGATGATATTACTGAGTTGTTTTAACAGTTCTTTGTCACAAGGCAAGGCAAGTTTATTTATATAGTACCTTTCAACAAGGTAATCCAAAGTGCTTTACAAAAATGAAAGACATTAAGAAAATGGCATTTAAAAAAAGTCATTGAAAAGCAAAGATAATAAAATAAACATTAAAAGAAAAAAATACACGGATAAAGGTTACAGTGCAGTTTAAGATGTGAATAGTTCAATTAAAAGCAGCGGCAAAAAGAAAAGTCTTCAGCCTGGATGTAAAAGTAGTCAGAGTTGCAGCGGACCTGCAGGTTTCTGGGAGTTTGTTCCAGATATTTGGAGCATAATAACTGAACTTCTCCATGTTTAGTTCTGACTCTGGGGACAGAAAGCTGACCAGTCCCTGAAGACCTGAGAGATCTGGATGGTTCATCATTTAGCAGGAGGTCAGAAATGTATTTTGGGCCTAAACCATTCAGTGCTTTATAAACCAGCAGCATTATTTTGAAATCTATTCTTTGACACACAGGAAGCCAGTGTAAAGATTTCAGAACAGGAGTGATGTGATCCACTTTCTTAGTGTCAGTGAGGACTCGAGCAGCAGCGTTCTGAATCAGCTGCAGCTTTCTAATAGATTTTTTAGTGAGACCTGCGAAGCCAGTCTACTGAAGATAAAAGCATGGACACGTTTTTCCAAATCCTGCTGTGACATTAGTCTTTTAATCCTAGATATGTTCTTTAGGTGATAGTAGGCTGATTTAGTAACTGTTTTAATGTGACTGTTGAAGCTCAGGTCCGAGTCCATGACTACACCTAGATTTCTGGCTTTATCTGTTGTTTTGAACATTGCAGGCTGAAGCTCAGCGCTAACTTTTATACTTTCTACCTTGGCGCCAAAAACCATTACCTCAGTTTTATCTTTGTTTAATTGGAGAAAGTTCTGACACATCCAGTCATTGATTTGTTCAATGCACTTACTCAGTGTTTTAATTGGAGCATAGTCTCCTGGTGAAATGGTTACATAAATGTGTGTGTCATCCGCATAGCTATGGTAACTTATTTTGTTGTTTTTCATTATCTGAGCCAGTGGTAGCATGTAGACGTTAAAGAGAAGAGGCCCCAAGACGGAGCCTTGAGGAACCCCACATGTCATATTTGTCAACTCAGATGTTTATTTACCTATACTGTAGAAACAACGTTTCTTTCTGTCCTGTAGGATTCAAACCAATGTAGAACTGTTGCCGAAAGTCCCACCCAGTTTTCCAGTCGGTCTAGTAATATGTCAACACTGTCAAACGCAGCACTGAGATCTAATAATACTAACACTGAAGTTCTGCCACTGTCTGTATTTAAGTGGATGTCATTTAAGACCTTTACAAGAGTAGTCTCAGTGCTGTGGTTTGGACGAAAGCCTGACTAGAACACATCCAAACAGTTATTCAAATGCAAGAAATTACTCAACTGTTGAAAAACTACTTTTTCAATGATTTTACCTAGAAATGGGAGGTTTGATATGGGCCTGTAATTGTTCATTACTGAAGCATCTAGATTATTGTTTTTTAAGAGCGGTTTAATGACTGCAGTTTTCAGGGCCTGTGGAAAATTACCTGAGTGAAGAGACTTGTATACTATGTGAAGTAGATCTGAGGCCATGCAATGAAAAACCTCTTTGAAAAATCCTGTTGAAATAATATCAAGGCAGCAGGAGGAGGATTTCAGAAGTTGTATAATGTCCTCTAGGTTTTGATCATTAATCTGATGGAATTGTGTCATGGTGTTTGAATTGATTTAAAGTGGACACAGAGACAAAACATTTGCTGTATCTGATGCAGAGGCACTGACTGCTTGTCTGATTTTCTGAATTTTGTCAGTGAAGAAGGCAAATTCATTGCAGGCCCTGGTGAATAGAAATTCAGAGGCTACTGACACTGGGGGGTTAGTTAGTCTGTCGACGGTAGCAAACAAGGCACGTGCGTTGTTTTTGTTTTTGGCAATGATGTCAGAGAAGAAAGACTGTCGTGCAATTTTCCATTCCAAATTATAAAGGCCAAGTCTCTCTTTATAGATTTCAAAATGAACCTGGAGATTTGTTTTTCTCCACCTACGTTCAGCTTTTCGACACTCTCTTTTCTCAGTTCTCACGGTCATGGCCTTTCTCCATGGAGATTTTTTCTCGCCAGTCACTTCCTTTACCTTAGTTGGAGCAATGGCATCTATAACATTTTTTATTTTTTTTATTAAAATGATGTACTTGCTCATTTACTGAGATGTTAGCAGGGTGTGGAAGAAAAATTCTGAGTAAACATTCCCCTAGTATTTTCAGTTAAATATCGCTTTGTGGTTACCTCTTTTTGAACATTTTTGTGAACTGAAATAGAGCCCTCAAAGAAAACACAGGAATGATCAGAGAGTGCAACATCAGTCACCTCAAGAGATATTCAGACCCTTTGAGATAATTAAGTCCAGAGTGTGCCCCTTACTGTGCGTGGGCTCCGTCACATGCTGAGTCAGTCCATAGATATCAAGAACACAAAACAGTTCTTTAGCCCCTCTGTCCTGGGGGTTGTCAACATGGATGTTAAAATCACCGACAATGACTAGACGGTCAAAGTCAATACACACTATAGACAGCAGTTCAGTAAAGTCATCAAAAAAGCTTGCACAGCATTTGGGTGGTCTATAGATATTTAGGAACAGAGCTCGAGGGGAGCATTTCAGCTGAAGGGCCACATATTCAAAAGAATCAAAGTTCCCATAAGATGTCTTCCTGCATTGAAGGGAATCATTGAACAGAATAGCAGCTCCACCTCCTTTCTTATGCATTCTATCCTGACTCATAAAACTAAAGTTGGGAGGGGTTGATTCGATAAGAACAGCTGCACTGTTACAGATACATGTTACAGTAATAAACAAATTGTAAACACAACTTACCTCACCAGTAAATGCAAGTTTTTTGTCTTCTGTTTTTAGCCTTTCACTCGTTCTCGGTTGGGTGCCGAATGATGATGCGGTTGTTATACTTTGGTCACATGTGGTCACAGCTGCTTTTGGCCAGCCAATGTAATGCATCAATCTATAGTCAAATTAAAATATAATTGGTGCAGATGCATGGTTTAAATCAATTTGGAATGTGGGCTGTTTTGGCAGGGAAACATTTTCATTAAAATTTGTCACAAACTGAGATTAACATCACTGTCGATCATCATCTTTTCTCTTTCCGGTATAAAAAGTCATTTACAGCTTGTCAAAGAAGATCGCTCCATTTGCAAAATCCATGATTGTAAAACTTGATAGAAAGGGATTTAACCGATGACAGCATACTGCACTATTTCACTTTTTATTGCTTGCAAATATCTAGAGTATATCTGTTGGTCATAAATTGAAACGACTGGATACTGTCATGTAATACTGTTTTACTTATGGAAATAATCCAAGGATACCAAAGGTCAGTCCATTAATGAAAACACGGTACCACTTTACAATAAGACTACCCTTATAAAGGATTCATAAAGGGTTTATAATGAGGTTATTAATTAGGTTGTAAACACTTTATTAATCATTAAGAACCATTTAAAAACCAGTTCTAACATAGTTTTTATAGGCAGGCTCACTATTTGGCAAGATGACTAAGCCTTATATTGGCTACCTAGCTTACGTGGTGTCCTTCATCAGCCAGCATCCTCTGTTGTTCACTGAGTTGAATCTCCCCCCTTCCATCTTGATGTTTCTTGGCATCTCTTATGACCATTTATTTATGAGTTACTAACATTTATAACTGCCAAAAGGTAGCCTTATTGTAAAGTGTAAAACACATTCCCATTTATTTATGAGTTACTAACACATTTTTAATATGGCTTGGCAGTACAGATAAATGTGGGCTCTCTATTTGGCAAGCAACCGGTCACAGTTGCCCTGTTTATCTCATGTCTTATAAAAGCTTATTAAGGATTTATAAAGTATTCACAACCTAATAAATAAATGAATTACAAACAATTTGTAAACTTTATTAGTCTTATTGTAAAGTGGTACCGAAAACACAATGTGGAGTATAAAGTGAATTCAGACCACACCAGCAGTAACAGGATTACCTTGTTTTTCTTTATAGTCAACAAGTGATGAAACAAATTGCTTTGTTTTTGGCTACAAACTGAAAGTAGTCTGTTAGCTACAATAAACAAATCAGTGGTGAGCGGGTTATGCAAGTGTTTTTGTTTAGTTTTTTGTTAACAGTCAGGAGTGCACGTAGCTCATCTCCAGGCTTTGGGACTAACGGAAACAAAATTACAGGATTACATGATCAGGATATAAACAAATACCTTTATTCTCTTAAAGCTACTTAAAAAAGATGTCATCAGTTTACCTATACATTACAAACATGGGGATTTCTAGGAAAATACAATGTTGCAATACGTTTAAAAATATAGGCACACATTTACAAGTCTAGGAGAAATCATTCTCAAGTGTGAAGGCTAATCTACCGGTTACAAATAAACACATCTTATTGATATTTCTTTCGAATATTTGCGGAGCCTTTGACATTAAGGCTGGGAGATAAGGTTACTGATCACTGTATTTGTGTAGTTAATTTGTTATTGGAACAGAACACTTTAAAGTAACTGTCCCAACCCTGCTCATCTCTTTAAGGCTTACTGTCTGTCCCTCTCACTCTCTCCCCCTCCTAAACTTCTATCTCTACCTGTCTCCTCCTCCTCCTCCTCCTCCTCCTCCTCCTCCTCCTCCTCCTCCTCCTCCTCCTCCTCCTCCTCCTCCTCCTCCCCAGCTCCACTGCTTGTGAGGGGGGCCTTCTCGATTTCCCTCCTGCCCAGAAAAATCAATATTGGGAGGCGGCCTGAAAGCCCTTTCACAGGAGTATTACAGCCCAGCCCGGCGCTCCGATAAGCCTCCTGTTACGATCTCTCGGGACGGGGCTGGCCAGGCCCGCGCTCCCCACCTGGGGGGGAAGCATTCTCCTCTGGCCGCAGGGAAGAGCGCCATAAAGGGCAAGACGTAGATCACAAGTCTATTGGTGTGGGCTATTAGTAACCTTAGAGCCCCTGAACTGTGACTAGGGTCCTGTGCTGATTCCCACACACACACTCAGAGACAGAGTGGGAGGGGACACACACAAAAAAAGACAGTTCATGACGATAAAGAGCTTTGTCATGCACTGAAGAGAGCGGAGAATGTGGGGTTTTCTGTTGTTAATGTATGTGCTAACACAGTGGAGCAGTGATCATTCACCTCGCCTGACGCCTTTTCCTGTCTTTACCTTTGATACCTGCCCTTCCTCAAAACAGTAACATATCTGTAAACACTCCCTGACGCACCCGGTAAAAATTCACACCCACAGTTTTCAATAGCGTGATAAACCGTGACACAAATGTGAGAAAAATGTGTACAAACCAAACAGCCAAATATTGAAATTATGACACATGCTGACACATGTTGATGCGATCGCTGAATGAGATTAAAAGTGTTTCAATTACATGTCGGCAGTTATACAAGTCCAATGTACTCATATTATCTGCTGGCATCCAATATTAATCCACCCAAAATATTTAATTTTTGAATGTACAAAGAATTTTGAGCTCAACTTTTACTAAATTACCCTGTTTTAGACTAAATTGTAATCAGTGGATTTTGAGCAAGAGGTAATCATGTCAGATACTTTGAATTGTGGTTTCTTATTCAGAAGACCAATATTTCTATGGTTGTACAGTTCACTTCACAGATCAGCTCAGTACTTTTAACATAGTGAGAAAAAAGACAAAAACACTCTCATGTGAATGAACTCCACCTGCTCTAACTCAAAGAGTGTGTTTATAGGTCCACATTACTAATAAGCTGTTTGAGAAATAATGCTTTGTACTGTATACACTTTATCTCTTTCAGCCAGGTTTAGCTCAAACCAAGCTATTTGCAGGACAAAACTAATCACAAGTATTGACACATGGGCCACATGCCCCAAAGTTTTGTGCAGTTTTTATACAAAACAACTTCCTTTTCATTCATAAGATATTTCTGTTTTATACATGAATGTTTGGGGAAAAGATACAAAGCCCTACGTGAGCAGTATGACGTTCTCTCATTGTGTTAAGTATCCATTAGCCTTCAAGCCGTTGGCTATCACTATTCAGATGCACACGTTGTTATTTCTGGACATGACGAACAGTTTAATCCCTTTCCACTGACTCCACTTGAACTGCTTTTTGTCAGTCAATTGTTTCTCTGAGCTGTTATCTAAACCAGAACATGTTGAAGTAACATGAGTAACAAAAAAAGAATTATGTCCAAGACAAAGCAGAAACACATTTTTAAAAAAAGAAGAAAAAACAAAACCCCTATTTGAACACATATCCAAGCAGCATTCATGGGCACATAAGGGACAAATCCATCAAGTGCATTCACACAAAGAGCCAAAACACTGTGGTCCAAGTTCAGTTGGCGCACAGTCACGAAAACAATAAAATATCAAATGATTTTCCTTCATCATTATGTGCAGCTGGGAGCCGTCTGAGGGGAGGAATGGGAAAATAGAAGCTCCTGGCTCTGAGGTATTATCCAAATCCCCAAATGCATGGGGTCCTGTCTGCTGTGCTGGAAACCCCCGGATCCACAAACTCAGAGAGAAGGGAAAGATCCAGCAGTTCAAGCATTTTCCTGCCATCAATGTTTCTACAACTGCACTGACACACCTTACTAATAAATCATTTGGTCTATTTTGTTTTACATTTTTGTCAGTTATTCTGCTGATATCAATCAAAGCTGAAGTTGTTTTGATTTTTGCTTCTAGGGTTTACTTGCCATTTTCCTCGTTCTGTTTCGTTGCCCTCCTGAACTCCATGAGAATCCGTAATCAGCTTCCTCTTATAGCACTAGGGGCAAAACTAAAGTCATGAAGCTGCGGTCGCTGCCAGGATGTAATTATTAAAGTGCAATTGAATGACTCATGGTCATGGGAGTGCCCTTTGAACCAATCATTTGTTCTGAGAGAGCCTTTAAACTGGAACGGCATGATGGAGGCAACCTGTGTGACCCTTAGAAACAGCTGATCCACATTTCGTCCTTATACTGTACATGTCGATGGCTGAGGTCAGTCGACTTCATCACGTCACACACGGCACTAAATGCATGCTTCTGTTCACAAAGATGCAATTACATATTCATTGTAACATGTCTATGAACAATGGACCTTTCAGTGCCTTCCTGTTGTTTCCTGATAGCAAAGGCCAAATCATAACATTGGTCAGTTTGACGTATGTCCTCCGCGTCCACTAAACAGTTGATAAACCAATTACATGGAAATCCCACAGCACTTGCAAAGTGATGAGATATATTGTGCCAAATAAGAAAGTCTTACAACTTTGCCTTTAGCTGTACAAGAAAAGAAACTGTGGCAGAAATGTTTTCTAAACAAAAACTTGGAGCAATGTATATCAAAATAGTTTGCAAAGTCACAGTGTTACAGTGGCAATAATAAACAAGTTTATCCTGACCAAAACTGCAATGCTTTTCAAAAAAATGTGAGAGTCAGAGGGTTAAGGAATTCAGGACACAAATGCAGTAAAAAAATAAAAAGAAGGGAAACAGGTTTATAGCAAGAAGTTAGCTTTATTAAAGCTGATAAACATGAAACTAATGGAAGCAAGTAAGGTGAAATATAACTTTGGAACACGAGTGTGTAATTGTTGCCAAAATGTATGTTTAATTCAACAAAATACATAGGCTCAAGAAGTGAGCCTTGTGGTACACCACACTTTTTGTTGTTAAAGAGAAATGTACACTATTTGTAAGTAAAAAAACACAATAATCAGTCTGGAAATGTCTTTAGAATAGTACAAATAAAAAGTATTTTCAAAATGCTACATTTCAGGGGAAAAAAAACACTTAGAAAGTTGATCGATGCTCCAACAATGGGCCAATCAGCTCTTTATAAGAATCCTGTTTAAATTGGCTGCTACCATAAAACTAAGCCGCTTTGTTTATAATCGATGGAACACGGGTATAGCAGAACCAGGAGGGCCCACAAGGAAAATCAAGTAACAGAGACAGGAAAATGATGACAGATGGAATCTAACCGGGGGAAACATTGACAAACCAACAGAAAACACAACGGTACACATATATGCACACAGGACTAAGCATAGAGACAAGACTCAGCTCCATAACAACCCTATTGCAAGTCTACAACTGTACTGTATTAGCAGGTAGGGTTAGGGTTTCCTATACAGAGGATGTAATTCTTGCGACAATTTATGTTTAATTCAACAAAATACACAGGCTCAAGAACTGAGCCTTGTGGTACACCACACTTTTTGACAATTATGTTAAAGAGAAATGTAACATTTTAGAAAGTGAAACACAATAATCTGTCTGGAAATGTCCTTATCATACTTAAAGTGTTTTCAAAATGCTACATTTCAGGGGAAAAAAAACAATAAGCATGGTGATTGATGGCCCTTCAGCTCTTTATAAGAGTCCTGTTTAGATTGGCTGCTTCCATAAAAGAAAGCCGTTTTCTTTATGACCTCAAACCTTTTGAAGAACAGGGTTAAAACATTTCACGTTCACGACACCTGCAGTGTAGCCTCCCAGGGCCAGACAACTGGCAGAAAGTTCAAAGGGATTTGAAACGTTTTATCAAAACACAAGATATATTTTCCCCAAATGCCTATTAAGCCCCAGATACACCGGCCAGTCACCTGAGAAGTCGCCGACGCCGACACCGACTGATGCGTCGCCGGACTCTGCTGCGTATTTGCCGACTTCGCGCACTGGATCACACCGCAAATCCGAGCCGAGCACGTATGAACTGCGTATGCGTGAGTGGCAATAACTCTCCTTACCAGCAGGCGGCGGTAGTGTGTATTCATCATTCAAAAGAGGCAACAACCGGAACAACCGGAAGACAGAGAAGAAGAACAGACTCCGTAATATAAACAAACAAAAAATAGCGTATTTGTTTCCATTTTCACTCTCGTCCATTGAAAACATGAACGAACAGGAGCTCTATAAACCGATGAGGTGAAATAGCCGTCCGTGTGTGTTCCATCTTCCATTTTAAATCATTTGTTTACCTCCCTCACTTCCGTTAACGCTTCTCATGCACTGATTCGCTAGCTGAACAGCCAATCAGTGTTATCCCTTTGTCCGACTTCCGGTGGTGTTCCCGACAAGAAAAGGCGTCAGGTCGGCAGAAAAGACCCGACGGTGCGGCGCACACCACTCCGAATAGGGCGTGCCCACGCTCATGTTCGGCCCGACTCCCATTTACTGCCGATTTCGGGCCGGTGTATCTGGGCCTTTAGGGTAAATCTGCGTGAAATGTTTTCTGAGAAATCTTTATAGCTCAAGATATATATTATTGATAAGCGATAAACCAAGTCATTTGACATTGTTACTTAAAGTTAAGTGCAGCTCTTTTAAAGCAACATATTCCATATTAATAAAGAAATATTGAGGATAGACCGTAAAACAAACAGGAACCATTATCCCAGAAGAAAAATAAAAGATTGATTGTATTGAAATTGGACCAGAACTTTAGAACATGAGGGATGTGTTCTTCATTCTTTCATGACAGAAAATAAAAATCAGTTAATAAAAACGAAATAAGGCTTCTGATACTGAACGTACTACATGTTGCATGAAACCAATAACACACTCAACTAAACAGAGAGATATTGGCCATGCCAAGCATTCCCTAATATATTGCTTTATTAAAGGATGGTCCTGAAGGACCTAAAAACACTTACAGTGTGTGTTTATACACTTCTTGGAGAGTTGAAACCTTCAGGGCGAGCAGCGAACGTGAAAGTGATTTATTGATGTGCAGGAGAGGAAATGTTTTCTTCTTTATCTTTGTAACAAAACACAAGATTATATGTTGTTTTTTCAAGCGGACAGAAGACCTTAAAAAGTATATCGTTGAGCTTTTCTTTGACATACGTTTTTCTCGGTCCTCTAACTAATGCTATGTGAGTTAAGAAGACTTTTTTTATTTATTTATTCTATACTAAATACATATACTGAACAACCCTTTTCTTCCTACAGCACTTTAGATGTATAATGTTATTAAAAAAATTACAAATCCTTTTAATTAAGTCCTACCATTACTGCATGTTAAAAAAAAGAACTTCCGTTTGAAATCAGGACAGCACTGGATCAACTAGTTCTGTATTTAAATGGTTACAAACAAGTAGTTGTACACTTGTAAATCTATTTCCAAGAGGCATGTGGGGCAGTCAGTACCTTTAGCCATTTTGCCTAAAGAAATGTTTAGTTCATGAGACCGTGTGTGTGTGGTTCTCCGCCAAACAAACATAACAACACACCAATAAATAATAGTTGGATACGTGTACTTTATTCATATCTCATATATGTTTCTTTACATTTATACAAAAATACAGAAAACAGAAGAGTTTTCACCCAGAATACCAACCGGGCAATAATTACATTTTGCTTTTTGGCACCCAGACTAATTTCCTGCCTAAAGCCATTTGATTCCCCCACTGAAGTGGGATGGATTGGATCACTCAAGCCCGAAAGCACTGTTCAGGATGCAGCTCTGCTCACTCTCAGACCACACGACTACTCACACAAGAACAGTATTTAAGGGCACTCCTTCTCTCAGCTAATGCATGTCATTGCTGTGTTTCTGACTTCCATGCAATATACATATGGACTATTTGTAGACAGGAAAATGGGAGACCATGTTTTTTTTTTCACAGCTTAGACCTGTTGCAGCTCATGATATTCATAGACTATGTAAAAAAAGCAACTTTTGACAGACTATACCTTGTTTGTTAGTATGGTTGTGGCTAGACCAACCTGTGTCTCTGTCAGAATACTGGGGACTGCATGTCATATAAAAGATAATTGTTGTAAAAGCCTCAGGTCTAGACTGCCATACATAAAATGCTTGACTATGGATCAAAAATGCACTTTTGAATAGTTGGATTTGAGATTAAAAAATAAACAGTATTTTACCGCACCACTGATTTGAGTGATTCTTTCTAAAAGTATTGTTTGGAAAGTTATTGTACGAGAACCAATGTGGTGTACTTTTTCTAACACAGAGTTCGATCTAAACTGCCATAGAGAATATGGCACGACAATGCTAATACACTTTTTTCAAAAATGCATTTTTGAATGAATACAAATGTCTTGCAGTTCAAAATAACAAACAATAGTCTATCACACCAAAGATATCCAGCTATTGATGACGGAAGGTACTGAATTGTATGAACACCAATGTGGTATACTTTTTTTCAAACACAGATTTAATTTTGCACAATATACTCCTCATTCTATAAGACAAGTTCCCATCAGATAGTCCCAGCAACAAGCAGAGGTACCAGTTGAACTCTCCTAAAGGTCACAATAGCTCAAATGTAACACGGGGTAGAGAAATGTCACAACCACTGATGTTTACTCTGAGTTTTATGCTGCTCTTTCAAAAAAAGTGTTTTCCACAGGGCACAGGTCAAGCCAACTAAACTGTCTGTTTATTTAAAATAGAAAGATTGGTGATTATATCTGTTATTTTGGGGAGAGGTTTTTAATCTGCACTGTAATGATCTCTCCACTTTCTGCTACCACACAGAAACATAGACAGGCTTTGGACATTTACACACAGGGTCAATCACACTAATCAAACAAGGCACAAAACCAATGGACAATGGTACAATGTAAGACCATAAACATGATAGAAAAACTAGATATGGAAACAGATGTTTGTGTCCGGCCACTTTGTCATAGTAAGTTATTCGCAGAAGGTCACAGCCAGCGTGCCCTGTTCACACTCCTACCACTTTGCTGATTGTCATTAACAATCTTAATCATTTAATCCATCTATTGACCTACTTTACATGAGCGAGGCTCTGCGTGGACAAACCATGCTGAGATGATTTAAAACTTGTTGCCTTTAACTCCTCTGAAAGAAAGCAGAGGGGCGTGGAGGGGCACATTGATTTAATATTGGAATGAACCTGAGGGCTTAGGCAATTACTATACAGTAGCTAGCAATTAACAACATCATGCCAACTGATTGGATTTGACTACCAGTTGTTTTTGCTCAGGGAGAAACAAATCGAAAACTCACAAAAGAAAAGTAATACCATTGTGCGACCGTTCAGTATGTGAAGGAGATGACAGTGCACTTCCTTTGACAGTGTATTATAGCGAACTTTAAGGCAAAACTGATTTTTAGGCCTTCATGAAATTCCCATGTGCCGATCTTTATGGATTGTGGAAATAACTAGTCTGTACATTTCATAAACAGTGGTATCGTCCTTCATTATTTCATAAGCATTTGAGTCTTGATAAATGCACTAACTAGCTTTGTCAGATTGTCTATAATAGGTTTGATTATGCAAGCACAACACTGATACTGGACAAAGGCAAAGTCAGTAAGAACAGATTAAACCATATGAAAGAACATTCTGAGCTAATGGGTTTGATTTGAGAGTATATTTGGTTGAGTTAAGTGAACAGTTTAACAATGTTATATTATATAAAGTTTTATATTCAGTCTTATTATTTTGTTTGTATTTTAAAGGCATTGTAGAGCAAGTATTTATTATTCGAGGCCCATCGTTGTCTTGCATGCGTCTATCACTACGTTCTAATTTTACCTTTTTAAAAAAAAACGAATCTGGAAGTCATCCCTGATACTCATTAGCTTGCAGATGTCAATGGTCTAAATGTAAGTTAGTCAAAGCAGCATATTTTGTACATATGTGTTTTGTTCTCCATGTACACACACAAGCTTCATCACCCAAGTCATATATACCGACAACATCATACGAGGAAATGTAACTTGTTGAAGAATGTGTTGAGTTTACGATGTGTTAGTATATAGATTGTTCTTTAAATGTGACCCAATAGTAGAGGTGCTCTTAACTGATAGCTTGAAACAGTTCAGTTGTATCAACAGCAGCAGTTCAGTGCTGCCACCAATAAATAAATACATCATACATCCCCATGGGTACCAGACAATGTGACTACACCTTGGAAATACACTTTAACATTATATTCTTTAGGAAAACCCGGACTAGGACGAATGAGTAGAGCTGTTGAAGATGTGGTTAAGTGTGACCGGAGGTAGTAACTCATGCCTCAGTGCTTAGAGGAGATAACCAGTGTCCGTCTCTCTCTGCTTTGCTGTTTGAAGATGGACTGGTGAGCCTTTAAAACACAGGCAGTCTTTAGCAACTTGCTGACGGGGGGGAACGTTTTCCCCCCCAGAGTTCATGATGCAGCAGGTTCTGATGGACGATTCGCAGGAACCCGTGGACCCAGTAGGGGTGTGGTCCAGGGGTTTCTCACTGCCAAAATCTCACTGTCTTTTTCAAAAGCATGGGGTAAATGCAGTCTTACAAGAAAGGCAAGCTTATCCACATGGTAGCAGGCATGGTTCATCCAGAAGCATCGTGTTCATTGCAGGTGTTAACCTGCAAGCGATAATCTGGAGAGCAGTCAAAATCCAGCCTTTTACCTTCGAGAACTATCTATGGAATTCAGCTTTGAGTATTTTTTTCGTCACCTTTGACACCACGAGGAGAAGATGATAGAGCCCTGTGGGAGGACACAGGTGGAGAGAGGTTGTAGAGCTCAGTGACAGGCAGTAATTAAAACAAGAATTTCTGTTTCACATGACACGAAGAATCTCACCAATTATGCTGGAGAACATCCAAGAGTAGAAGCGTTACACTATTTCAATGACGTTCAACATGTTTCTGTAAAAGGACGGAAAGAACAACATTAGAGAGTAAACTTCACTTCCTATACGGAATCAAATATGGATACACATTTAATTCATTTCTTGTTTTAAAAGCTACTTCCCTGTATGTCATTTTAATGTAATCTTAAATTGTATTACACTTGTTTGAATCTGTACTGTCCTGATTTTCGCTGTAATAAAGGTCCATCTTATCTTATCTTATATATATGGCTTTGCGGATATTTAGACCGTATTTTTCCGTGTGTTTTATCTCTCATGGTCAGAAGCTTTCACGAGCCAATCACATTTCGTATGCTTCGTTGTAATGATCGTGAAGGACTTAAAATAAAAGTTGAGCTTGTCAAGATAACATTTAATGTAATAAAGAGTTGAGTTCTATTTCAAGTGTTGAGAAGACCACAAAAAAACTTCAATTATTATGATTTGAACAGCCAAACCTATTTGCAGAGTTAACAGGCAGTAGGTCAGATAAAGGGGAATAGTTTCCTTTTGAACTTTTGCACTGTGAATTCGTGTCAGAGCGGAAAAACTGCTCACTTTTCTGATATTTCAGCATCTAGTGGAGGTGCAATAGCTTCTGTTCCTGAGAAGAGTCCAACTTCTCCAGGGTTCTGTTGAGGACCCTCCACGTTCCTCCGTGATCGGACCTGCATCAGGAAATCATTTTTACTACCAACGCTTCAAACTCAGTCCTAGCTGAAAGCAAGTTATATCAACAGTCATCTGCAGAAAGTTAAAAGACTGTGGCAAGCTGTCATAAAACTCAAGCTACAAAGCGGACAATAAAAAAGGCCATTAACAAACAATCCTATCTCTGGAGTGTCTCAGGGAGTGAAACAGCCAAATAGCTGGGGGTCAAAGGTCAGCTCACCTTCCACACAAGCAGGAATACGAAAGCTAGGAGTGGAATGAAGAGTAAGGATAAAAGGCTTTGCTCCAACACTCCAGGCATGTCGCCATGCTCTGAGAAAAGAGACAAAAAAAAACATCACTTTCAACTCTTTGGCTCTTCACACAGAGACTTTGTCACAGCTGATAAGCCTTGAATATAAGGGATTTCACCAGAACATTTCAGATAAGGGATTTCACCAGAACATTTCAGATAAGGGATTTCACCAGAACATTTCAGGTTTAAAATGTTGAAGGAATTTGGGGAACGTTGTAACTTCATTCCTTTGTTACTTTCAGAATCAGAATCAGAATACCTTTATTAGTCCCACAGAGGGAACATTTGCATCGTTACAGCAGGAAAGAGCCACAGACAGCTTAATGTTAAATATGTTTTTAAAAAAAAGTACTAAGTTATGATATAATACAAAATATAATACAAAAATTAAAGTAAAAAAAATACTTTTCAAAATACAAATCCTGCAACAGTTCTTAGGATTTAGCAGCCAGGTATATATCACACAGTTATTAATGGCATATGTATATAATAATGTATATATTGCACATAGCACATATTGCACATAGTTTGATGGTATTTAACAGCAGCAAGTTACACAATTTACAAAATGCAAAAAACACACCTTGTAACGCTTCTAAGGATTTAGCACCTAACTTTTAGTGTTTGTCTTTCATATTATTAATTCTGTCTGACGTCAGTTTACAATGGGCTTTTAGAGACCATTAATAACGTTTACAATAAATAACGTTTTTTTTAAGCATATCTACTCCTATGCTCATCTCCATTATTGATACATCCGGTATCTATCTATCTAGGTACAATACTTCCCTTGTCCACTTGATGTGCCCTCAAGGTTTTAAATGTCAACATCACCCTTGGTTACATCTCATTTTGTACCATCATTGGCTTCTAAAATAGTCACAATGGTAAATAAGATCAATGTGAAAACAGGGTGTCAAACTCTGCATAATGCATCATTCAAACATCAAACATAAATAACAATAAGTAGACATTCAAGTCGTGTCAAATGACCATTTAGTTGTAATCTGTGTATGCATGACACAAGAGCAGGCCATAAGCATGCATTATATAGTTGATCAGTTATTTTCCATTTCACACGTTTTTAGCAGAGCCTTTTTGAACAAATGTTACATCAAACATATTGAAAGGGGTTGAGCAAGATGCATAGTAAAAAGCCGGAGAAGATAAGATATGCGATATACAGTAAGTGATGATGATGATGAAATAGCCCTGCAGAGAAACATAAATCAAGTGCTATCAGTTTGTGGAAATGGGCTGACTTGCTAGAGAATGTTGCTGGCAAGCTGGCAAAAGTTTCCGCTTTTACACCCCAGCTGGGCTGATTTAGCAATCCGATCACACACCGGACACTTCTCAGAAATACCGACAGTTGCAAACTTACGTGGTCCGCAGCCTGTTTCACACACTGAGGCTTTACTGCTGGGTGGTGTTGATTCTGGGGGGGGGGGGGGGGGGGGGAGAAGAAGATGAGTTAGTTAGTTTGGAGTTATCATTGTCAGGTGACCACAAATTAACTCAACAGAGCCTTTTTTTTACCCCCTCTACCTCCCTCAAACACACACAAAAGATATAATCCAACCACTCTGGCAAAGAAAAGCCAATCGCTTGGGAAGATTGGAAGATTGCTCTGTAATCAACACGTACACAATCAGGTTTCGGGCCTTTTCTTCCTTTTCACATGTGCTACCTGGGGACACCTTCCCTCAGTGCTGTGACTCAGCCGGGCCTCAATGGGCCGTCTACGCACTGAGACCGTTCTGAGTTTTTATCTTGCAAAGTTCTTGTGAAGAAATAATGGTTCCTGGATTAAAAGCTTCTCAAAACGGCCACAAGAGATCTGTCCTAAATAGAGCCTGTTCACAATTGTTCAAAGAGGGTGGTGAGGGTTTTACAAGCAAAAGTGAACTTGTGACTGGAATGTAAATCCGGAGAACGGCTAAGAAAATGTGTGTGGGGTGTGCCCTAAATTGTCAATTGCTGTTCTCTACAATTAAACAATTAAAACCCTGAAAGAGCTGGTAAATACACAACATAGAAACACATGTTTACTCACTTATCACTGGCAGTATGTCAGTTTTGAATCAACATGCAATATCGTTGACGAGACGAAAATGTAGTTTACTAAATAAAAACTATGCCAGAATCTCTCTTTACTTTCGTTGACGAAAAATTAGGCGATGAAATATTATCAAAGATAACGTTACATCTCTGATAGTCAGTTTTTCTCTCAGCAGTTCCATTTCCGGTGCCGCGGCTTGGCAGCAGCTGTGCGTCTGTGCTGCGCGCGGCGGTACATTTGAATTACACCGGGCCAGCAGCATACTGTGAACTGTCAGGAAGACTCGGGTCTGACCGGTCTAACTCATGGTCTAACTCCCAACCCCCAGTCCGCGGACCGGTACCGGGACGCGGAGGTGTTACTGCCGGGCCGCGAAATAGCTGTGAGTTTATCGTAATATTTGCAGAATTATAAATATGTAAAAAAAATTATCATAATAAATATTTAATTTTCGCACCTATACCAGTCATATTATTTCATCAAGTAGCCTAGTTAATCTTTCACCAGAAAACAGTTGAAAATGGCTTTTATGATGTTCCGAGGGATTCGGCGGCTCAGCCTGGTGTCAGCCTCTCGTGCGCACGAGAAAGTTACCGGTGCGCCAAGTAGGAAGAGGAGCACACAGGAGACAACCGTTTAATTTCAGACTGTTATGTTTATTTGGGGAAATGGCAGTGCCCACATTATTTGAGATATATTTCAAACTCGGACTTCATTTTAAGGACATGTCGGTCAGGGGTGTAGAGCTATTTGTTTAAGCACCGGATTGGCAAAACAGGAGAGTAAACCAGTCTGCCTTCATCTATGAATTCATGTCCGGGACTCTCACGGTATCTGCTGCCCACAGCTGTTTTACAGAAGGAAAACCTCCTTCACTTCATGAAATGGCTGCAGAATCAGGAGGCAGCGGGACGTAACTCCGACTCTGAGAAGTGCAGCACCAGCGCGCCGAGAGCTGTGCCTTTTTACGCACCGCCTTCGCTCTGTTTACCTTCATCAGAACAGTGAGTGACTGCAGGCTGCTACGTGTTAACCACACACACCTCTTCACACATCTCTACACACATTGAACTGCCCGATTACTCCCCCTTTTATTAGTTTTATGAAGGAGATGTCCAGTCACCAAGGCGCATGATGTGTATGTGCTCTGCTCAGCTCAGCTCTGTGTGTTCGTGTCTGTCCGACACCGGCATTTGTTTTCAAACGACCATGAACAGCAATTTACACACATCTGGCTAACTCCATAGGTAGCAATGCGGGTGTTCCCAAAATGAATGAGTTTAATCTTAATCTCGATGTAGTGCTAAATGCTGTCGAGCGTGCACCGGAACGAACGTCACTATCATAATATCTTCTGAAAACAAATGCCAGTGTCACAAAGACACACACACACACACACACACACACACACACACACACACACACACACACACACACACACACACACACACACACACACACACACACACACACACACACACACACACACATACACACACATACATACACACACACACACACACACACACACACACACACACACACATACACACACACACACACACACACACACACACACACACACACACATACACACACACACACACACACACACACACACACACACACATACACACACACACACACACACACACACACACACACACACACACACACACACACACACACACACACACACACACATACATACACACGCACACCCTGGCGACCGGACATCTCCTTAATAATGCGCCTTCTCCTGGTTTCCCCAGCATTCACTGGATTATCCGTAAATCATACAAACCAAACCAAAACGTTGATGTATCTGTTTTCCCGTTTTGGTTTAAAAACTGAATAACGTCGGTTTTTTGGTTTTCCGTTTTTCCGAAAAACCAAAAAACGACACCGGTTCTTTTTTAAACGTTGTTAATATGTTTTGTATGCATATTGTTATAGTATTTGTTCAGGCTGTTACATACAATTAGCGTCTATTGCTACCTGCTGGTGGTGAGTAAATATTAAAATCAGTTAAAATTGACAACCGGTCCGCGATTTTTTTTTAATGTATCTGCCGGTCCTTGGCACAATAACGGTTGGGAACCCCTGGTCTAACTAACCTTATTTAACAGAAAATAAAATGGCAACAACAGGACTTGGGAGCAGTGGTCGCGTTCATAGATATATATAAACACTTTATATTTTGTGATTATATATACCTATGGTCACGTTAACCGAATAAAAAAATTGCTGACGAAATTAACTCTAGATGTTTATCACTCAATGAAAGCTTTACTCTTGCAGCTGCACTGTAAATGTCGATGTTGTTCTGGTATGGATGCTATAAAATGTTAAGCAAGGATCGTCTAAGGTTTTAAAACACACACACAATATGTCTTGTTGGCAGTCATGTAGGTGATCATATCCTTCTCCTGGCAGGATCATTGGCCAGCTTCCATCTGAACTGTCAAGCCGACTGTCAATGGCAACACACCTTGGAGATGTTCTTAGAAGTGAGATCATTATAAATGAAGCAGTCTTATCACAAAACGGGGCTGCATCCCATCTGACACTACGTAAATGCACTTTTCTTGCCAAACTAAATGTGTAAGTCTCAAATACAAACATTAAGGAGACACTCAAGAGACTTCTAACTGAACTGACTGTTGGATCCATTGCAAGTCTTCAAGATTTATTGTAGTATCCTGTGGTTTAAACATTACACACCAGATGGTATCGACATTAGTGCTCAGCGTCCTGTACATTTTTGGGATCATGCAACAAAACCAACTTCAAATGAATTGGTTAACGCCTGAGATGCATCAGAGCTTTTATTTCCAAGAGGGGGAAATCACAGCTGTATCTTATTTTTGTTCCCATAGTATGTGGGATTTTCTTTCCGAGTCAATAAACTTGTCTCAGACAATTTGAGCGCCCTTTGCTCAGAGAAAAGAACATTCTGCCTAGTTTTCCCACCAATTTGAAGAGAATTGCAGCATCTAGAACTCACAGCAGGCAGTTGTAAAATGCGATGTGCTCCATTGTGCGAGTAAATCACTCATTGAAATAAATAAATGAGTGGACATAATAGGCCGATCGTTATGAAAAAGGCACCTGCAGTTTAAAATGGCACCTGCAACAAACATGCTCTCCAAACAATGGAATAAGCAACAGTTCTACACTCAAATCAACCAATCCATTGAGCCATAAACATTGCAACAAGGCAAAAAAAGGATTGCAGTTAATGGATTTTTCATTACATATTTTTGGTGGCATTGCTTACTTTGTCCAAATACTGTTTTTTATCATGGATTTTGAAATCAAAAGAACCTAACATTGATGGATTTTGGTATTTGTCCTATATAAACACCAAAAGTGACGGTAATCAGTCTTTTGTTACGCTTTTTTAGTCATTGCAACTTTTTAAAGAGCTTTACAAAACAAGTCATTGACAAATGAAAGGCAGAGCTACCATACAAGGAGCCCCTGGCCCTCATCAGGCAATACATATTCTCACTCACTGAACCCAAATCACTCCCAATGTGCCATTGATTTGCATTTTGCCTTCATTTGGTATCCTGTATAATTCAGGGGTGTCAAACTCAAGGCCCGGGGGCCAAATCCGGCCCGTGACTTCATTTTTTGTGGCCACACAAGAGCTTGCAAAGAATATTATATGTTCATTATACGTGTACATGATGATTTACAGAAGCACGTTGCCCATGAACTACATGTCCCACAATGCATCTCAAATTAGACTTTTTTTCTCAGAATTTGATTTTTTTCTTCTAAATATGCCTTTTTTCTCAGAATGTGCCCTTTTATCAGAATTTGACTCTGTTTTTTAAATGTCACTTCTTTTTTTCAAAATGTCACTTCTTTTTTTTTAAATGTAATTACTTTTTCTTCTTTTGATTTTGACTTTTTTTTTCCAGAATGTGGCTTTTCTTTTAAAATCATTTTGTGGCATTCTCACTGAAGAGACTTGCAATTATTTGCCCCAGACTTCTGCTTTCAGACGTAGTTAATTATGAAGTTATTACCCTATCCAATAATAATCCAATGCAGAGGCTTATTTTATAGATATATATTTATATATGTATTTTTATATGGTCTTAAAGTTACAACCGGCCCTTTGAGTGCAGCCATGATGCTGATGTGGCCCGCGATGAAATTGAGTTTGACACCCCTGCTGTAGATGCTTCAACAACAAATCAATTGTCATAAATGTTAAACCTTCAGTCGTCTTAAACCAATCAATTACTCACCCTAACATTTGAGCACTAAGAAACAGTATTATTATCAACAGTGGCTTTTTTTAGGAGATTATCTGCGCTGACTGATTTCGTCCTGTACTCTCAACAATGATCTTAGGGATCTTCTTCATCATCATAACCAACAGATAATCACATAATACTTCGCTTTTTTCTTGCTTGACTTTTTACAAAACATTTTGTATCTTATGGTAAAAAAGCGGATATTTGTCGATAATTGACTAAAACAAATGATAATTATTGATGATTGACTTTCTAACCAGATGCAAAATACCATCTCAAACACATCAATCAGTCCATATATAATAAATGTTCACCTCTATATGTTTCTGTTGTTGTTACTGGGTATGGTGTTGTGGGACAGGGGGGCGGATCACAGTCATCTGAATCTTCTTTATTCTGTGCAGCTATAAGGAAGTCTTTGACAAAATCAAAGTATCGCGCGGTCTGCCACCACTCTTTCCTGTAATGGCACTCAAAATCATACATGATCAGCTCCTGGAAAAACAAAAGACACACAGTTTAGATTCATGTTTCTCTTGAGGCAGACAAGTTGGGAGGGTAAACTGGGCTTTAAAACTTGAATCTATAACATGACTTCATTTATTGAATTCATAATTAAACACTTAAACTATTGTCTTATCAGAAACAAGGGTCTTTTTTGTATGTTTTATTGGACACATTCAGTAGCTCTATGATAAACATCGAAATGCACTCACCACGGACCCCATGTTGAGCCGCAGTTCTTGCAGCATTTGGATGAATATACTAATATCTCTTCTGTTCGATGAAATGTTTCCAAACTTATGTGCTAAATCTTGTAAACTCTCCTCCAAGTAGTAGACGTTTAATTGCACCCAACACATCCCTGCCTAAAAGAAAAGAGCAGACAAATTGCATTAAATTAGAGGATTATAGAAGTTAGTATTTTAGTTAACTGAATACTGAATTACCAAAAGCAACACTAACATAATCCTCCCATTCAGATGTCACTTTCACAGCTAAGACTGCACTTAATACACTATTTACATTGTACAATAGTTATTGGGTCAGCCAAAGTTTGGCATGGAGGTGTAGCAGAGGAAAAGGTATCCAACCGGTTCTTGCTTGTGAGAGCACGTATGTGAACACGTGTTAAAGAGACGTATCAGTTTGAGTAATGGTAGGGACATCGGCTCACTTACAAAGACTTCCACTCAAAAATAAAGGGCCGTGTGTATGTGCTGAGTTTCCAATCCAATCCAATCCAACTTTATTTATATAGCACTTTAAAAACGTTCAGACCAAAGTGCTGTACAAAGAGATAAGTTCACAAAACATAAAATAAATACATTTAAAATAAAAGATACAAACCAGAATAAACGTAATAATGAAAAATAAAAATAAAAACAGCCATATAATAAAAAACCACTGAAAGCAAATAAAAGCAACAATCTACTTGTTTCCGAATGCTAAGGAGAAGAGGTGGGTTTTAAGACAGGATTTAAAAACAGACAGTGTGGGAGTCTGATTAGCGAGGGTTTCACACAACATCGTTTATTAGACCTTGGTAATTACACCTCAATATACTATTCCATAAGATCCAGTGTTGGAAGAAACCATAATATCTTACCTCTTCTTTTGGAATGTAGTGTACAGGAATTTTGTAATCTTTAGGAATATTTTGTCTCTGTAAATAGAAAAAGTACGAAAACATTATTGCATTTCGATCCTACAAAATATCAACGCAGCTCATTTACAAACAGCAAACTCACAATATTGTGCATCATGTGGACAACAAGTTACTAAATTATTTGCCAATACGTCCAGTTCTTTGTGTGCGTTCACATGCTCTAGACAGGTAGAGGTTCTGTTTTGGTTGACAAGATGTTTTTTGAGCGAATGCCAGACGAATTGGTGAACTAGGCGGTAGGGTTGGGTGGGTTCAAAGGTCCGGCCCAGGCAAGGAAAGAATATAACTTATAACATTATACAGTATATTCTCCCAGACACAGAATGGGTTGAGTAAAGGAATTTGTGATATGATTTCACCGTATAACAGTTATTGATTGTATGGTAAAGAGTTGGTCCACAATAAACATTATTAGGCTGAGGTTAGGGTTAGGGTTATTTAGAAATGTTTAAATTACAATATTGTCCTTACCAAAACAGAGAGTCTCGAGATGTCATCTGTCACTGGGTTGACGTCAAACCTAGTTGAATGTACCCCAAGAGTGACGAACAGCAGTAAATGGACACAGACACGTATCCAAATCTGAAGGTCAAAAGAGACAAACACAAGACGTTTTGGAAATTAGTTACATCTTCTACACATAGGAACAAAAACAACATGATATTTGTGTTAGATCGATAGATAACAGTCAACGTATTGTTACGGGCAGGTTAACTGAGGACAGTTCCTCTGAACCAGTCCCATGGTAACAATGCAACTCACTGCTGATATGATATGCTGAAACCATCTATTTTAGTTCAGCGAGTCAGAAATAAACACTGAGACACTGTGAAGACATTTTACAGACATTTCACAAGGGCTCACAGCAGTGTTGCAAAGAAGACGGCAAATCATCAGTTTGGTCTAGATGTGTTTTCCATTACTTTATTTAGTCTCACGTTTGAATAGAAATACTCTAAATGAACCTGATAAACCAATAAGATGATGCAAGGTAGAGTTTATAATCCAAGCAACATATTCAAAATATAAAAAAACGTACTATTGGCATAAATGCAAACCCACTGAAAGTTGAGTTTTTGTACACGTTTGTGCCTGTTTTAAGTGAAAGCCACACATGCCTCATTCTTGAGGTTGAAACTTTTGACTTCTTGATGCAAAAGTCAACCAATAGAAGTTTTGAATGTACCAGCGAAGAAGAGCCAATAAGCCCTTTTCAAAGCAGACATTTTGACATGTCATAGCAGAAATAAAGTTGTACTTGCCAGTGTGACGGTGAGCTAACACGAACAATACAAGAAATCAAAGATGCCAACTAGAGTTCATTCGACTATTTTCCCCTCTACCTCTCCTTTGTGTGACATTTCGAAAATGGCTTCTATGGAAAGGCTTTTTTGTTTTGATCAGAAGCGCCCGATGTCTTTCTGGTTCGTTTGGTTTGTTTGAATAAAGTAGACCTGGGCTCATTTTTAAGTTAGGTACATCAGTAGGATCATTTTACCATTGATCACATTTGTATGCAATGTTGATTATTTAATTTTTATAAAACGGACAAGTCAAATCAAGCAATCTGATTGGTTCTTAGCCGTGATATACTGAGCGTATACCACGGGTAGAATTGTAAGTTACTTTTCACAACAAGTCAGTATCCCTCCGCGTCTGAGAAAAACAGTATACCTTTGGGCTGAAAAGCAAACTGCCTGCTTCGCGTCGGGCCGAACCACGCCCCTTAGCTGTGATATAATGAGCATATACCACGGCCTATCGTGAGCTATTGCTTAATTGAATGATAGCTAGTTCGATATTCCATGCAAAGTAATTCCTTTCAGTAATTGTAAAATGTGATATTCTTGATTCAGGCAACATTTATTTTGAGTTAACAAAGTGTCTTTTCATACAGATGACAGAAGTGTAGCAGCTTTCAGTGTATTAAAACTGATCGGACCAACATTTCCCAACAAAAACAAGTGAGCTGTCTCTACTTCCTCATTGCACTGCAGAATTAAATTATTTGGGCTTTGAATCTGTCTTCAGTTGCCGTACTGCACCTGGCTCTCGGCCAATATTAAGGCCGTGAGAAAAAGTAGACTTTGTATAACTGACGTCTTCAACAGTTGATGGTGTTGTAACATGCAGGTTATTCTATATCAAACATATCATCAAGATTAAGATGTCAAGACCTGATAATCATGATGAATTTAATGGCACAATCTTTTTGATCAACAGGATTCCTCACTGACAGAATATGACGAGATCTGTCAACGATTGGATGTCTTAGCTAATGAGGTAGGTGTGCGAATGACACATTATTTGTCATAGTCAATAAGCAAATTAGTATTGATACGAACAGTCATTTCTTTGTCATTATTTGTTATAAAATTCAAGCTTATGCAAGTCGGCACCAAACTGTCAGAGGCTGTTGTCGTGACTATACAGAATTAACATCGAGCTAAAAACACTTCAACCAAGACCACAAAAAAACCAACGACACACCATAATCCAAACAGAAAACAGCCTTTAGCTAAATAAGTGTGGTACTTCTGATACGTTGTTTAATTGTTAAACTTTTAGTTGGTTCATGGTGTGTGTTTGCAATCATTAGAGGGGTTCAGGTGACAGCTACATGTTAGAAAAAGATGCAACAGAATTTAAAAAGTGCTCTCACTGATTTATGCGTCTTGCAGGCAGTTTGCTCGTCATGGCCTAAGGGAGTTGCATTAGCTTTGGTTTCTGCAACAGTTGCCATTCATTTGGCTGACCTCCTACCTCTTCTCTTTGCAAGTCTGACCATATTACGCAACAGAGCCTCAACTCTCTATGTTATAGAGATTAGGGCCGGGAAAACTATGCAGCACCTTTGATGTCAACCTCCCTTTTGGCAAATAAAGCTTAAGGGTTGCACAAAGAGGGATACACATATCGAGCTGAGCCATGTTTCATATTCAGGCACTTCAACCAGTATGACAGGATTTTGTTCAGTAGTTTATTTAAGCGAGGTTTGATGACCTGCTCTTTTACAACAGCTTGTTGCCTCTTATTCACAGTTACATCCATACTTTTGCTATCTACACTTTCCCTGCCAGTTTGGCCATTAAGATCGTCATTTTTCAAATCTTCAAGGCAGAGTCCACCGCCCACAGTCCTCCTGTCACTATATATTTGTCATACGGAGCCACAACAGGAAGAGAATGGAACAATGATCCATCAACAGCAGGAAAGGCCAAAGGGAAGCGGCATGTTAAGCACAGATGGGATGCAATTCAATTCAAATCGAATCGTCTCTCAATGGCAGACAGGGACAAGCAATGCTTTAGGAGAGATTAGACAAAAACAAATTGTAAAGGATGCAGTAAACACCGGTGCAAGTAATCATTTAAAAAGTTGTTCAGCAAGTTCAAACTTGACTCCCGAGAACACGGCCAAATCTTAGATTTCACTTCTTTCTTCAGCTTCAATGAAAATCATGCACATAATGCAAATGTCAGACAAAATACACAATGTTGTGTTTGTCTTCTCCAGAACATTTGTAGCGCTTTGAGCCGACATATGTATCAAAGAACTTCCAGATGTGACCAGTCACGAAGAATCTCCAATCATATCCAAACTCAATAATAGTTTTTGAGTGGTATGATCTACTGCAATTACTCTTGAAATGTTCTCTACGCCAAAGGCACATTTGTGTTTGATACTTAAACTGAATGAATGAGAAACAAACCTGTTTTATTGTAGCACATGCCTCTTCACAACTGTGCTGTATCAAAAATAGATGCATGAAAGCCTAAAGGACTTAATTAACCCATGTGGTTTCTCCATGTGATCTGACTCAAGTTTTTTTTCAGAAATGTCAGATCCACATTGCTTCATCTACAAGACATGTTTACTGTATCTGGTTTCAATGAATGGGAATTTCACTCAACACCTTATCCGGCACTACCCTGTTTCTTGCCTGTGAAGTTTGTTTAAGGAATAGTTCAGTAAGTGCCACTAATTCCTTAAACAAACATCTGAAAGCAAATGATATGATATTCAGTTTAGAGCGGCTGGAAAATCATAACAAAATCATATCACGCCAATTTGGTTTTGACAGTTGTGAGTATGTTCCTTTTATGATTTTCCCTTTCTTTGAATAATAATAATAATAATAATACATTTTATTTGTATTGCACTTTACATTTGAAACAAACCTCAAAGTGCTACAGTACATAATAAAAAAAGATAAAGAAAACCATTTGCAAGAGTCAAAATATATAAACAGGTTAAAAAACAAGTTTAAAAACAAGGAAGTGACTCGGAAGACATGTGCTACCAAGCAAGCATCCTTGAATCAGCCTTGATTGATCGCACCTGGTCGCCGAGCCAGAGGCCATTTCTCAATCTCGAGGATACTGTCTTCCAAGCCAATATTTCAAGTATGCTACGTCATCGAGTGCCGCCGAAGGACTGTTCCAATCTCCAGCATACTTGTAATTCCACCGAGGCCGCGTCCTTGGTTTGGGGGAAATTTCGAGGCTGCACATGGGTAGACTTCGCGTCCTTCAAATCCCCACAATGCTTTGCGCACGGACCAATTTCCCCAAATCTGTGGCGGAAAATGTAAGGCGGGGCCTCTCATATGACGCACACTTGCACACTTGCTAGCCTGTTCCACTCTTCGTTTTCCGAATGCCAGGAAGGATTCTTGCCTCGCTTCTGAAGGAAGTGACTCGGAAGACATGTGCTACCAAGCAAGCATCCTCGCGATTGAGAAACGGCCAGAGTCTCTCTGTTGGAGGATTTGTTTGGAGAGCAGCTACCTTATTTATGCTTTGGTTTACCTTTAACTTAGTTTAGCATTCAACACCTCGCACCACACCATGTTCACACACCCACACCTTCACTACTGATTTTTACTGACTAACCCACCCCATTGTGGTAGCTCCTTAGTTAAGTTGAGTTTGTTTTAATAAATATATCCTTATATCGTCTCCATTCCACGTTATGGCCAAGAGCCAGGCCACGACACAGAATCTAGTGAAGAAAGGTTCCTGTCATCTTGAAACACCGCGGTAAACCAACGAGGAAGAGACTTGAGAAAACTACCGCTCACTTAATTTACAGCGTGTGCTTGCTATGACATTAACATGTTACTTCCACAACGCTAGCCTTCATCTGTCTTCTCTCACTTGCAAGAAAAACGCTCAACGAAACCACAACTAATCTCTTAACAGGAAACCATAGATTGTTCCCTGAACATGTGTTGAGAGTATGTACATTAGAGGAAAGCCAGTAAAGGGAAACATGCACACTTCATGCTGTGCGCGGAGCAGCTGTGAGTTGCTAGCTGAGCTTATGGTTGCCACTTACTGACATTATTCGTTTATAACTTATGGTCATCCCCGTGGTTTTTTCTTGAGAGAGCAAGTAAGGCCAAGTAAACACAGCAGTATACACAGCAGGATGTGATTTGTGAGTGATTACAGCGGTATCGACTGACGTTCCCCAGTTCTTTATGAGACCGATTCACGGACCATTAAACAAGCCAGCTGAACGCAACTAATGTTAGATGAACCGCAAGTTCTGACGTCGAGCGGGAGCTTAACATTTCACTGCTTTTGGTGTTGAAAAGTTATTAAAAAAACATAAACAGCTTATCATAAAATGTTGTGGACAGGTGGAGCTTAGGGAATAGAGCTACTCATAAAATTTGATTATGGTCCGGATTAAACACTTCCTGCCTTTTTACTTCACGTCCGGTCTCTGCTCGTGCAGCATTGGTGCAGTTCTACAATATTTAATATTTAATTGTACGTTTATTCAATGTATCAATTAGGCTAGGTTTGGCCATACAACAAATATCAAACATCACAATACCTTTGAACAAATAATTCAATTTTAAAACTGCGACTATATTGTAGGGTAAATTAATTATGCTTGCTCAAACATTTTTGAAAAAGGTTTTTGTCGACTAAAGAATAAATGTCTAGTGCATCCCGAAAATGACATCACTAATGCAATGCCGCCTTTAAAACCAGGTAACATATTATTATTATTATTACGATGGTTTTGGGTAAGGTGGGTTAAACACAAATCTAATATGATCATAAATAACGTATTGCGATATCAATTTAATACAGATATATATTGCCCCAACCTAGCACTTATACACCAAAGCAAAGTCCTTGATGTCAAATCCTACTTGGCAACAAACTATATTCTGGTAATGCTCAATTACAGACACAGTACATTTAATTGTCTGCTCCAGGGCAAAACTGTCCTCTAGGTTTTATGGAAATCCGTTCATTCAACATCTTATTGAAGTTTTTTTAACTAAGGCTTAAAACTGTAACTGTTTCATTTAGAAAATTGAATTTCATTACACTTCTCCAGATGTATCATTTCTAACTTTCGTTTGGTGTTACAAACCAGAGAGCAGACCTTTAACCAAGTGTTTCACACAACAACATCTGTGAACTCCACACTTCCTGCAGACCTTTGGCTATCACAGTATTGAGCTGTTTAGATGGCTCCCGTTGGACTTTGTAAAACTTCCTCCTATCATGTAAAACAGCTCGTTGTCATGGTTCCCATACCATCATGTATTATTGATTGTTTCGGGAAGCTTTCTGCTGTCACTCACTCTTGATGTTAATGGCTATCATTTAAGGTTAAATGTGTGATGAGATTGAAAGTGAAGCATATTCTAGAGGTAGTAAAAGTCAATGGAAAGTCACAAATGTAAGTGAAAAACACCCGGGGCATAGGGCACTAAGCCTTGGGTGAAAAATGTGCATTCTTGCCAAAGCTGTGTAACTCCCCTTTAGGAACTTGCAGAGGAGGAAAGACCGGAGGTAAAGCTGGTACGTTTTGAAATCTGCAGTTATGTCGAACAACCCTAACCCTAAGAGATAGTATCGGTGCATTGCATGGCTGCCCATAAACAAGCACTAGACAACAGATAGCACTTTAAATGTGTCTGAACACACCCTCACATTAGAAAACCACTTGTAAAGCAGCTATTAACATATTTTCTGTAAGTTCTTATGTAAGTGTTGAATAGAAAAATTGTGTGAAACCAATCGATGCACAATTTATAAAGTGGTTACAGCCAAACATTATGGGTTAACATTTATTTTATACAAACGGAAAGTCAACCTATAAAGGGTAATGTAATACGCATCCAATTGCTAAAACTGTCGAAATGCAACTGTCAAAATGTCAAATGAGATGTTTGCATGACGTGAATTCATTCAGAATATAAAATAAATTAAATAAAGTGAAACTATGCTTGTTCTGTGTGGCTTCTAAAGATATTGCAGGCCGGTGTCTCAGCTAATATACTGTGGAGAAAGCATGGGAAATATGTATTCCCGTCACACACACAATGTTTGTAAAGCATGTATCTACAGTGTTGAGGGAAAACCGTATTCCCATGGTTCGGACAACACATTGTAACATTACATGATCCATTACTGAACCCAAGGACCAAACAAACACAAAGATACAAGAAGCAACAATAATCCCTATCTTATCCTGAGCCGTCTTGTTTCAACAAGAACATGGACAGGAGAACATCTTGGTTAAATAATACCCGTGTAAAAACAAACATATCTTGTATACACAAGTCACCAAATGCTCATGAACTCCCAACATAGCTTGTGCCAAACATATCAATAAACAACAAGGCTTCAGTGAGAAAAGATTTCAAGTCATTCATTTGAACGTTTCCCTCATACTCTTTGAGTGACCTTATGAGACTCACAGCTGCCCTCCTGACAGGGACAGAAATGATTTCCCATGCTGTAAAGAGGTCCCCATTTCTATCTTGATCACTGAAAACCATGTTGTCTCTTTGTCCTTTATAAATAAAATCAACCGTTGTTAGTCCTATAACAGCACAACCAGCTAATATTAAAGGTCCCCTATTATGCACAATCCACTTCTTCATGTCTCTTCTACATCAACATGTGTCCCCTCTTCTTCATGTCTCTTCTACATCAACATGTGTCCCCTCTTCTTCATGTCTCTTCTACATCAACATGTGTCCCCTCTTCTTCAAGTCTCTTTTCTACATCAACATGTGTCCCCTCTTCTTCATGTCTCTTCTACATCAACATGTGTCCCCTCTTCTTCAAGTCTCTTTTCTACATCAACATGTGTCCCCTCTTCTCCATGTCTCTTCTACATCAACATGTGTCCCCTCTTCTTCATGTCTCTTCTACATCAACATGTGTCCCCTCTTCTCCATGTCTCTTCTACATCAACATGTGTCCCCTCTTCTTCCATGTCTCTTCTACATCAACATGTGTCTCCTCTTCTTCATGTCTCTTCTACATCAACATGTGTCCCCTCTTCTTCATGTCTCTTCTACATCACCATGTGTCCCCTCTTCTTCATGTCTCTTCTGCATCAACATGTGTCCCCTCTTCTCCATGTCTCTTCTACATCACCATGTGTCCCCTCTTCTTCATGTCTCTTCTACATCACCATGTGTCCCCTCTTCTTCATGTCTCTTCTACATCAACATGTGTCCCCTCTTCTTCATGTCTCTTCTACATCAACATGTGTCCCCTCTTCTCCATGTCTCTTCTACATCAACATGTGTCCCCTCTTCTTCCATGTCTCTTCTACATCAACATGTGTCTCCTCTTCTTCATGTCTCTTCTACATCAACATGTGTCCCCTCTTCTTCATGTCTCTTCTACATCACCATGTGTCCCCTCTTCTTCATGTCTCTTCTGCATCAACATGTGTCCCCTCTTCTCCATGTCTCTTCTACATCACCATGTGTCCCCTCTTCTTCATGTCTCTTCTACATCAACATGTGTCCCCTCTTCTTCATGTCTCTTCTACATCAACATGTGTCTCCTCTTCTTCATGTCTCTTCTACATCAACATGTGTCCCCTCTTCTTCATGTCTCTTCTACATCACCATGTGTCCCCTCTTCTTCATGTCTCTTCTGCATCAACATGTGTCCCCTCTTCTCCATGTCTCTTCTACATCACCATGTGTCCCCTCTTCTTCATGTCTCTTCTACATCAACATGTGTCCCCTCTTCTTCATGTCTCTTCTACATCAACATGTGTCCCCTCTTCTTCATGTCTCTTCTACATCAACATGTGTCCCCTCTTCTTCATGTCTCTTCTACATCAACATGTGTCCCCTCTTCTTCATGTCTCTTCTACATCAACATGTGTCCCCTCTTCTTCATGTCTCTTCTACATCAACAGGTGTCCCCTCTTCTCCATGTCTCTTCTACATCAACATGTGTCCCCTCTTCTTCATGTCTCTTCTACATCAACATGTGTCCCCTCTTCTTCATGTCTCTTCTACATCACCATGTGTCCTCTCTTCTTCATGTCTCTTCTGCATCAACATGTGTCCCCTCTTCTCCATGTCTCTTCTACATCACCATGTGTCCCCTCTTCTTCATGTCTCTTCTACATCAACATGTGTCCCCTCTTCTTCATGTCTCTTCTACATCAACATGTGTCTCCTCTTCTTCATGTCTCTTCTACATCACCATGTGTCCCCTCTTCTTCATGTCTCTTCTACATCACCATGTGTCCCCTCTTCTCCATGTCTCTTCTACATCACCATGTGTCCTCTCTTCTTCATGTCTCTTCTACATCAACATGTGTCCCCTCTGTGTAAAGAGACTCTGAAAGTTTCAGGAACAAAGATTCTCTCTCTTTTTGATCCATTTCTATAAAAACCTGTCTGAAAATGAGCTGATCAGATTTTGGCCACTTTATGATGTCATAACGATGTGTTGTCTTGAGTAACCATTAGCCAATCAGCAACCAAGGTAACCCCCCTCCCCCTTATCACCTGAATCTCCTCCTAGAGCACCGTTGAGTTCTTTCTAACCAAATCTCTCTCAGATACTAAAAGAGTTGGAAAGCCAGATGCGACCCTCCAAAGTAAAACCTCCTGTCCGTCATTGTCCGGTGCTTCAAGGCTCTCGAGACCTGCCTACTCTCATCATTTAAATGCTGAGGATGATTACCCCTGTCTCTTTTTCCACCACCACTTTGAACCCAAGGTATCATTATCTGAACAGGCTCTCAGACTGTGGGCCTCGTGGCTCTCCTAACCACATCATCTCATAAAGTGGAACACAGGGCCTGCATGACGTCCACCATGGCAGCCTGTTTTGAGAGATGTTATTCTTATCTTTTGCCCTGATCATTGTTTTGAGCTTTGCCATGTGATATTAGTTCCCATGTTTTATGATAAAGGATGTGCAAAGAAAACACCAAGCGGTTGTTGTTGTTGTTCTTGCTGTTGAGATGAGGGTTTAAAATGCTTTATTCAGATGTTTTCCATCACTTTTCTTTATTTTAGTTTTGTGCCGGTAATCCGGTAGAATCAAAGCAATGTGTATTGGAAAATGAACGTTGAATGTTTAACAATCCCACTTGATTCCCAGAAGCGAGCTATCCCTCTGAGCATTTTGAACATTTCTGCACAACACTACAATTTGTTTATCCAGATAAATCTTTCATAGTCATTTGTAACTTTCTTCCTGAGTTTTTTTTATGATTGCATTTTTGGATTTAATAATAAATTGACAAAATGTTTTTCAGAATTTGTCTCCTTTTTGCTACATTTCTGCTCTTATTTTACATGTTTAAATGATCTTAATGTGTTTGTATGCATCATTATACACCAGAGAAAGTCAAAAACACACTTTGCAATAAACAAACTTCTAAATTTGATGAATAGTTATATTTATCGTCGGAGAAGCCTCTTTCCAATTCTAAACCTCTGTTCTCCAGTGTAGTTGAATGCAAACATCTTGGATGAAAGCTTATTTTGGAGAATGAAGGCCAAACAGTAACGACAATAGTTGTGACAAAGGTATGAATAGCAAATATAGGAAGGTTCAAAGTAGATTATTGGCCTATAATTTTTACTCAATTGCATTAAGTCCAACAAAGCTTGAATCCAAAACCAATTGCTTCAAAAAAGGTGGCATTGAGACCAAGAACCCTGATTGGCTTTAAGGAAGGACGTTATCTATATTCACGTTATAATATTTGACTCCTTAAAGGTGGGGTAGGTCATGTTGGAGAAACCGGTTCGAGATCGCTAGAATTTGAAAATACACAACCGGAAGAAATCTGCCACTTCCTTACAGAGCCCCTCCTCCAACACACACGAACGCGCACATGACCAATGAGGGCACGAGATAAGTTTGTGCCCAGATGGAAGGCTGACAGGCAGGTAGGCCATCCAGTTACTTTAGCCGGCTCAGATGATTTTTACAGCGCCACGGCTTCCACAGATGATATTTTGTTATGGATTTTTTGTCAAAGCACTTCAGATATTCATTGCTATCGGGATGTTAAGAGCATTCCATGGAATATAACAACAAGTGTATCTCGAGCCGGTTTCTCAAACGTACCTACCCCACCTTTAAGAATGAACACAAAGAAAGCTGCACAGAAAGACTTCCTCAATATACAGAAGGAAGAAGTTGCCTCTTGAATCCAACAAAGATAAGACTAAAGATAAGCCGCATTTCTTAACAAACATTTCATTTCTGGTGAACTTGTAAAGAGTCGAACATTAACTTGACAAGACTGCTTGATTACATAATAAAATATGAATTTGGTAAATATGAAACGGTACAAAAACGAGCCTTAATAACAAAGCCTAGATACCTGAACACTAGCAATCACAATCCACAGTGTAAATCAAATTAGCATCTGACAACATTTACTGTGCTGCTGTTTGATAAGGTGTACGACAGTTAGCATGGACAGTATGCACTTTAAACTAGTTGTGCATATCTGAGTAGGGATGTCCCGATCACCTTTTTTTGCTCCCGATCCGATTCCGATCATTTGATTTTGACAATTTGCCGATACCGATTTTTCCCGATCCGATCTTTATGCAATGCATTAAGAGAAAAAAAAGAAAAAAAGCATTCAAGTTGTCCCTTAAGGTTATTTTTTTATTTAAATTGGATATTCTATCCAACATGGATATAGCTTCTTTCTTTCACAGCAGCATTGGATCAGTTCAGTTGTGCAGCATTGGATCAAAACAAAATAAAGCTTATCAGTACTCGTTAGCTTACTGCTACAATTAGACACTGCGCCCACTCTGTTGCCAGATTTGAGAGAAATAAGCAGGTCTATGAAAACAAGCCCCAAAGAAGCAACACATACATGATGTTCTGTAATTTGAAACCAAAACTAAGGCCTCAGGATGACTTTAAGACTTGAACATGGTCATTTTTGTTTTGTAACATTGAATACAAAATTAAAAAAAAGTATTTATAAAAAAAATTGTTTTAAAAAAAGATCCCGGGACATCTCTATATCTGAGGCACACATGTGGTGTGTTTCTTTGTAGGTACTGTAGTATCATTTACAGATGAAGATGGTGAATAATGTGCATGAGAAAAAATAATATGACCTTAACGATTGAATGTCTAATAAAGCTTCTTATTCAGACAAAAGCAGTGTCCGTCAACATTAACCGTAATGCATGGCTCAAGGGTTTTCGGACATTTTTCTTGCAATTCAACTTTGGAGCCACCAACTAAAAGAGATTCAACAAACTGTCTTTCTCTAACCTAATATTACAAATATCAATAAATCTTTCCCCAACTTAACACCCCTGATTAAAAACTACCTCCCTGAAACACTTGAAATAATGTAGTTTACAGCATAAATAATGACTTTTATAATGACATTTATAAAGATGACGGACATCGATCGGACCATAACCCAAACAAGTTAATAAGGTATAACAGCTACCTCACTTATTGGGACTGATAGTGAAGTATTTGGGACCAGGGTTTGCTGCACGATGTAGTCATTGGCCTGCCAGGGCTATACGCTTGAAAGGGAGATAAGCAAAACAAGGGAACAACTTTGATATAATAAATGGACTTGAAAAGGGATATAACATGTAGAAAACATCCATTGGTTGCCTGTAGTTAGACTACATAATGACTGTATGGTGCTCACAACAACGAGCAAGCTGCTACACTATGCTATGTCTGATTCAAGCAAGTTTTTCATTTAATACAACATGAAAACAATTCGTTGTTGTGGCCCAACATATGTTTTGGAGAACAACAGGATGTGAACAAACATTTTCGAATGTCTGATGAGATCCCACCAATGGGTTCAGTGGAAATTGTAAGAACCCCTGTTGCGTTGAACAATGCGTTACTGTGTTTATGAAATGTGGGCGGCCTTTTAACCAAAGAAACTGGATCGGATTAAAGGGTTTTAACCGTTAAAACACAAATAAAAGGTGACAAGGGAACAATGGGGATAGAGAGGAACTTGGCGAGGCTATTTTAAGGGACGTATACGAGATTCCTATTTCAAACTTGGAACCAGTGACTGTCCTTTGGCGTGTTGAGATCTTGTTATTCCACATTTTGTTGACACTGGTTCTTTGAGATGGCACGGTGGCTTAATTGGATTTCTGTATCTGAGACGTGTCCTCAGAGTCCTAATATGTGATTATGGAAACATCATAATGTCAACCTATTAGATAGATATTCTCTTATTCACTGTGAAGTCACATGTTGACCTGAACTACTGATGCTTTGATTGCAATTTAATCTCCCCGTTGGGGTCGAACAGGAAATCTGATCTCGCTACTTGGGGAGTAAATCTGAAAAGGGGAGGATGAAGATGAAATGCATTTGATGACTGTATGCTCTCTGCTGTTTTCCTTGGAAGGGAAAAGTGATATTTTATGATCCCCTTAAAGTCCCTTTATTTAGCTAAATCACTTACTGTGTCAACAAATAACAGCGAGGAAGTATCAGGGTATTATGAACTAACTGCAGGAGGGGAATTTGGCTTGGAAAACAAGGGACAAAGTTGAGTTATACAACTGTGCTTTTGTATCAGCTTCACTTACGGATGTCCTGCCAATTTTTTTTAACCTTCACAACTTCGCAGCCACTGATCAGCAAGGTCCCGACTGCTCCCTGTTTCACTCATAGTCAATAAACTGCTGAACCAAACAAATAAATCAATGGAGTTTTGATCTTGTGAGTCATTCCCTGATGTGCATGACTGTGGTCAGAAACGGCTGATTCTAACCAGCTCATTGTGGATCGGTTATTCAAATACAAAAGTCTATTATGCCGTGTGCTTTGATCCCACGAGGCACATCACTGGCCCTACTGATCAGCGACATATGCCTGACACAGTTCTTGAGGACAGGAAGTTTGTTTTGCTTGTGGTAATGAATTCAACCACGACAGAAATGAGGGTTAAGTCAGATGGATATGAATGTGCCACCCACTTGAAAAGTAACAAACCTATCTTCTTCCTTCCAGTAAAAAGTTATCAAGCAATAAGATCTAGCCAAGTTTAAACTCATCTTCTTATACGAGACTCTCTAATTTAAGTCCCAACATTTCCCAAAATGTGAGGAGTCAAACTCCGGACATGTGCTTGTTCCTAGATAGAATTTAAATACTTTCACTTATTGGTTTAAAAAAGCGGTTAAGTCTTGAAAAGAAAAAGAAACCAAGATGAGCAGTAGATTGATACAAGATATCCATTCACAAGCCCAGGCATGCTAAACCAGTTAACAATTGAAACATGTCAAACTAAGAGCAATGGCTTCACGAAAAAAACCACGTGCATCCATGTGAACGGCAGATATGATTAATACAGTCTCTAACTTCTGTATCATTTGTCCTTTGTGGCCTCTCATCTTAGCTCGAGGGAGAACTGATCATGTGGAAATGCCAATTCCCTAGCAAACAGATGAAGACTTCTGCACACATGAGACGAATACATCTAAATGCCCCCAGGAACAGATGCTCTGACACACTGGGACGGTTCATTCTTAAGATGACTTCCCACATCCCAAATACGCATGAACCTCGAACTTGTGCAAATGTAAGGCAACATGCCAATCCCCTAAGACCTGAGGCCTTTATAAGAGCACGCATAGAACAACCACGGTACGATGAATCTCCTAATTAAGTTGGATGTTCTTTTACAGAAAGGATGAAGTCATCCACTAATCATGTCACAACTTCAAATGTCATCCACTTGACAGCAGACTGCTGCACAGAGGTTCAAAAGTGACCGTTAAATAACATTTGATCATATTTACATGTTTTTAACCTTAGACGTAAATGTCGATTGCACAAAGTAGCGCCTATAGAATATTAAAACAATTGACATTTTAATTCCATACAGGCCTTACTTTAATATACATTTCTGTCTGCCTCCAGGTATGATCTTTAGGGGGAATTAAGACTGCATGACCAGCATGTGTGTCAACCATTGCGCAACCAAAACAGTAGGGCCGCCCCCAGAGAGTTGACAAGTCAAAGTATCTGTCGGGGATGCCTAAGTAGGGCTGAAAAGTTGTCTGTTTCCACTTTAAGTTGATATCCTTAAGCCTCTAGGGGGATATTACATTCTGAAAGGGTGTGACTGCGGGTCAAATCCACAGCTCCTTCAAACAAACTTTGAAAGATGTGGTTACGCTGCGAAATCCGTAAAAAGCCTCAATGTCAACCATCCAAGGACCAACCAAAACAGACTTTTGGGGGATTTGCTTGACGACCATCGATTTAATAGTGTCTCCAGTGCATTTAAATACATTATCACAACCCCATAAGAGAGCAAAGAGCCCTACTTTTTAAATGTGGGTTGATGTTTTCGGAGTGATCAAATGACGGAGAGGTGAAGGGAAAGAGGTTTATGATAAGTAAGCACTGTGAGACCAAAGCTTCCCACTGTGTCCTTGTGTTTTTTGGACAAGGAATAGACCACAAAATACAACGTTGTCATATTCTGTTTCATTTCACACGAGAATACAGCAGAGGAGAGTATTTAAATGAACCCTTCATGGACCCACTTGAAGGGGTTGCCAGATTTAAACATAGCTGCACTCTCCTTCAAGGGATCCACTTGTTTTTATTCAAAGAAACTGAAAATAAGTATCACATAAAAACTAAGAAGAGTTAGAAAACCTTGAAGAAGAGGGTGTATTGATGCCATACTGGAGCAGCACAAAAACTATAATTATTGAATTAAAGAACTGATTAATGGTTTCTTCTTTAAAATGTAAGAACATTGTGGAAAATACTCATTGCAATTTCCTATATCCCACACTCAGACAAACTAAAACCCATTGCTATTAAAATGACACAAGAAAGAGAAAACCAGGAAGTCATGGTGGTTGGATTTTGGTTATAATAAATAGTCAACGTTTGTTGTGTCTTCCTTGCTCAGTATTTACTACATACAGCAATATTATCTCAAAATGTAATCATAAAGAGATTTTAAGACGTTCATGAATCACAAAAGTCCCCAAGAAGAGAACAAAAATCCTGATTTGCTCCAAATGTAACGTTACATAATCATAATAAGTAGCAAATGGGGAAATGTTTGACACAGTCTTGGAGTTCAGAGGAAACCAAATGTGCGGTTGTTGTGTGAAGTGCTGTTAATTGCCTCTGATAAATGTCTCGCTGTGATTTCTGCTTCACACTTGCCTTCAGCCCACAGAACAGACCCATCGTCCTGGCTCCGGTCGAGTTCTGCGTCCTTGTGACAGTGATTTCCCCCACTCATGTTCGCATTCACATGACAATAGCCTGAACATAATAAATCCTTGATCCGATCCAACAGTTAATTTCAAGCTTGCACGTCAAGATGAAAAGGCCCCGAATACTTTAACCCAAAGATGAAGTTAGACTGGGCATGGACACAATGACTGCAGACTGTCTTTTCCCCTGGATCTGCAGCATTGAACATCTATTCCCTGCAAAACATGAAATGCTCAGGGCACGAGGTCTGGGCTGTGTGACAGGAACAAGAAATCCTTTAAACCCAAGTTTCCCTTTATTGGTTTTGAGGATACTGCATGCATGCTTTACCGGTAAAAGTCTGTGCAAAGACAAACCTTTTCCCGCAACATACTGTCAACGAAAGACTCCTTGAACACCCCTGAGAATTTGTTAGGACTTACATAATTCTTTTTCAACTTCATAAATCAAAATGCTCCACAACTGTGGGTTTGGCAGTTTGCAGCGGCCCGTAAAAAGGCTTGCTTTCTTCCAAGTATTGAGTTTCTCCTGTTTGGTGCCGGTAAAGCCAGAGCCTTTCTCCTGAGATCAGACATCAGACTTTAGTGCAAAGGACAAGAGCCTCTTAATTATGTGCAGGCTTTGGATCGAAAACATCGCCATTGGCTTATTCCATTAGTGATGAAACCTTGTTTTTTTTAAAAAGTGTTTCATTTTGTTTTTATTGCTGTTGGAGGTTTAGTATTCGTTTGAGACTCTGAGTTACAACCTGTACAATATGAAATGAATATGTGAGCTAATACTTCATGTATTCAGCCGTCCAAGAACGCATTATCTCAAAACCAAGCCAACTGACTTTAGTTTTACCAATGACATGTGACTGGTGATCAATATTACTGAACGTCAACAACCCCAACACAACCTTTGTTATACTGTACTGCAGCATTTCTGATGAGCAGATAAACAAGTACATTGTTCAAACTTGCAGAACATTAAGTGGACATTTTAATTAGAGGACAGCTCGAGGTTTAATTGGTCTAGCGGAAGAACAGAGTCATCCATTAGTGTTTTAATGTAATGGTACGGCCATAAAAACACCAATATGCACATCATCTGACTGTGAAGAAAAATGTTTAAGAGGAATCTCTAGGAAAGTCTGGGGCAGTGTTAAATCTCATTTAACGAGAAAGATGTGCAGCCAGACGTGATCTTGTGACTAAAACATGAGTCACAGGGTCCATTTGATATGCAGCAGTGAAAAGAGTATTAATCACCGAGGCGAGCTACTCATATATCTGCATAGAAATGAGACAGGGATTAATAACTGATCGCAGGGAAATGCACCTAATGCAAAGAGACTTAAACTATTTTTGATTTTCTGAGGCTGGATTTGCAGATTTAAGGCTTTTCAAGGAGAATATATTGATATTATGAGAATAGATTTATATATATATATATATGTTTTATTTTTGTTAAGCAAATGTACATTTTCTGAACTCCATCTGTTGTATTATTTGGCTTTTGCCACTTACTCATTATAATCACATTGCTTATGATCATCTACCAAAATGATCATATTTGTAATACCTTTTGAGAGCATCAATAGTCAACCCGACAATGTTGTGGCAACTATTTTATGAAGATATTTGGATACAAAATGTTTGAATTTGATAATTGTTCCCATATGTCCCACCCCTCAGTCAATTTAGAAATGTTTTTTTATTTTTCTGGGCCAATTTGGGATGTATTAGAAAGAGAAAAGTGGTACCGAGGCCGAAATTGAACCTGGGCTGTTGCGACTGGACCAAAGTAATCAATATCTTCTTTTGTCTATACATTTTTTAATATTGAACATGTTTATTCTCAACAGTCGTAGGATGATACAACAGCAAGATGTACACCTCAGACAAAACACAAAATCTTGTTTTTATAATCAAATTGGGTTCATTTTGGACTGATTCGTGCAGGTGTGACGACTGGAAGTGATCGACTCGCTCCTTGTCACAACGCCCACCTCCTGTATGAGACATGCATGCTTTGCCTAATGCTCTTCTTCTACATTTGAAACAATGAAGGCTTCCTGGAGGGGTCTAGTTTACTCCTGGGGATTCTGCATGCGAGGTAATAGACCACGACGATAGAGCAGAAGCAAAACGAGTCCATTAAAAGTTGGCCTCTGGATTTACAGCCTGTGTTAGAGGTTGGCTCCTCTGGAGGGACCACATGTGTGTGTAACTCATCCTGGTAATTAAGCTGCCTTTCACCTGCCGTGTGTCACTTCTCCTGGATGAACCAACAAGCTCTATATCATCAGAGAGATCAGCGGCAACATACTTTCACATATCATTGTCCCTGTTTGAGGCCACAGACACGATGTCTGCTGAAAAAAACAACTACCCCAGCAGAGACCTGATGGACTCGTCTTTCCGCACTGAGCAGGCTTTAGAAAACCAGCGCTCCCTACTGGTGTCAAATGTTCTGTGAAGGTGTGAAGGTCTAGACATACTTCCCACTTTCTCTCTCTCCCCCGCCCCCCCCCCCCCCCCACACACACACACACACACGCACGCACGCACACACACACACGCACACACACACTCTAACCTCGTGTGCCACAGCTTGTTTCAGTTGCAGATTCTCGTGAACAATCAGGGTTTTCATCAATTACATTCACCCTCAATCTCATTGTTCTCGTTTGGTCTATAAAATGTCAGAAAAAAGTGAAAGTTTTGTTTCCAAAAGCTTAAAATGTTCTCCTCAAATATCTTGTTTTGCCCACAATGTAAACACCTTCATTATACTGCGTAAGGAAACCGGAAAGCCTCACATTTAAGAAACAAGAATCAGAGAATTTGGACTTTCCTAAAAAATGTACAGCTTTAAAATGATCTTAATTAGAGCAGATCAAAACCTTTTAAAAACCTGTTTATTCCTTATTACAAATAACAGAGATATTCCCATCATCTTATCACCATAAACACACTGTTTTACTCTCTTTGCCACTATGGATTTACTAAATAAATCAGTACAAGTTCCCTATGCATTTTCCGCACGTGAATCCATGACAGTGACAGTGTGGCACAGACAGCAAATTAAAGATGAAAGGTGTCAGTTAATGGAGCCTGCAGGCGCTACTCACGCTATAATTTAATTATGAAAGCATAAAGGAAAGTCTGCTCGGAGGATGATTAACACCGGCAGGGATGCAGAAATGCCCACCCTTCGTCCAGGAAACATCAAAGACTTCCACACACACACACACACACACACACACACACACACACACACACACACACACACACACACACACACACACACACACACACACACACACACACACACACACACACCCTGTCAAATCAGTATTAATATGTTTCATGCCCTTATATTTTTTCGTATTAAGTCATTTCAAGGAGCTTAAATTGTCATTCAGAGTGAGGCAGGGATTAGGCAGAAACATGCAGGGTTTGGTTAAACAGCCCGGGTGATGTAATGCTGTTTAAACCGGCCTAAATGTAGTTGGCACACATTAAAGCCTACATGTACAATGTTGCTTAAATAAAGAAAAGTCTGTCTTCATTTACAATCTGGGTTTTTTCCCACCAGTATAAATCGGCTGCCCTAAATTGAAGGTGACCACTCGGCTGGTGGGGATTAAGGATCAAACCTTCCATGTCAGGTAGAATTGTTTTAAAGTAAAGTCTTTAGTCTTCCATTTGTACAGTTTAAGGACAGCCAGGTCAGAGATTATGGAGTCACAGCTTGCACTCAGAGCCTAGTCTGACCCTTCAGAGGCTCTCAGACAGAGCTGCCAATGCAGAGGAGCCAGAACCGGAGGATGATGATCTATTCATGGGTAAATACATACCAGTTCCACCGATACAAACAGAAATATATGAAGAAAGACTAAAAAAAACGGACACCCTGACCTCATATTATAACTAGCTTAATATACAAATGATAGTTTGTGCCAGCCTGGAAATGCGCATAAATTATGTCTTCTTGGGGATGTCCATATTGATGCTGAGCAGGTAAAAAGCTGAAAATCTTCCTGTCTCACGATTATAAAATGCAATCATTTGAAGAATAAATACAGTTACGCAAGTTGCAACCGGCTCTCAGACTGGCGTCGTTAATACACACAGACTTTTTGATCGGGAGGCATTAGGAGCTTCGAACGAAAAAATAAGACGTGGACACGCTGAATAAACTCCGGACAGGTGGGTTGTTTTGGGAAAACTCTAAAATATATAGTGGGAAAGCATGCTTAACAACTTGGCTCGGCAATTAAGTAGCGCCGAGAGAAAAAGGAAGATCGCTGTCCCTTGAATGCAGATATTAAAACCAAACGGTGACTTATTAAAGTGCACGATATGAATTAAAGAAAAGCTAAAACAGGTGAAGTTCAAGTACTCGTTTGTCTGGTTGAGTTTGACGACTCGCAGCAACGTGTCCGTGCGTCATGCCTCAGCGCGAGCCATTTATTTCCTCAAAGTAATGAAAAGAACAAAGAGTAAACAATCACTTACTTTTGGCTTCTTCATATGGAACGACAGGAGTAAATCCAGTGTGTGCGAAAGCCTATTTTATTTTACTTCTACGGGGAGGAAAGGGGTTGTCATCATCCTGTGTGCACATATCCAATGCCTAAGTCAGTGGTATCCAAGCAGAGGAGAAAAAAGCCCCAAGAAGAAGTAGAAGAAGAAGAAGAAAAATAAGAAAAACGGAGGAATCAAACTCGGAGCCTTTGCAACCTCTAGCTGACTGGTGTGTGGCATCTAGCCCATCTATCTACAGCTTAGATCCAGACACTGAGGGCTCGCAGCGGCGGAGGGAGGGCATTAAGCCTTTATAACGATGCCTGAAACCGTCAAAGAGCCGCCCTCTGACGAGCAGAGCGTGAAGAAGAGGTTCACCCCAAAACCACTTCTGCGAGTGTAAACAGATCCGGATCAGAACCAGACCCCGTGAGCTTCGAGCGTGACTTTATTCCACGTTATAGAAGAAGTGATTTCAGTAGACATGCAACTCATAACGTTTACTTTTTTACTTTAAATGAGCTTTTGTTCTGTTCAGCACCCCCTCTCTCTTTCTTTCTTTCTCTCTCTCTCTCTCTCTCTCTCTCTCTCTCTCTCTCTCTCTCTCTCTCACAACCCCCCCCCACCCCCCCCAGACACACACACACACACACACACACACACACACACACACACACACACACACACACACACACACACACACACACACACACACACACACACACACACACACACACACACACACACACCACACATCAAATAATCCCTTCCTCTCCCTCTTTCACTTGGTTTAGGACTTTTTGATTTATTTTGTTGTTATTTGCCTGTTAAAGGCGGGGTAGGTAATTTTGGAGAAACCAGCTCGAGTTCGCTAGAATTTGAAAATACACGGCCGGAGAAAATCTGCCACTTCCTTACAGAGCCCCTCCTCCAACAGACACGAACGCGCACATGACCAATGAGCGCACGAGATAAGTTTGTGCACAGATGGAAGGCTGACAGGCAGGTAGGACATCCAGTTATTTTAGCCGGGCCAGCTCAGATGATTGATCGTGCTTTTTACAGCGCCACGGCTTCCACAGATGACATTTTTTTATGGATTTTTTGTCAAAGCACTTCAGATATTCATTGCTATCGGAATGTTAAGAGCATTCCATGGAATATAACAACAAGTGTATCTCGTGCCGGTTTCTCAAACTTACCTTTAAGCATATTTGAGCATCAGGAAAAGTGATATAATACCACTTATTATTATTGTATTATTCTCTTCTTTGCTTCAATAATATTTTATTCTGTTGTGTATGTGTTTTTTATTCATTTTATATTAGATTTTCATTTTTATTTTATTATATTCTTTAGTTCATTAGTAATGCATGATAACATGCCACTGTAACAAACAAATAAACAACCCAATTTAGGATATATAAAGTATATTTTATCTGCTTTTTAAAAAATTGTTGACGATATATCTCAGTGTTTAGGCACAACAGTTTGCATGCAAATTGTTCGACTCAAAGTATATTTCAAGTTAATCTGTTTATATTTGAAATAAATAAAACAATTAAATGTGTGTATAGGATTTTAATTTGCACGGTTACACTAAAGCTATTCATAAAAGGAGTTAACATGAAAAACCTTTGAACTGTAAAATTGCACCCTCCCCTTTCCTTTTTCTAGCATTAGTGAATGAGTGACTCAGTGAAGGAATGAGTAAGAGTGAGTAACAGCATCTATAAAACCTTAGAGTTTCACAATAAAATGTCAAAAGTCTGCACATTATGTCCAAAAACTGTAAAAGGGAAACATTAACAACATAGACATCTTCCACGGCATGCACGCTTTCATTCAGTTTGAACAGCATTTCATTACATTTATCCTCAGTAAACACACATGGTTTGATAAAGGATGAACACAATTATCTAATCTGTCTGTTAAATTATCATCAACATGTGTTCTGTGCAATGAACACTATCGCCTCTCTGCTACAGAGCGAGTGAGAGTTAAAACGCTAAGGGGAAATGTGAGGTTTAATTATCTCGTTATATGTAATG